>NC_081558.1:137916312-138269669 GCF_022355385.1 Mustela nigripes | reverse complement strand
ATGAGGCAGAGAGGCAGGCAGAGAGAGAGAGAGGAGGAAGCAGGCTCCCTGCTGAGCAGAGAGCCCGATGTGGGACTCGATCCCAGGATCCTGAGATCATGACCTGAGCTGAAGGCAGCAGCTTAACCCACTGAGCCACCCAGGCGCCCAAGTGCCTTGTTTTTTTATTTGCTCACAGTCCATCTCCTCCAAAAGATGTAGGTCTCATAAAAGCAAGTACTCTGTCTTGTGCATCTTTCACATCCTCTGTGCTCCAAACCAAAGAGGAGGAGGCAAGTGTGTCCCCTCTTGTTGGGTATTTCTTCAGAAAGGGGATAAAAATGCCTTTGAAGGGATAGGGAGAAAACCAAGCTTCATGAGCCAGAGATGTTTTCCCTATAGTCATAGGAGTTTAAAAATTATCCTGAGGGAAACAAGGAAAGTGAATAAGAAACACACACACATGCAAGCTAATGAGTTTATTTATAACTTAAGTGAGTAATAGCAGGCATATTTCATTGTCTTAAAAATATCTCCTACAATAGACCTATTTTATGGCTTCATGGTTCTCCAAAATATATGTGCCTAGCTTTGGATTTAACACAAGCCTTGGGGTTAAGGAGTTCCAGTTCAGCTGAGGAAAGGCAGGTTCTGTCATAAAACATGTTGACATATCTCAGAGAGCTGGAGTCCTTTATCCTTGTCTTTTTAAAACTTCCTTCTTCATTTCCCCCTTTTATCCTTTCTTCATTCCTTTCTTATATGGATTAAGTTATATCAAAAAGTACATGCAGATAATAATGCTATTAAAAACAATAGTAAATTAGGGGTACCTAGATGGTTCTGTCGGTGAAGCATCCAACTCTTGATTTTGGCTCAGGTCATGATCTTGGGGTCATGGGGGATCCATACTCAGCAGGGGACTGCTTCTCTCCATCTTCCTCCCTCTGCCCTTCCCCCTCTCATGCTCTCTCTCTCTCTAATAAATAAAACTTTAAAAAAGTACAGTACAATTAGAAAGTCAAATGGTATTAAAGGATTTAAGTCTCAATAGAAGACAATTTCTTGTCCCAAATGCTTTTTATTCCCCTAACTCCTAGGTCCCTGGAACAACCACTTTTGACTTTTTAAACTGTTCTTTCCTGAAGTTCTAAATCTTCATGCTTTTAAATAATATGTGAAAACTGTTCTCTTTTGGTTTATCAATCTGAGACCTAACCTACTGAGTGTCTAATATGGTAGAGGAAGACTTAACTCCCTTATATCACCATCCCCTCTGCTTCCCCTCCCCTATTCTCCTAATATAATTCAACTCCAATTTTGATTAAACCTATGTCCCTTGTTAACATTATTATGTCCATGAGAATTTTGTTTCCTGAAATTTGTATTATCTCACTCTGACTCAAGGATTTGGTACAGGAAGTTTACTAGGGAGGCACAGGGAACACCAATAGGGGAATAAGGAAGTGAACAAGAAAGGGAAGGAAGTAATAAAGGGTGTGTTGTTAAGTGCTTACCACTATGGGTATTTGGAGCTTAATCCAGTGAGGGGCACTCTGAGAAATGGTGTAGAATACACCACTCAGGGACATCTGGGTGGCTCAGTCAGTTAAGTGGCTGCCTTTGGCTCAGATCATGATCCCAGGGTCCTGGTATCAAGTCCTGCATCAGGCTCCCTGCTTCTCCTGCTCCCTCCCACCCCCGCTTGTGCTCTCTCTCTCTCTCTCTCTCAAAATAAATAACATTTCTTAAAACAAAAACAAAAACAAAACAACAACAACAAAAAATCACACCATTCAGTGTCTTCCCACCTGGAGGGTGAGGGAGCTGGGGTATTTACATACCAGCTCCTATCAGTCCTTTGTGGATGGTTGCATCCAAGGATTATTAATTCCTCAGCACTATTAGCCTGCTGTGTGCAAATGCTGGCCCTTGAAAGTTGGCCAAGAACGCCAACTATATAGTTCATTATTGTTTTCATCTTTTGTTTTTTTTCCTGAAACTAATAATTGCCTTTTAAAATCTGCTAAATTTTCGGGGCGCCTGGGTGGCTCAGTGGGTTAAAGCCTCTGCCTTCAGCTCAGGTCATGATCTCGGGGTCCTGGGATCTAACCCGGCGTCGGGCTCTCTGCTCAGCAGGGAGCCTGCTTCCTCCTCTCTCTCTCTCTCTGCCTGCCTCTCTGCCTACTTGTGATCTCTGTCTGTTAAATAAATAAATAAAATTTTAAAATAAATAAATAAATAAAATCTGCTATGTTTTCTTCATACCTATTATAAATTCTTCCCACAGCTTCCAATAGTTTCTCAACACAGTAGTACACAGTTAATTATATCAGGTAATCAGTTCCAGTTTCTTTTTACTGGAGACTTTCCTGGAGGTCTCTATTATCCCCTGTGGACTGCACATTCTAAAGATCTTTGACATAGATGACATTGGGGGACTTCCAGTGCTGTTCTGCCAGGAATATGCTGTGTCCCCTGAGTTGGGCCCTTGCTTCCTGGTATAAGTGTATTTCTTCTTCTTGGTTTACTTCTTGGTGGAGCATGTTGTTCAGAGCATAGTTGGGTTAGGCAGCCATTTGGGGGAGAGTGTCTATCTCCTGCGTCATGTGCTCCCATCGGGCTGTTTGCCTCTCTGGTCTCCACATTGCTGACTTCTAGCATCTAACTTCTACTGTCGGGGACCTTTCCTTCAACAAGATCCTGTGTTGGATCTCCTCTCTTTTTTTTTTTTTTTTTTGTATTCTATGTTCTATTTCTCCTGGATCATTCCCTCAGGTTTATTCCTTCCAATGTCTTAGAAAAGATGCCTGGGAGGTGAATGCTTTGAACCTTGCATGTCTCAAAATATCTCTATTTTGCTTTTGATTGAGGGATTGCCTGGATAAAGAGTCCTCTGTTGGAAATAATTTACTTTCAAGGTTTGGAAGACATTTCTCTGTAGTCTTCTACCTTCTAATGGTGCCATGAAGAAATACAAATCAATTCTGACACATAAACCCTTGTATCTGGACTATTGTGGATGTTAATTCTAAACCTCTAGAAGCTTATAGAATCCCTTTGTTAGTACCCATATTCTGAAACTTTATGATGAAGTCATCTGGTGTGGGCTGATTTGTATTTACTGTGCTGTGTGCTCTGTGGGCCAGGTCTTTTTAATCTGGAAACTCATGTCCTCAGTTCTGGGAAAGGTTCTTGAATTACTTTGTTGATTTTATCCCCGCCCCCCATTTTCTCTGTTCTCTTTTTGGTGCTCCTATTGTTCCGATGATGGAATGTCCGTTCTGGTTCATTGCTCATTTTCTATTTTCTCTCTTACTTTCCATCTCTTTTTATATTCTTCTTTCTGAAAAACTTCCTAAACTTTATTTTCAATCATTCCATTAGATTTTTTTTTTTTCATTTCAGATAGTATGTTTTAAGTTTTTGAGAACTCTTCTTAGTATCCTGAATGTTCACTTTTTAAAACATCCTGTTTAATAGTATTTCATGGATGCAATATTTTTCTCTTATACTTTTTTTTTTTTTTTAAAGAGCTAGTGTACAAGTGTGTGAATGGGGTGGGGAGGAGCAGAGGGAAAGGGAGGGAGAGAATCTTAAGCAGGTTCCATGTCCAGTATGGGGTCTGACACAGGACTCTCAAACTCATGACCCTGAGATCAAAATCAAAATTCAGATCCTTAACCAGATGAGCCACCCAGGTTCCCCTAGCCTTTTAAATAAACCACTGATTCCAGTTGTCATTGTTGTGTTATATTTTCTTCTCTGTGACTAGTCTTTTCTTCTTCTTCTAGTTACTTTTTCTTTTCTAGTTGCTTTCTTCAGCTTTGATATTGATTGTCCTGTTTTGATGGCTTTTTTTTCACATTTAAGGTTTTCCAAGGTGTTTGATAATCCTTGAATATCTGCTTATTTTGAAGAGTGTAAATTGAAACTTTTGAGTGGATGTTCCAAGCCTATGTGTGGGTTTGTTGACTTTGAGCTTTATTGAGCGGGGAGCTATCTGGACCCTTTGTAGGGAGACCTCCAAAGCTTGGGTGTGTTTTGTCATGTTGGCCTTACCGTTCCTATTTAAGACTGGGAATTACCTTTTCCAGATTCACCTTTCCCTTAGCTTGAGCTAAGAGGGAAACTTGCATAAAATGTGAAAAGCAAAGGTAAGGTAGGAGCCATTATGCTCAGGAGTCTTGGTGATCAGAGATGTGACATATAGACATACAGCCAAGGTGGGCTCCAGGCTTTCCTCCCAACTTCTGACCACACTGATAAGTGGCCCCAAGGCACCAAGTACTTGGCTGCAGTTTCCATAGAGGCTGTAGCCTTCCCAGACCTGCCTGCCATGGGCTCCCTCATTATGATTTCACTTGGCCAAACATGGAGTCATTCTGAAAATTTCCCCTATGTTCCACCCATGCCCAAACTTTAAGCTGTCTTGAATGTATTTATTCCCTATCACTGCTGTAACAAACTACAATAAATGTTGTGGTTTTAAAAGAACACTTACAGTTCTAGAGGTCAGAAGTTTAAAATTAAGGTGTCTTCTGGCTTCAGGGAGAAATCCATTTCCTTGCCTTCCCCAGCTTCTAGAGACCAGCTACACTTGTTGGCTTCTGGCTCTTTCCTTGTCTTCAAGCTTCATTAAAACCTTTGGTTTTGTCTTCAAATCTCCTCTTTCTCACTTTGATCCTCCTGCCTCCATCTTATAAGGACTGCTATGATGACAGTAGGCCTGTCATCTGGATAATCTGGGTAATCTGGATAATCCAGGATGCTCTCCTCATACCAAGGTTCTTATCTTAATCACACCGGCAAAACTGCCCACTGACAGGTGAGCTAACAAGGCTCTTTGTTTAGCTCATTAGGTTGTAAAAAAATATATATTTTTAATATCTGCCTAGAGAAGCAATTTGCAACACAAAACTTGAATGAACAGAATTTTAGTCTCTGTTGTATTCTCTCTGTAGAGAGAGACAAGATCCTTGTGCATACTGAATTATAACTGATGAGCTAATAATAATGAGTTATAGTACTCAAGCTTGGACAAGAAAAGATTTATAGCATTTAAATTTTTGCATTCTTCTCTAGAAGAAGAAAATTGTATTTCTGATTTCTGCAGGGATAAAACATATCTTATAGGACACAGAGACCATGGGAGTCCTTGTTTGGACATGTGGCTGTATATGAATCCCATAAAGTCACTCTCAGTGGTTGGGGATTCAGATGATTCAATTGTCTCAATGGGCCACTCAGACTCCATTCAAGTAGTCCTGGAAAATTTTCAGTGTGTATTTACACTATGAGTTGGAAATAGGAATGGAGTCTGTGACCATCAAAACCAGGCAACACCTAAATTAATTCAAACTAAGCAGTAAAAGAAGCCCAATATTTTATATTTAATCATTGATATATGCTGAAAATGTATATAGGTGAGAAAAAGGAATACTACTTTTTCTGAATCTTCTTGGGCTTTCCAAAGGTTATGTTTGGAAGAGAACTGTGGTTTCATTGGTTGTGTTTCATCAGGAACAGGCAGCAGAGGTAAGGAACGTGGTGGGCATTGCTGCTGAACAGAAGGGATAACAAGAAATTTTTTACTCTGAAGTCTTTCTTTTAGATCTGTGATCTAATTAAGACACGATCTTTTAGATCTGTGATCTGATTATGTTATGAGAACTGTACTGTGGAAGGACTCTCAGTGAAGTCGTGATGGTTTCAAAGAACTGAGGGAAATTCTGTGGCTGGCTAAGGACTACATTAAGTTAGGACTCTATTTATTTCTCTTAACCCTGCTTAATAAGACTGTAAACTCAGGTTGGAAGGAGTTCCTTCCAACTTAGGTATATAAGCTTAAGAGAGCATTCCAAAATCTAGAAGCTTCAAACAACGACCACTTACTGTGGCTCCTCAGTTGGTAGCTGACCGGGAGAAAAACTATTGATCTCGACCAGGTCAGGCTTATCCTGGCTGCACTCAGACCGCTGTGGTCAGTTGGCAGATTGGCTGGGCTGGCTGATTTGGGATGACTCTCTTGCATGGTTGCTCGTCCTACAGAAAGCTAACCTGGGCTTGCTTACGTGGTTGCCGGAGTCTGAGCGAGCACTGAAAATGTGCAAAGCCTCAGGGGCCTAGGAATATAACTGACACACCACCACTTTTGTTGAATTCTATTCTCCAGAGTAACTCATCAAGCCAATCAGCATCTAGGGCTGATCTCAATGGTTTAGAGAAAAATACTAAACTAATAACCCAATTAACGTCTTCCATTGTTATTTTTGTACTTGATGGGAATTTTTTCCCTTAAACTCCTGGCAGACCCCCTCTTTTTTTTTTTTTTTTTTTTTTAAAGATTTTATTTGTTTGACAGAGACAGTATGAGCACAATCATGGGGAAAGGCAGGCAGAGTGAGAGGGAGAAGCAGACTCCCCAGGGAATCAGATGCAACGATCGATCCCAGGACCCCAGGATCATGACCTGGGCTGAAGGCAGACAGTCATCCGACTGAACCACCCAGGTGCCTCCTGGAAAACTCTTTCTCCTCATTCAATTCTCAGTTCAGGAAAGCTGCTGGGTGAGAAGGAGAACCGCTTGGGCTTTTCTCCCAGCAGCATGGACAAGCCTAGTTTGTGTCCCCACTAACTGTATTGCTATTGTCTGCTTATGATTCTCAGTGCGGTGAGGACAGGGACTTTTTCTAACCTTCATACCTCTAGTTCCCAGCATAGTACTTGGCCCAACAAATACTTTCTGATTAAAAGAGGTCGTGGCCATTTCTCAGTCGAGTCCCCGCGCCTATGTTGTTATGATGCTGTCTTCCCAAGGAGACGTTGTTTCCCCTCTTAATCTCTCTCCCATAATTTCTTTCCCTTAACAAAAAATTGGGCTATTTGATAGGTTGTAATCAATAGGACAATGATCCCCTATTCCTCTCTGTTTTGCAGTTAGTATTGTCAAGTGTACTAATCTTGGGTTCCCAATGTTGGGTCCCCCAATAATGGGTCTGTGATTAAAGGAGCAAGACTGATACAAAGCGAAGGTCAAGCAAAGCTTTATTTCGCGCCAAGCATCAAGAATCAAACTGAATGCTCAGGGCCATGCCTCTTACAGAGAGGGCGACCTCTCTCTGCTTCACAGACTAGCTTTTAAGGGCAAAGGCCGTGTGGTTGGGCCTGGCTGTGCACAGGTGGTCAATGAAATTGTAACACACAGAGAAAGCTGCACAGTCATGCTAGGTCACACATAAGTAACCAATTGAATTACAATTTACCCTGTAATAGATATTTGAACTAGTCTATCACCTTGGTCAGAATTGGTACCCAAAAGGCGACCAGAGGGTGGGGTCCATACTCCTTGGTAACTAGGGAGACAGTATGTGCCCCACCACTGATTGGATGTCTCCACCTGGCCTGATCCACTCTTGTATTTGGGCTTTGTTACCTGGGACTGGTTTCTGGGACTTGTTTTTAAGTAAGTTCTTCTGGGGGGGCAGGGTCAATTTAATTTTTACTGCATAAACAACAAAATGGCAGTTCAACCGGGGTGGGGCCGCTCTGGCCAAATAGGCCCTAACACTAATTGTAATGTAGGATTTCTGCTCGAATTTTTCTGTTTGAGGTTGTTCTGTTCTATATCCTTTTTACAATACAGTTACAAGCACCCAGGTTCTTAGGATTTGCAAGCACAGAAATGTTTATGGTCAAATGTTCAGAACTCCCGGGCAGTTGGGCAGGGTTTTTGAAAGTACTTTTTGAAAGTACTTTTATTTACTTGCAATTGTGGTACCAGGGGGGAGTTGTTATGTAGTTCTGGGGGCTTAGAATGACATTTCTCTTTTGTAACAAACCCCTCTGTTTCACAGCATTTGCCTTGCATAAAGGTATAAGCACTATACAAGGAGAGCCTGTAGTTAAGACTCCCTTTGGTTGAGAGCGATCAAAGATAACCTGTAGTTCAAGAAACTCTTATTTTATCTAAGTAACAACAGAGACCCACAGACCTAAAGTGACACACTCAAAGTTATGCCATGACTTCAGGGCTCTACAAACAGGATTTGTGCAGTTGGAATAATTCAGAAATGTCCCAGAGAAACCAGCTGCCCAGCCAGATGGTTCTTTCTCTCTAATTAAGCCAGGTGAAGTTCCACATGCTAAAGGTCCTCCCTTAACAGAGATCCCTCCTCCTTGAAAATGCATCACTTGTATCCTGGGGGCTGAACGTGGAGGGCAGCACTTTTTGATTGGACTAGAAGTTCATGTGCGTGTCTGGAAGACCTAGCTGTGGAGCAGTCATCTGGTTGAATGCAGATTACTGAGCACCTTCCCAGACCTCCTGAGTTCCTGGGCTTTGGAGGCAGAAATCGGTATTTTTAGCAAGTGCCCAGGTGATTCTGATGTACTCTGGAGTCCGAAAATAAGGGAACATGATAGTGTCAGGCAGTGGTAAGTGCTATGGGGAAAAATGGAGTGAGAGATGATGGAAGGTGTGTCCTTTGAAAGAGGAAGTTAGTGGGGAAGTCTCGGACAGAGATCCGGGATGATGAGAAGTAGCTGGCCAGGCAAAGATCTAGGACAAGAGGGACTGAGGAAGAGTAAGTGCAGAGGACCTGCCCAGGAACGAGCTTCACAGGTTCAAGGAGAAAAGAGACCTTGCTAAAAACTGTCCAATGACTTCCTATTGATCTTAGACTAAAATCTAAACTCTTTGCAAGTCCCTGTAAGACCTAATATGATCAGGTCCCTGTCTGTTGGCAAGAACAGGGCTGTGGGGCTGGTAAGAGTCCTTGGAGAACACGATCTCTAGTTCAGGCATCTCTCTGTGCTTGCCCTACCCTATGGAATGGGGAACACACATTTGGGGAGGATCAGCTTTAGGAAGATCGCAGTAGGATGAGCTGAAAGTGGACCACTAGATTCAGCAAAATGAAGATGGTTAATGACCTTGACAAAAGCTGTTTGAGTGAAGCCAGGGGAGACTTTGGTTGGGCTGGTAACTTTTTGAGGATTTCTATTCTCTGTGACTGAATAACATGGTGACTGGATGAATGTGGGGTCTGGGAGATCCTTTTTTTTTTTTGATCGCAGGTTCTGTAGCATCTTTGAATGCTGTCAAGAATGATCCAGTCTGGAGGGAGAAACAGACAATGCAGAAGGGAAGCAAGATCAAACATTTTGAGAAGGGAGGAGAGGAAGGAATCCAATGCACCAGGGTGGTTGGTCCTAGAATGCAACTGGGATGGCTCTTTTAACAGAGGAAAAAGCATGTTCAAAGAGCTTGCTAGTGGTGGAGTCAGGATCCAAGTCAGGCCTGTCTCAAAACCTACTTTATAAAGTTGCCCGAAGCCAGATTTTGCTCAGGCAAAAGGGATTTCATTTTTTCCTCATCTTTTCCTCTTCCTTCTATTGTGTGCCATATGGTCCTTTGCTCCCAGATACCACGGTTCCAGCTAATACCATTTATTCAATAAGCTTTTTGGGCACCCCTGTGCAAAGTGTGGCCTTCCCGATGGCATGGGATGGCATCTGGATAAAAACACTTAGCATCAGTGGGAAGCCTTTTTTTTTTTTTTTTTCTTCCTCCCGCCCTGGGATAGATTAGCTGCCAGTGCTCCCAGGAGAGCCTTTGGTGGTTTTCACCATCTGGCCACATTCCTGGGTCCGGACCTGGGAGGAGTGTCCTGCTTCATGAATGGGTGGCCTCATGAGCACCTGTCTGCCCTCTCAGCTAGATGAGCCAAAACACTGTGGATGAGTGGGTGACAACTGTCACAGTCGGACCTTGCTCGACACCCAAGCCATCTCCAGGTTATGTGCCTCATGTCATTTAGCTGGAATAGTCCTTGAAGAATGAGTTCTCGGGTTAGAAATGGAGAAGTGGTTTTGTGACTGTGTGAAGGCTGTTTATTTTAATATTGTCCTAGATCTGCACACCTTGTTCTCAAGACCACCTTGTTTCACGTCGTTCTTTGACACATAACTCAGAAGTTGTAAGGTGCTCATAGCAGGATCTTTATGAAAAAGAGAAACTCAAATTTAGTCCCCTTGAAGAGGGACTTACCAGGCCCTAGTTAAAAGCTGGATGCTAGGGGATGCAATCAGTAGAGAGAACTCTAGTGTGCTTGCTGTGAAACAGACTTGTGGGAGACAGTCGTTAAGTAAATTTCTGTAGTAGAAGATGTTCCGAGTTCTAAGCAATGGACTTAAACCAGAGCTGTGCATTGCTAGAACAATTGAGACAACGCTCAGTTGTCTGGTTGTCCTTATTACTAATATTTACAACAAGTAGCAGAAATACATTAAGCATTCTGGGTGGAGAATAAGGCTAATAAGAACAGGACTGGGATTAACACTAGGGCTAGCCTTAATATGGAGAAAGGTACAACCAAAAGTTCTCTGTACTTGTGTGAGAAAACAAGTTAAACTTTGAGCTACTTGCTGGCCAGAGAAAAGTGGGAAACATGATCAATTCTAAGACTCCTGGTGTCCATAAAATGCAACCCCTTTGCAAACTAGAGGCTTTAAACCCCATTAAGGGAAGGACTGTTTCTGAAACCGATCACAGCAGTCACAGCGGGAGGCCCAGGACCATCCGTACAGGCCTGTGGCCTGTCCTGGACACTGCCTGGGCCTCTCTGCTTCTTGGCTCATGTTTCTGTTCTTTCTTGGTTTGACCCAGCTGGTTTCCTAGTGCTCTGTTCTCTACTCTCTTTTTAGTGGCCCAGTGGCTGCCTCTTGGCTTCAGTCTGCGTGGTTTGGCTCTTTCGTCAGCCCCCTACCCATGTTTGCTGCCTTGTTCTGACTTCCAGGACATCACACCCTGGCCTGCTCTGAGCTGAAGCTGGTTTCCCCCTTCAAGCCCAGGCTCCTTCCCTTGCTCAGACCTCCAGTTTGAACAGGGATGCACAAGGAAAGAGTTTTCTGCTCTAAAATGCAGTTATTGGAAATAAATAGTATTCAAACTTTGCCTTATGGATGCATTTGAATAAATCATTTTTAATGAAATCTTGTGCAGATGTTACCTTCATCATTTCTTCCTTCCAACTTGTAAGTGATTATCATTTTACAGTACAAAAATTTTTATTTAAAGTTCAGGCTAGGTCAGGTTGATGGCAAGCCCTCTAATTTGCATTTGATTTGCCATATCTAAGTTGAGATGGTCCGTTCTGCTGTAGTCTTACATGATTTGGAAGAGGTAGGGAAGATGAAAGGGAAGGAGCAAGGATGTTCTAAGAATACAGTAATTATATTTTAAAAATTCTGGGTATAACTCACAATGCTGGCAGAGAGATGGAAACATGTTTGCCTCTGGATAGAGTTGCTGTCAGCATTCCTAGGAGAGTGGAGAGTTTTTGTCCATCTGGCCAGATTCCTGGGCCTGGGCCTGGGAGGAGTGTCCTCTCCCTGAATAGGTGACCTCAGAGGATGGTATAATAGGGGATTCCCACCTAGTCAGTGGGTGGGTTTATATTGACAGAAAAAGAAAATCTACTCCTATGTTCTAAAATATAAATGTACAGTGGAACAGCAAGAGGGAGCCCCAAATTTCCATAGATGTGCTCATGGAGAGGCAGTATTCTATGAAATTGAAATTGAGGTTGCTATCTGTACTTTTAAAACTGTCTGGGGACGCCTGGGTGGCTCAGTTGGTCGGACGACTGCCTTTGGCTCAGGTCATGATCCTGGAGTCCCGGGATTGAGTCCCGCATCGGACTCCCAGCTCCATGGGGAGTCTGCTTCTCTCTCTGACCTTCTCCTCGTTCATGCTCTCTCTCACTGTCTCTCTCTCAAGTAAATAAATAAAATCTCTTAAAAAAAAAAACTATTAAAAACTGTCTGTAAAAATTTATAAAGTCTGCCTGACCTATTGGAGGTAAAAACCACACTGAGTATCACAGTCTTTCTCAGTCAAAGCTGTGCTGGAGACCAAGAGCTTGTATTTCTCATGCAGTCTTCTTTAGAAGAAAGCTTGACTCCTGGTCTTGACTACTCCAAGTATGTCTACCCTGGTCCACTCTGGTGACAATTCTGGACTCTTCACTGCTGACGAGTGGGACCTTTTTCCTGGGCTGTGATGACTCCCAAGAAGTGGAAGGGTCTTACACATTTGGCATGGCAGGAGAGAAGCATTGAGACATCACCTCAACATCTTCTATGAGGGAAACGTGTGCCCAGGCAAAGAATAATACACACGTGGATCTGTTCCCTGGCAAGGGAACAAAGCTTAGTATTATTCATATCAGAGCTTAGATCACTGGACTGAAAGTGGTGTCTTTTCTTTTACCTCTTATCAGTGTATTTCCCCCTTTGTTTTCCCACTGGGTAGAAAGCAGAGCCAAGTTTTGGACAGTAAATAAATCAACAAGTCAATGCTTTGATTGATTCTTTTGTTATTCATTCTTTTGGTGTTTCAAATTCTGCCTAAATCTGCAGGAGAAAGGCACAGCTAATGGATTTGTCTTTGACAGCACTCTATTTCAAGCAGCTGATATCCTTTGGCTGAAAGACAGTATTAGTCTGGTATACCAAATATTTTCTCTTCCTTCAATATACGGAGTTCCTGATGCTATCTTTAAAGAAACTCTTCTCCAGAATTGGTAATAGATTAGAAGTGCCTCTTGGCTCACTTCAAATGTATGGGAAAAAATACCCAGGGTCCTGGAGATAAAGTGGTTGTGGAAAGCCAAAGGCCCAAGATGCATTACTTCTAATGCTTCCCATCCTAATCCCCAAAGGACTCAGGGAAGATTCCTATCTTTGTGCGGGAGCTTAGATGGGGATTTGGGGTAGAAGAGAAGTAATAGTTTCCAAATACACCTCGCTTTATAAGCTGTCATGTCCTGCCTATTGAGTTATCTGAATAGGCTCACACATCCGTCCTCTCACATCTGAATTCTGCTAAATGACCCTAGGTATCCCTTCCTAACACAGCCTAAAACCTCAGCTAACGAGAACCAAAATTGTTCAGGGAGCAAGGCTTATCTTAGGAGCAGCAGCCAAGAAACGGTCAAATCAACAGATTATTGAGTGGTCTGTGCACTCACAGAGCACTATTGGCGCCGTGATTGTCGGGCCTAGCTCATAACATCGCTCTAATTAAATACTCGGGTGTTACTGCACATACTCAGAAGCTTGTTTATGAAGTCTGGCTTATTTCAGTTTAAAAGAGCACTTTAAGATCATGATTGTTTTATTTTTTGTATCATGTTATCTCCAAGAGTGCAGGTACTTTCCCAAAGACACTGAACTAGAACCAGATGCATAGCTGATGCTGTTTGTGGGGTGCGTTGGTGACTGTGTGCTCCCCACGGGCTGCTCTAGGCTCTGTCCTGTGCGGTGGGCCATTGGCCATTGCTGGTATCAGCTCTGCCTCAGTTCTTGCTGGGCTTGTTGGGAGCAGCGGTCAAGGGCTATTAACTGGGGGAGCAAGGAGCCAGAATCAACCTACATCATAAAACATGCCTCTCTGTGAAGAAGTTCAGGTGTTAGCAGCTGGCTTCTAATTCCAAAGACTCGGAGGGTCACCATTCAATAGCAACATGCCCTTCTCCTTGTGGAGAGAACGTGACATGGTTGCTTTCCCTCCATAGAGCCATGTGTTTAAGGGGAGGCGCAGGGTGAAACTTCCTTTGTCTAAGTGGTGTCCTCATGTAGGCTGGCAACACCAGCCTCAACCTGGGAACTTGCTGGAAATACACATTCTTAGGAGTCGCCTGGGTGGCTCAGTTGGATAAGCATCTGGCTTCAGTTCAGGTCATGATCTCAGGGTCCTGGGATGAGCCCCTGGGTCAGGCTCTGCCCTCCACGGGGAATCTGCTTCTCACTCTGCCCTTCCCCCTCCCTTCTCCTGCTCATGTGTGTGCATGTGAGTTCTTTCTCTCTCCCTCTCAAATAAATAAAATCTTAAAAAAATAAATAAATTCTTGACCCCATTCCAGGCCTCCTGAATTAGAAATTCTGGGAAAGAGGGCCAGCAATCTGTTCGAACAAGACTTCTTGATGATTCTAACACGCTCCCCGGTTTGAGCCGCTGGTCTAAGTCAAACATGGAGGCTTGTGCCCCTGGTCCTGTGGTGGGTTTAGGTGTGGGCATGTGATGGGTTCTATCCATAAGATGGAAGGGGCAAATGAGGCTTCTTAAAGAGACAAAAGGCAGACACATTCCCCTATTTCCCTGCCTCTGAACAGGGATATGTAAGGATACAGTAGCATTTGTATCTGGTAAACTTGTGATGTTTGTGTAATGAGGCACTTATTATAAAGAGGTTTGACAGAAAAACCCCAAATATTAAAAATAAAAAAGCAAGGTAGTGCTGAATGTAGTTGATGTAAGAATGTTTTTGGAATATTCTGGCCAAGTAAGACCTTACTCCACCACACGCCTGCAGCAGGGCCCCCTGTCGACTGGCCTGGAGCTGGGCACACTGAGGTCTCCTCAGGGGACAGGCATCCGCGCCAGCCATGGGTCGTTAACACTGTGCAGATCCCTTACCAGACAGTCTGACTTTCCAGGAAAGCATGTTCCTGGGGCACGAGGCTGCCTACGTCGGGACATCACTGGGCTCACCCACAGGAAGGCAAAGAGGGTGCACATAGCTGCCTTGGTCGCTGCTCAGTGGCCGCTGCTCAGTGGCCGCTGCTCCCGGGCGGGGCGGGGCGGGGTGTTGCGCTGCGCGGAGAGCAGTGTTTGCAGAGAAGAACCACTTCTCAAGGACTGTTTGCACTTCTTCCCTGGGCTCAGGTGAAGTCTCTGTGAGAACCCTGCACCGGGCGACCCAGTGGCTGTTCAGTCACAGAAGCGCACCACTGAAAACATGACCTTTCGTGGGGCTCTGTTTTTGTGAACTGAGCCCTAAAGCTGGTGAAGTATTAGTTGCTAAGAGCCTGGCTGGCTGGGGGTTTTGACTTCCTTTCCAGATCACAGGTAACTTTGCCACGGGTGCTAGGATTTCACACCGCCTCCTCTCCCTTCTCTAGTGGTTTTGAACATCAAAATCCAAGGTGTTTCCCTGTCTGGCCTCCGGGGTTAGGTCCTAGAGCCCTGTAAAGGAAGCAGACTGGATTTTTCCTTTGTTCTTTTTAATACCAATTGCCGTGGTAGGAAAGGAAACTGCAGTGAGTTACAATGGCAGAATGTGAAGATTAATTAGCAGTCTCCCTCTCTTTCCCCTGCCGACCTGACTGTGTGGGTGACATGCAGGCCCCCTTCTCTCTGCATTCACACTGATTTATGGAACATTCAACCGGTTAGTTGGAGGGCCTTTTAGCAACGCGGCCTATCTGCTCCAGTAGGACTATTTATAGGCTACTTTGTTCCAACAAACCACTTTCATTCTAGCTTCTTCATCTGGTTGGTATTGAACTATTTCCATTAGCCATGGGGATTGTTGTGCACCAGATCTTATTTACAGTTTGAGGCCATTAATATAATTTTGGTTGCAGTGATTTAATGTGGCACAGAAGGGGTGAATGCACCTCAGATTTTATGGTTAGGGAAATAAATTGGGCACAGACAGGAGGCAGTAAGCACTGCTGTAGACCAGGATGCTCAAAATAAAAAATATATATGTAACACACAATATATATATGTATTTGCATGCAATATATATCCCATAATATATGTGTACATACATACATGTATATGTACACATGTGTACATATACACATGTGTAACACTCCTCCCAACCAGATATGGCACCCACTAGAGTTCCTATTACCGCCCGGATAGAGTTCAGTAAACTGGTATCTGAGCCTCTTGGTGGTTTGACCCCACCCCTCCGTCTTGCTCCCCCTGACTTCCAGGGTCATCCCCCATGCAGCCATATGTCTACGTTTGCCCAATACCTGATGTGTCAGTGTCTCTGTGTAAGCTTGACCTTGACTGGAGGTATCTAACAGTGGGCTCCTGTGTGCCCTCTAACATTATCCTGCTCATTTTTTTTTTTTTTTTAAAGCCCAGAGCTACCATTTGCCTCCTTCCTCAGCCTTCTGTGATTTCCCTGCCATCACAATGAATCTCTGCTTAACACTTCCTCCCACCAAGGTCACCTGAGCTTCCTTTGACACGCCCTTCATCCTGCCCCGTGTTGTGGTTAGCTGTTTAGGTCTGCCCATCTTATTAGAACTTAAGCTGATTAAGGGAAGGACGGGTCTTGTTCATCTTAGACTATTCTTTCTGTTCTTAGCATCTAGATCAGTGCCCAGCATGTGGTAGGTGTTCAGGAAATATTTGCTTCATAAATGGGAGAGTTAATGTGATTTCTCTTCATATTAGGGTCTCCCTAGAAAAAAATAGGAAAAAGCAGTCTTAGTTGGATGGCTGAGTGAATACATTTTAGTGAATTTACTTGTGTCTTTAGGGTTTAGTGGATTAATTTTAAATTAAAAAGGAAAAGCATTATGTTTTCAGTACATATTGTCTTCCTGTTTTAATCTTATGTGCAAGATAATGCTCCTGGAAACCTGACCTTTTCTATAATATTTTTCACTTCCTACATTTTAAATCTGGTATTTCTCCACATTTTAATTAAAACTAGGTATTTGATTGAAAGAATGGAAGTATTCTATTCCCCTATCTCTTACAAAATGTCTGAAGAATGATGTGGCCGACCTTTATGACCATTTTATGCAGACCACTCTAGACTGTCGCTGTCTCCAGCGTCCCTGTGTTTCTTAACAGAGGGGATAGTCTCTTGTTTCACCGTACCCTCAGGCTGGGCCAGCTAGCCCGCCCGTGTGAGTGGTGAACGCTCACGGTCTGGTTGGACATCCTCTTTCATGCCAAAAGCAGCCCTGGATTGGCCAATATCCGTAAGACTTTGCAGCAGGCTATGATGTGTTGAAATGTTTTTGTCTGCTTAAAGGAAAATGTAACTTAAGTGCTCCCCCCCCACCCCCCGCCAACTTGTGTTGAATAGTTTCCTTTTACTCCTCCATACCCACCTCTATCCTTTTCTGTTGTGCTTTGTCTTTTGGGAGCTTGCTGTGTTCCTGTGGCCTCTGGCTTCCGGTTGGGTTCAGCCAAATGGCAGGAGATTGGGAATGGGGCTGTATTTATTCCCTAAACTCCTTCCCCACGGGCTGGCTGTATCCCTTCCTCAAGGGTCACAGGTTCTGTCGGGTGGCGTCACTCAGCCCACTCTGTCTGGGTTCCCGTGGTCATTTCTTCCAGTCATCCCTTCAGGCCTAGGGATATAGGGTATCCTTCCCTTAAGGGATTTTCCTGTTATGCCTTATCAGTAATCTCTATTATGCTCTGTTCAGATCACCCATGACCCAACTGAGCCACCATGTTCTATTGGCAAGTCTGAGATGTCCCAGATTTGGGTTTTGTGGGGCATCGTGGCAAGGTGGGCTGGTGGCACTGGCAGTGAAAGAATGAAAGGTAGAACAAAAGAGAAATGTTTATTGAATACACCGCAAGGGAGCAGAGGGCATGACAGTGAAGGAGAGACAGGCTGCCATGAGGCGATGGTAAGGGGCTGTCATTATAGGGTGGAGTGAGGAAGTGTGGAGATATATGGAGTTTTCCCCCATTTGGTAATCTTAGGTGATGTGCCTGGTTGTAATTGGTCGGGGAGGGCCTAATGTATATTTCAAGGTGGGTCCCTCAATGAGCCTGTTTGTGTCAGTGCAGTAGTCACTATGGGCCCTGTTGCGTTGTTCAAGTTTCCATTATTCAAGCCTGTGACCTAAAATCAGCTTCCCCTTGTAAAAAACCTCATGACTAAGTCCTTGGCTGGACAAGTGCTGGGTAATAGGTGAGAGAAAGAGCAGAATGCCCGAGACTCTCTGCTTGGCTACTTCCTTCATCAATCCTATTGGAAAGATCACAACACTAATAAAAATTCAAAATAATTGAAAGAGAATCAAAAAGAAAAAGGGAGGGGTGCCTGGGTGGCTCAGTGAGTTAAAGCCTCTGCCTTCGGCTCAGGTCATGATCTCAGGGTCTTGGGATCGAGCCCCACATTGGGCTCTCTGCTCAGCGGGGAGCCTGCTTCCCCCTCTCTCTCTCTGCCTGCTTGTGATCTCTCTGTCAAATAAATAAAGTTTAAAAAAAAAAAAAGAAAATGAGATTCTAGAAAACTAAAATTGGAAAGAACATTGACACTTGTTTGGGAAAGGAATTGGACCCACATTCTGAGGACAGCGTCCATATCTACACTATCATTACATATGGAATGTGGTGGAGGGGGGCACAAATATTCAGTTTATAACAGTCCCTGACATAAAGACCGCCTTCCATTGCAGTTGAGTTTAAGAGCCATAGTTTACTTGGATATAGCACATGGATGGTGATTGGTTGGTGTGGTCAGGTGCTTTCTCTTGGGGCATTTGAATAGGAGGTTTACAATTAGTCTGTAGTCCTAGAAGCAATAGGAGCTACCAAATCATGTAGCTGAGTCATGACCACATAGTGGATAAAGCACCAGAATAGGAAAGAGCAGATACCATCTGCTGAGGGAGGCCACTAGAGAAGATGGTCTCTTTAATGACTGTCCAGTTCATTCTCCAGCAGGTCCTTTCCTTGAAATAGCCCTAGATAGCTTTAGGCTTAACTAGCTACAAGTCCAGAAGAGTTTCTCTTCCAATAAAAGTCCTAGGATTGAGTATGATTGAACTGATGGGGTCACATGACCATCCTGAGTCCATCACTGTGCCCTGGGCAGTGGAACTCTCATTCACTGGGTCATGTGCCCTCGCCAGGAGCCCAGGGAATGGGGTCTATCCCACCTGAAGCATAGCATGCTATCATCAGAAGGGAGAAGAGATACCAAGCATGCCAGAAGAAGAAGTCCATGTCATCTAAGCAAAACTTAGTTTCTTACCATCTGAAAAAGTCCATGGAATGCAAGTACCATTCAGAGAAGTCAATACCCTGTTTTCTCTATCTTGTACTGACGTCTGGTTCCGCAGCCATAATTTGCATAGCCCTGGTGACAACAAACTTATCAGATCACTAGGTGGCAACCTAAGGTACAGCTGAGCAGCCCACACTGTCAGCGGGTTCTTCTTTACAATGTCCCCAACCTGCCTGTTGCCAGTTCTTTTTGGTCCTGTTTCCGTCCTAATGTAACAACATTTCCAAATGGCTTCTCTTCTCCACATGACAGTCTTTTGAATTTCAGAAGATAGTGAACAATTAAGAATGATTACAGGGAAATTAAAATCATTTCCTGAAAGGGATGTATTTTCTCATTGAACCTACCTGTAACATTAAATAACTCACTCCTACTCCATTAAAAGAAACAAGCCCCAAACCAAAAACAATAGGAATCCAAATATCCCTTCTCCCCTTCCCCCACATGAAAGCTTTTATAACAGCCGTATTGCTATAAATAATATGCCGTGCTGTTGAATGAGTGAGCCCGGGGCCTACATAATGATGTTAGCTGTGTAGAACAGCAGGTCCGCTTCTGGATGTGGGACAAGACCGTGGTTTATATGGACAGGCCAAATCTGACTAGCAGGGAAATAGAATGAGGTTGCTTCCAATTGGTTTTGTTTAATGATATCTCACTTTTAAATGCCACTTAAAGAGTTACAAATGGTTAATTGATCTGCAAATGAGCCTAGAAGCACCTGGGATATACACCCAAGGGCGCTCTTGGGATCTAGTGACTCATTGTGCTTGTTGGAGAATCAGATCCTTTCAGTACCCTGGCAGGGCCTCCTGTAGCTAGGGGTTCTGACTGAGGCTCAAAGTGAGAAGATTCCAGTGACAAGAAGATAGCGCTCCAGCTTTTATCTCTAGGCAGCTGGTCCATCAGCTCAGGCCCCCACAAGACCTGAGCTACCTGCCCCAAGAGAGGCAAAGAGACTTCCTAATCCGATATGGTGAGGCCTCTTTAAACCTGGAAGGGCTGGCTGCTGGGCGACAAAGGTTGTGCTTTCCAGCAGGTCATCCTGGGAAGCTTAAAGTCAAAGGTCACAGCCTTAGACCTTCAGCTAATGGGAGCCTTTTACATCTTGCAAATGTCCATCAGTGGACAGAAAAAGGAATTTTTATTGGCTGTTCTCATCTGGTTCTAAGGTCCCTAGTCCCACGAAAAGAAGGAGAGAGCCTATAACTTGCCATTTCAAGGTAACTTATCCATTTCCTGAAGAGGAGTTTGGATCACTATTTAGTAATTTCAAAATTATAGCTTCTTATTAGAGGTGGTCTTCGTGCCATTCACCAGGTTCTTACTACTCTCCTCCAAGTTGTCCCTTGCCTACCAGCTGTGTCTCAAAGCTTTCCTGCCTGGGCTTTGGGGACACTATCTCTGCTTGCAAACCTTGCACTGCCTCAGTATCCAGTCTGTGCCCTGTGACCTCCCATGTGCTGTGGAGACCCCGATGATCCTTGGCTGCACTGTTGTCTCACTCCATGATGTGACTCCACAAGGCTGCCTCTGGTACCACCCCTGGCCATTGCTGCTCTGTCATGCCTCCATGTTATCCCAGATCCACAGTGTGCTCAATGTGGAACTTGTTTGGGATGCCCTTGGACTCTCCCTCAACCTGGTTAGGGATTCTAGCACATCAGCCCTGTGACAGATGGAGCAGACGTTTCTGGAGAACCCCACAGCAACTAAACCCACTATTCTTTCTGAGCCTGTCTTGCAACTCCTCTCAGACTTCCCAGACCTCTGACCTCTTTCTGCTAAGGCTTGTCATAAATTCTATGTTCTGACCTCCACTCTTTGCTTCTGATTGGAAAGGGAAATCGGGTGCTTAAAAATAACAAAGTAATGTTTTTGCTTGTTTTTAACCACCAGTATTGTGTTTATTCTACATCATAGCATGACACTTTGTTTTTTTTTTGTCTGAACAAATTTATCAGGTATAATTTATACACCATAATATTCACCCAAAATAATATGGAATTCAATGATTTTAGTAAATCTATAGAGCATTCCTATAACACACACACACACAAAACCGCTTTTGTGCCTATTTGCAATTAATCCCTGTTCTCACTCCTAAACCCAGGTAACCTCTGATCTGTTTTCTCTCCATAAATGTGCCTTTCTAGACCTGTCCTCATCACAGAATTATGTAATTTACAGCGTTTTTGTCTAGCTTCTTTTATTCCATGTGATGTTTTTGAGGCTGATTCACGTTCATCTGCTTAATTGCTGAATAGGATTCTATAAATAAAACAGTGTGTTTATCCACTTACCATTTGATGGACATTTGGATAAGTTTCTGGGTTTGGTTGTTATCAATAATGTTATGAACATTCATGTACATGTCTTTATGTAGTCATATGTTTTCATACCTAAAAGTGGAATTCCTTGGTCATATGGCAAATTTGTGCTTAACTTTTTTGTTTTTAAAGATTTTATTTATTTATTTGACAGACAGAGATCACAAGTAGGCAGACAGGCAGGCAGAGAGAGAGGGGCTCGATCTCAGGACCCTGGGATCATGACCTGAGCCAAAGGCAGAGGCTTTAACCCACTGAGCCACCCAGGTGCCCCTGTGCTTAACTTTTAAAGAAACTATCAAACTATTTTCCATAGTGGAAAATCTGACACACTCACCAGCAGTGCATGAGTGTTTCAGTTTGCATTTCTCCACATCATCACTAACTGTTGGTTAAATTTTTAAAAAATTACAGCATTTTTAGTGGGTGTGCAGGTCTTATCGTGGTGTTTTGTGTATTCCCTTAATGACTAATGAGGTTGAACTTCTTTTTATGTGCTTGTTAGCCATTCATGTATCTCTCATATTTCATTGGTGAAATATCTATTAAAATCTTTCATCCATTTTTTTAGCTGGTTATATATCTTTGTATTTATTTACATTCGTCATCTTTATATATTCTGGATACAAGTTCTTTACCATGGATATGATTTGCAGAATTTTTAAACTAGTCCATGTCTTGTCATATGATCTGTTCTTAAGTGGAAAGGTTTTTTATTTTTGGGAAGTCCAATTTATCATTGTTTTTCTTTTATGGCTTGTACTTTTGGTGTCCTATCTATCTTTTCCAAACCTAAGTTCATGAGGATTTCTCCTCTTTTCTCCTAGGCGGTTTAGAGTCTTAACTCCTTTTTTTTTTTTTTAAGATTTTATTTATTTATTTGACAGAGAGAGACAGCCAGAAAGGGACCACAAGCAGGGGGAGTGGGAGAGGAAGAAGCAGGCTTCACACTGAGCAGAGAGCCCGATGTGGGGCTCAATCCCAGGACCCTGGGATCACGACCAGAGCCGAAGGCAGATGCCTGACGACTGAGCCACCCAAGCGCCCCTAGAGTCTTAACTCTTAAATGTAAGTCTATGATCCATTTTTAGTTGATATTTGTGTAGGATGTGGGATAGGGTGTATGGTCTTTCTTGTTTTTCTGCGTGGAGATAGTCTATTATTATACTAGCAACATTTTTTGAAAACAACATCATTTCCAATTGAATTGTGTCGGGTGCCATTGCTGAAAGTTGATTGTCCACAAATGTAAGGGCTTACTTCTGAAGTCTCCATTCTCTTCATTAATCTGTATACCCACCCTTTGCTAATACCACACTCTCTTGGTTAATATAGCTTTGTAGAAAGTTTTGAAATCACATAGTTTAAGTCACCTAATATAGCTCTTTTCAAAATTATTTTGGCTATTTAAGTTTATTGCATTTCCATATAAATTTTGGAATCAGCTTGTCAAGTTTTACAAAATCCTGCTGAATTTTGATAGCGTATATTGAATTTCTAAATCCATTTGGGGAGAAATGCCATCTCAACAATTCTAACTATTCCAATCTGTGACCATTCACATTATTTAGATCTTCTTTAATTTCCCAGTAATATTTTGTGATAATTTAGTTTGGAAGACCTGGATTTCTTCAGTTTATTTCTAAGTATTTTCTT
Source organism: Mustela nigripes (assembly GCF_022355385.1). Classification (NCBI taxonomy): domain Eukaryota; kingdom Metazoa; phylum Chordata; class Mammalia; order Carnivora; family Mustelidae; genus Mustela; species Mustela nigripes. Next base: position 138,246,853 of record NC_081558.1, on the reverse strand, counting down.
TTCTTCAATTTTGCAAAAAAAAAAAAAATTGTTTTACTAATTTTGGATTGTTCGTTGCTAGTATAAAAATAAAATTGATTTTTGCATATTGATCTTATATTCTGTGACTGTGCTGAATTTATTTAGTAGTTTTAGTCAACTTTTACTTTTTGGCTGATTACCTTCTTGTCTGTTAAATATTTTTATTCCTTTGTTGATTTGAGAAACTATTTGAGTTGTTTTCTCTAATGATTATATTATATACTTATCACAATCTACTTCAGAATAAAATTAATTCTCTTAAAATGTAGAAATTTTGCTCCACTATAGTTCTATGCTCCATTCATCCTCCCTTGTGCTATACCATATATACATAAATACATATATATACACATATGTACATACATTATGTATTATTATATACTATATACTAGTACTATATGTATTATTATATACATATACATCTTTACATTTTATAAACTCGACAGTGTTTAAAATTGATTTATATAGTATTAATGTCTTTTAATATTAAACCAAAGTACTTTCATTTCTCATAAATCTTCATTAGTAATAAGTTCTTACAATCTTGATTTATGGAGTATAAAAAGTATTTTGGTTTAATACTTTTCAGAATTATGCTTCCATTTTAGACACTGGCCACTTTGACCTCAGTGGCCACTCTGCTGAACTGATCCTTGACTACTGTCTTCTATCATCTGGATTCCAAGCTTCTTTTTAAATAAGAAGTGCCTAGTCCTTTTAGATTTAGTGTTCTTCCCTGTTCCTTGTCATCATCATAAGTCCCATGATTCGAATCTTCTGTTCTCACACTGAGTCTGGAACTCGAGATCCAGCTGATTCTTGAGCTGCTATAGTCCTGCACTACGTGATGCTATGACTGCCAGATTCTAATATCTACCTCTGCTGACGTGACAGCTCAAGCTTTTACCAAACAGAAAGGCATTCATTAAAAAAACCTGGGGGTACTCTTGATCAGAAAAATGATAAAATTAATAACCAACCAATGATGGTTTTATCAATGCTTTGCTGTCTCCTCCATAGCTTGCATGCCGCCTAGCTTCTATTGTGCTGTGTCTTTGGTATTTCTACCTCCCAAGTAGTCCATGTACCATTCTCTTTCCACCTCTGGGCCAATGCTTCTCCCAGAGCAGCTCTGTGGTTTGGTCACTGATGATCCTTTAATGTGGATCCTTTCACGTGTGGTCTCTGTATACCTGATCCAGTACTGTTATCTCTAGGGCATGGGAAGGCCCACCTGCCCTTATTTGGCCTATGAGGATTCTTCTTGTTTCTCTTTGTTTTCACCCTATCACAGAAACCTCCTTCAGATGGGAGTTTTGTACTCTGAATGAGTTTTCATCTCCATTTAGTCTTGGACTGTTTTGTTGTATCTTCCATTTTACTCTCTTTTCAGGACAGAAACAAGTCTGATTCTGCTGCTGCTTCTCTCCATTTTTTCCCCATCCCCCTCCCATTTAACACATACCTTCCCTAAACTGACACTGGTTGGCTGAATAGTAAACCCTACCCCCACCAATATGTTCATGTCCTAATCCCTAAAACCCGTGAATGTGACCTTATTTGGAAAAAGGATCTTTGCAGTTGTAATAAAAATCTTGAGATGAGATCAACCTAGATGGGCCCAAAGTCCAGTGATAAGTGTCCTTATAGGAGACAGAAGAGAAGACAAACACATACGGAGGAGAAGGCCATTTGAAGGTGGAGTCAGAGATTGGAGGGCTAAAGTCACAAAGTACACTGATGAGCCACCAGAAGCTGAAAGAAACAAGAACTAAATTGCCTCCTAGAGCCTTTGTAGGGAGCACAGCCCTTCTCACACCTTGATTTCAGAGTTCTGGCCTCCAGAATTGTGAGAATACATTTCTGTTGTCTTAAGTCACCACATTTGTGATAGTCTTTGACAGCAGCCCAAGGAAACTAAGACACTGATCTTTTCCCAAAACTGACTAACCACCTCCCCAGGGAATTCAGTTAGCAAGCAGATTAAGCTCGAGCTTTGTGTCTCTTCAAATCTTGCCCTACGTTTGCTTTTGGCTAAAATTCTTTTCTTTCTTAGTCCCCTCCTCATTCCTATTCCTTTGTCAATACTTCCTAACATCTATACAAGTACCATATTGCGCTATTCCTTCCTTCTCTATTTTATCGCCATAGAACTATGTAAAAAACAAGTAGGAGGGGGGGCAAAGGACTCATACTATATACTGGGGACCAGTCCCAATTATTAGAGAGATCTCCAAAATTTCAGCAGAGTGGTTTGATTTCTGTATAGGTATATTTCCACAGTTCTGGCATTATCCCAGAGCTTGGTATAAATTCACTTACACGGCCAATGGGAATTAATAAAGCACCTGTCTACATGGCTGTCTGAGAGATTGAGACCTGCCCTTTTCCTCTAAGAGGCTCAGCTCACTTAATTTGATTAACTATGAACCTACATAGGTTCTCTTCCCTTCCCTAGAGGTCAACTCTAAGGAGGATCAATCAGGATTAGGTTGGTAGAATTTGTAGTTATTGCCAAAAATTACCCCCCCTTTTTTAAGATTTTATTTATTTATTTGACACAGGCTCCCTGCTGAGCAGAGAGCCTGATGAGGGGCTCGATCCTAGGACCCTGAGATCATGACCTGAGCCAAAGGCAGACACTTAACCCACTGAACCACCCAGGTGCCCCCAAAAATTTCCGTTATGATGTCCTTAGGGGATCAGACCACTCCTCACCTGTCTCCCTAACAGGAATCCATATCAGATCTATAGCATTACAGTGATTTAATAAATTTCTTTCCATATCAGTTAACATAGCTTAATGATCATGTCCTGGATACTTGTTAAAACATAAACTGAAGGGCGCCTGGGTGGCTCAGTGGATTAAGCCTCTGCCTTCAGCTCAGGTCGTGATCTCAGGGTCCTGAGATCGAGCCCCGCATTGGGCTCTCTGCTTAATGGAGAGCCTGCTTTCCCCCCTCTCTCTACCTGCCTCTCTGCCTACTGGTGCTCTCTCTTTAAAAACAACAACAACAACAACAAAAAAAACCCATAAACTGAGTCAGCTTAGTACCATTTATCTCACAGTACTGGGTGCTGTGAAATAAAAAAGAAAAGGTTCTTGTCTTCTGCCCATGATAAGTATACGTTCCTGATGGCTTCAAGCATCATTTCTTTTTCTCTGGATTTCACTTTTCTTTTTTGCTCCATAATAAAAAAGTAATATATACTACAGCAAAAAATAATATGCTATCAAAATTAGGGAAATAAAACATCACCCATACTTCCAGCATGTGTAAGTAACTACTGATCATATTTGGGTATCTTAAATATGCCAAATTGGGTATATTCTTTGATTTCTCTGCAGAGGTGGATAATTTTTGCTTCTGTCAAAATAGGCTCATACTGTACGTATTATTTTGTGAACTGTTTTTTGAGTGCATGGTGCATTGTTGAACATTTTTCCATAGTCTGTTAGAACTGGCAAGAAGATGTACCATTCTTTTGACAGCAAGATTTGTTTACCTTAACAGCCGGCTGATTCTAGCAGTCTCCTACTGGACCATGCTGTTGACTTGCAGAGGGATCTTCCAAAAACACTGCTTATACTCCTAACCCCAGAGCTGAGTCCTTGATAAGCATTCTACCTTCAGCATCCCTGCAATGCCCTAAGCCAGGAGCCTTCACGAGACTTTTGTTCCAGGCTGTCCTCAGCAGACTCTGGTTAATTTATACATATTTGATTTGCATCATTTCTCACATAAATCCTTTTTTCAAATAAGGTTCCGTCCAGAGTGCTTTGCTCATTGTTCCCTAAGAGGCCCCTCAATCTCCCCATCTTTGCTAAGAAATATTTCCTCTGCCCACGTAGTGTCCCTCACCTACTTTCGTTCCTTGCCTAGGTTCTTCTCTGTCCTTAATGCCCAAATCTTTTCCGACACTACCATAGTCTCTTTAAAGGCCCTGGCCTCCAGGATCTCTTCTTCTAGAGTGTGTATCCGCTAGATCACTCATTCTGTTGTAGAGGATACGTGGCTAGCAGTCCATGAATTTCTGCACACTCCCCAGCCAGGAAGGGACCTCTACTGGGGGGGTGGGTGGAGTAAGGTGGGGAGCTGAGTCCTTCATCTCTTTGCTTCATCAGGATATAGAAGTTACCAACTGGACAATGAAAGACACCTATTGACAGGTGATCAATGCATAATGATGACAGAGAATTGACCTATGGGCAGATAATGTAAGAAAATGAAAAGACCATGGAACAAATCCAAAATGACAGCATGAGGTAATTTCACATAATTGAAACAATAGCAGCAACATTAATAACAACAACCATGCAACTATGCATGGAAAATAAAAATGTGCAAACCAAGCAGATATTGACAAAAATGTTAAAAATTGGAAGTCTGAATTAATGTGACTTTTTCCTTCATGCTTTCATGTATCCATCTTTATTTTTAAATGATGTGGTGATACTGTTATGGTAGAAAAAAATTTTAAATGTATTTTATTTGCAAGAGTAACACGTGTGCATCGTGTGCATCGTAAAAACTTCAGACAATATAGTACTTGAGAGAGTACAGAGTGAGAGCTTGATCCTTATAACCCCCAGATGAGTTTTATTTTTAAATGTGATGAAAGCCTAAGGAGTCTCCTACAGTAATTTTCAGCAATCTGTCAAAAGGAAGCACTTAAATGAGAAGGAATCTCATAGGATCTAAGATCTGCTCTTTACAACACCTCCGTTTTGAAAATGAATGGAACAAAGAAGTGAGAGCACACATCTTTTATAAAGATACATTAGATATGAGGTAGAATGACAATAGCTTTCTTACCCTAAGAAGACCAGCACATTTGAACTGAAACAAGGAAGTTTTAACCCATTAATGTATGTTTAGAAAGACCTTCAGGTTGCTTATTTTTCTCAGCCCCATTGGGTAAGGGTGACCTTATGTGGAAAGCCCTTCTGAAGTGTGATTTAGATTTAATTTTGCAAGGGTGAAGATGAATGGTTCTGTAAGTCCAATTAATTTAGAAGTTTAATGAGGGCAGATTCTTTTCTCCCTTTCCTCTGGAATAAGATAGTGACTAGAGAAGCTTTTGACACAATGCCTGGTGCTGAAAAATTTCCCCTTCCTTCCTATAATATTTTCAGTTTAAATGGCCGTGAAATAAGAGTTTGAAATATACTATCTTAGAAATAATTATAGTTCACCAATTCTCTGCAGCACATGGGATTTCTTTGGTGAAATTGTGACATGATCTCCCATTGCACTGGCTAGGTGACTGTCATGATGTGGCCGTCAGTGCCTGTGAGTGTGCATCACAACTTTCAGAGTGGGGGTCAACAACTTGGGAGAAAAAAATCCCAGAGACAGTAGTTGAGTGTGTGTTTGTGTGTGTGTGTGTGTGTGTGTGTGTGTGCATTGATTTAGGTATAATTAATATACAGTGTTATTAGTTTCATGATTCCACAGTTCTATTCCCTTCTTAGTGCTCTTCAAGATAAGTGTACTCTAAATCCCCTTTATTTCACCCATCTCCCCTCTGACAACTACTAGCTCTCTGTATTTAAGAGTCTGCTTTTCCCCCCTCTTTTTCATTTGTTCATTTTTTTAAAATTCCACATTTAAGTGACATGAAGTAATATTTGTCTTTCTCTGACTTATTTCACTTAGTATTATACTCTCTAGGTCCATCCATATTGTTGCAAATGGCAAGGTTTAATTCCTTTTAATGGCTAAATAATATTCCAGTTTTTATGTATACCACCTCTTTATCCATTTATCAGTCAGTGGACATTTGGGTTGGTTCCATATCTTCACTATTGTAAATAGTGCTGCAATAAACATTGGGGTGCACATATCTTTGGAAATTCTTGTTTTCATTTTTTTGGATAAATACCTAGTAGTGGAATTACTGGATCATATGGTAATTCAATTTGTAAGTTTTCTGAGGAATCTCTAGACATTGTCCACAGTAGCTACACCAATTTGTAAGTGCACGAGTGTTTTGTTTTTCTCCACATCCTCACCAACACTTGTTATTTCTTGTGTTTTTTATTTTTGCAGTTCTCACAGGTGTAAAGTGATTTCATTGTGGCTTTAATTTGCATTTGATGTTGAGCGTCTTTTCGTATGTCTCTTGGTCATCTTCATGTCTTCTCTGGAAAATGTCTATTAAAGTCCTCTGCCCATTTTTAATTGGATTATTTAGGGTGGTTGTGTGTGTGTGTGTGTGTGTGTGTGTGTGTTGAGTTGTATAAGTTCATTATATATTCTGGGTACTAACCCTTTATTGGATATGTTATTTGTAAATATCTTCTCTCATTCAGTAGGTTGTCTTTTGTTCTGTTGGTGGTTTCCTTTGCTGTATAGAAGCTTTTTATTTTGGTATAGTCCCAACAGTTTAATTTTGCTCTTATTTCCCTTGCCTCAGGAGACCTCTCCATAAAGATATAACCAAAGCCAATGTCCAAGAGATTGTCCATGCTTTCCCTTGGGAACCTTATGACTTCAGGTCTCAAGCTTAGGTTTTTAACCCATTTTGAGTATTTTTTGAATATGGTGAAAGAAAATGGCTTAGTTTCCTTCTTTTGCATGTAGCTATCTAGTTTTCCCAGCACCGCTTGTCAAAGAAACCTTTTTCCCATTGCATATTTTTGCCTTGTTTTTCACAGATTGGTTGACCATATAAGCATGGGTTTACTCCTGGACTTCATTCTATTCCATTGACCTCTATGTCTATTTTTTTATGCCAGTACCACACTGTTTGGATTATTATAGCTTTGTAGTATATCTTAAAATCTGAAATTGTGATACTAACAAATTTTTTCTTTCTTAAGATTGTTTTGGCTATTCAGGTTCTGAGGAGTATGTGTCTGAAAAATTACCATGTTACCAACACACAGAATGACTGTGTGGAAAGATGTGGATGTTGATGCCTGAGTAAAATATCCAGAAGCATCAAATTCTGAATGTGAATACATTTGGGGAATACCTTAACTGATTTCTCTTATATTTTTCGTTTCATGCATATACAAGAGTGAAATTTTGGGCACAGAAGTCCAACTAAGTCAAACGACTCTTTTAAAATAAAAAAGTTTAAGGGATAAAAAAAATCATTGTGTCCTAACAATTGACCATAGTTTTTATTTTAGTGGTATACAAAGTAATAATGCATCTTAAGCTTAACGATATCTTAGACTGACAAATATTTCTGACCAACCTGTTCTATTATAAGGCAATGGCAGAAATCATACCAGTGGTTACTAAGTGAAGAGGAATTAATGACATTTGTAAGGATAAATAAATAAACTGACCACATGTCCCCATTTCCCCCCAGTTTTATGTCCGGGTTCTAGGTGAGTTTCTGAGAATTTATGTACCATGAAGAGGCCTGAGCAAAATAATCTGAATTGTGAATTTCCCGTTTTTCTATATCTGCTTCCTATAGTTATGACACCTTGTGTTGAACATATAGAGTGAAGGATAATTAGGGATATCTTGTTGATATATCTGATTTGTCACAAGTTTCTAATTAAGGAAATATCTTATCAGTGGCTATGGGTATAGTTCAAGTGTTAATTGAAAAGCTTAACTGTCCTAATTATGTTTTCATTTCGGACATGTGGCCAGTGGTGTGAAAAAATTTGTCTTGAGTTTGTCCTCAGAGTTTCCTAGTAGGGGTTCTCTGGTGAAACTCCCTCCAGGGAAGCAGAAGCGTCTCTATCTGGAATTTTCTTCTATTCAGCAGAGCTCAAATATTTCCAATTTGGTCTCTCAATTTTACTTTCTCTGTTATTCCAAGACCTGTGCCCATGCAAATGTAGGCCCATTGTTACTTTGATGGCTGGTTCAATTTGTCAGAATATAATAAATTTTTCTCCAAACCCAGATGTTAAGAATTTCTGATAAATAGCAAACTCTCATCTTAACAATTTCTCTTTTAACTGCAAATAATAATAAGCACATAAAGTGGATTGCCATCTGTACACTTGCATGTTTAAAATTCTTCAGATAGTAGCAGATTCTTTTCTGTTTTGAATGAATCTGGTTTTGCCTGGCTGCATAATTGAATGTTTCCTGGCCCCCGCTGGCTCTGATTTCCAATGGCAAAGAAGCCATAAATACCAAGTGGACTCAGCACAAAGCATTGGTTTTGACTTGACTTGTAGGAAATTGAGTTAGTCAGACATGTGCCAGGTAATTTGGAAAAACATGTTTTCTTGAGCAAGAAGAATAAAGTATTATGAAATATTTTAAAAGGTTGATGGAAAGAATCCCTCAAAGCTACCTAGCACGGATGATTTAATTGTCTGAAATATCGAGACTTTTAATGTTGAATTTCCCCTCTCCCTCATAATAAAAATAAGGCTTTTAAAAATGATATTCATAAAATGGCACTGTTGAATGCCCTTCTCCTACAAGGTTCTTGTAGTGAGGAGCGGTGTGCAAAGGGATTGTGAACAGGTCTTGGAGGCGGGCTCACCTCAAGTAAACCCCAGTTCTGTGTTACCTTGGGCAAGTTATTTCACTTCTCTGTGTCTCATGTTTCATCATCTCTGTAGGTGTCAAAACATACTACCTCCCCATGGGATTGTGTGCAGATTAAATGAGTTAATAATATATAGAGAGTGTTGCTGAGAGTTCCTAGGATACAGGAAATGCAGTTTAAGTCTTAGCACTGTTAGCTGAGGTCCCCTGGTAGAGCCTGTTGGAAAAACTGACTTCCTAACTGCCCTGCTTTTAATAAACTGAGATGGAGACTTAGCAGTTACAAAGTGCCTACTCTGCAATTCCTACAACCATCCAGAGAGGCACCTTCTTGCGCCATTTTGGGGAGGCTGCCGCGGCACAGGGAGGGTGAGAGTCCTGCTCTGTGGTGCGCAGGAAGGAAGGGGCATGGCAGAGGCGGGGTTTATCCCCAGCTCCCGCTAACAAGGCACTCCACAGTCCTTCTGCATTGCCATGAAGATTCTACAATGAGCATGAGAAGATAGGGTGCGGGTTCAGTAGCCTGTGCTCTGTTTCTAACCAGTTCTGTCACTGCGACTCAATGATCCTTTGACGTTAATGCCAAGGAATTCCAAATATCAGGTAATGAATCGAGACCAGTTGAGACCCAGGTGAAACTGCAGAGTAAGTGACAGTTCAGCACTCTGCGATCTCATCTCGTAACCTCCACAGCTCTCTGTGAATGCACCCTGCTGAATCTACAGGCATCCCTCTTGTCGGTCAGCTGAGAACAGCAGCATGGAGATTTATAATGACACCCGAGGTCACAGGAAGGGGACAGAACTGGGTTTGGAACCCAGGCCTTTGCTGGCTACAGCAGGCCTCTGGCCACCACCTCCTGACGGGTCTGAGGTTGCTGGTTATACAAGGCCCAGGATAGAGCAAGCCCTTGCAAGGAAAAACTGGCAGAATGAGATCACTAAGAACGAGGGAGGGGTGCCCAAGTGGCTGAGTCATTTAGGTGTCTGCCTCTTGATTTTGGCTCAGGTCATGATCTCCAGGTCGCGGGGTCCAGCCCGGTGTTGGGCTCTGTGCTCAGCAGGGAGTCTGCTTGGGATTCTCTCTCTTCCTCTCCCCCTGTGTGTGCACACACACACTCTCTCTCAAATAAATTAAAAACAAACAAAAACGAATAAGGGAAAGTACTAGAAACACCTTGAAAACCGCCACCCTTAGCACATAGAGGCTTCTACGACTGTGGAAAGGAACAAAGGAGTTCTATTTGGAGGTCTTCTTTGCTGCACATTTCTAACACCAGCTCAGGATGTAGAAGGGGCACAATAATGATACCACCGTGGTCTCATGAAGACTTCCAGGAGCACCTTCTTTAGAGTGTTCCAGAAGATACGTATTAAAATAAAGAACAGTATCTGTACCTGTGCTGGTGTGTGAGGACTGCTGCCATGATGAAATACTATAGATTGAGGGGCTGAAACAATAGGCATTTATATTCTCATGACTCTGGGGACTGGAAGTCGAAGGTCGGGGAGGGGAATCATAGGGTCCATTTTTCTTGCAGCCTCTCTCCTTGGCTTGCAGATGGCTGTCCTCCCCCTATGTCTTCACAGGATCTTCCTTCCATGTGTACCAGCATCCTCCTCTCCTCTTCTTATAAAGACCCCAGTCCTATTGATTAGGGCCTGCTTTAATGACCTCCTTTTACCTCAATTACCTCTTTAACCCCCGTCTCCCTGTATTTCTGTAATACACGTAATCCAGTCACATTCTGAGGTACTTACTGAGACTAAGGACCTCAACATGTGAATCAGGGTGGGGGTGGGGGACAAAATTCCACCCATTACTACATCTCTGTCTACATTTATATCTCCATCTTCACTGATACATCATCTGTGGGTCTCACTTGAATCTGAAATAATAATAACTCTTCCAAGTCTTACTGTATGACAATAACAGGATTCCTATCTAATTTCCCACCTTAATTAGCATGTAGCCTGTTAGCACAAATTTATTGGGCATGAGCCAACCATGAATCGATTCCCGGACACCTGAGGACTGTCGCTCCATTGATGCTGGGAAGGGTGAGCGCAGCTGAGTGAGTCCCCGAGCTTCCAGCAGGCTGTCAGAGCCTGTGCGGCGTCCGATCAGAAAAGGCCCACGGCAGGCCGCACGAAAGGGGCTTGCTCTGTCAAGCCTGCCTCTGGTCCATTCTTCCGTTCTTTTAGAGCCGGGCTGAAGGCAGACCCTTGTCAGTACACGAGAGGTGCAGATGTGAATGTGGGACAATGACTTGCTCCTTTGAAAGCAGCAGCCTGGGTGAAAACTAGACTGTGCAGGATTTTCTTTTCTTGTCTTTTTTCTTCGTTTTAAGGAATCCAGTTTATCCAAGAATCTGGCATCTTCCCATACATCTCCCTTCCTCCCTCCCTCCTCCTTTCCTTTGCTTCCTGTCTCCTTCTCTCAATTATTCATACAGTGAGGGCCTGCTCTGTATAAGGCACTCTGCTTGGTCCTGTGGGGGATAGAACGGTGACTCAGAGGTGCTCTGCCTCGCATGTTTTGTTCTGTTAACTGCATCCCCAGTCTGGTTCGGGTTATGCTGTCAGAGAAGCCTGAAAGCCATATTGGCTAACAGTGGGCTGATTTCCGCGCCCCCCTCTGCTTCCCCACCCCTGTGAAATTGGCAGGACTCTTAGGTCAGCCCCTAGCCGCCTTTCCCCTCAGCCAGTGCCCAGGGAAGCTCCGGACCCCCTGGGCCTGTGGTGATCACCACGCTCTGTCTTGCCTACCAGGCTGCTTTATTTCCCTTTCTCTGAGCTGTTCCTTTGGATTCCTCCCACTTCTTCCTCTTCTTATTTTGACTCTTTTCTTGATACACATTGATCATCTCCGATGAGCCAGCTTCGTGTGAAAACATGAAGGTTCTAATGATCTGCTTCCTCTCTGCCCACTGCTGTTTATTCCAGGGAACTCAGACATCTTCAAGAACTCCCTCCTGGGAGCCCAGGGTAAGAAGAAGGCCTCATTTGTCCCTTTCCGCAACCCTCACCGCCCTCTGAAAGTTATTTCTCAACCACTGAACAGTAGGTAGTAGACTTATTTTCTAAAATCAAGAGTGGGAAGGTCATGAAGGGTCAAGGATGAGCTTCCACAATGTGGAATGCAGGTTAGAAAATGTTGAGATTCATCTCTGGAGTAGAATCCAAAATAAGCTCATATTCTACTGAAAATTTTTCATTCCTATGACCTAATTTAGCTGGAAAGAAGTGGTCAGATCTGCTTTTTTTTTTTTTTTTTTTTTTTAAACACAGAGCTACAGCCAGAAAGTGTGTTCTCCCCACACTTGCCAACCCCTGGGAAGACGACCTCTCCCCTCTCCTGTTCATCAGATACACGCTTCAGGTGAAGTCCTACTCCTTGATGAGGGCTGCCTGGGCATACTTTGAGCTCCTTGAGGTCCAGCCTTTGCCTAAGCCAACTTTGTAGCCCAGCAACAAATGGAGACCAGTATCTGTTAGGGACTCCATAGAAATGTGGGGAATGAATCCAAGAACCTTCTCTAGCCTTTTGCAATTCCTCTCCTGCTTAACACTAGCACATTTAGTGTCTGAACCCCTCATTGGAGCACCGATGCACCTCTCACTTGTTAATTAGCCCCTTTAAGACTGAGTGCCTTGTCCTTCCCACACATTGCCAGTTCCTTGAGGAGAGGGACAGTGCATCATTTCCTCCTGTATTTCTATTGCCTAGTACGGAGACGGTGCTCACAGATATTGTTGATTGAAGCACTGTTCCTTTTTGCCTGGCAGCAATGTCTGTTGGAAACCACAGTTAGAAAACTGATTTTGCAGAAGCCACGCTTTTATTGTAAGTACATCTACAAAAGGGGTCTGGCTTCTGTGTATTTCAAATGGAGAGACCAAGCGTTACCGGCCCATTGGTGCTTTGCTGTGTTCAATCACATTTCTTGAGCAGTTGCTTGGCACCTGACACTGAACCACACAGTGTTTCTGCCTCATGGGGGTTCAAAGTCAAGAGGGGTGTTTTGCTGTCCAGCCCTGACCAGGGATTAGTGTTTGTCAGCACCAGCTGGCCCCAGATGACTGGCGGGCACTGTACATGGTTCCAGACACCTGGCCTGGACCTTCTGGGTTGTGACGTGCCCCTGCGCTTACCTAGCGTAGCCCGCGCTCTGGCTGGTGCCCAATAGCTGTCTCTTCCCCTATCCTTGGTCCTCCTCTGAGACCCAGAATAGATTTTCCAGCAAGTTAGCTGTCTTGACTCGAAAAACTCTGCACCGTGTTTTCTCTGGAAACTTCAAACTTAGCGTCTCAAGGAATAATGGCAAAGGGGAAATGAACTCTGACAAGGCTAATAACAGGGATTTCAAGTAGCGTTTTAGGAAGCCAGTCGCAGAGTATTCACGTGTTAATTCACTGGCGTGTTCTGTGGCAGGAGCACCCCCACTCTGCCCTCCCCCAGTTCCAACTGTTGTGCTGCAGCGGGATTTGGTGTGAGTCTGGGCAGAGCCCCCCCAGCCCCCCTTTTACGAGCTGCCCTCCCGATTCTGTTACAGGCAGAGTCTGGTGAAAGTGATCCTTGCCTACCAGTCGCACAAAGGCGAGGAGCTCTACCAGCCTGCTCCTCCGTGCAGCTGCAAACCGGTGCCAGTGCGGGCTGTGCGCGCCGGGCTTTTCACCTGAAAATGAGTGGGGAGGGGTCTTGACGAGTCCCGGACACCTCCGGGAGTGCGGCGGGGAGGGAGCTGACAGCCGGAGGGGCTGGAGACCGCTGGTCCCCAGGGATCAGCTTGCCATTAGCTGCTTCTTGGAGGCTCCGCGTACCAGTCGAGCATCCTATCCTGCCTGTGGTCCAGAGGGTTCTGGCGGCGCATCTTGCGGTATGCCTGCGTGGATTTGAGCCATCGCCCAGAGGCGAGCCCGCATTCAGACACGGTGCACCGGCTGGGGCAGGGCTGCGTGCAGTCAGTGCAAGCGCTCCGCTTTCGGCGTCTGCAGAAGCCTCCCGACTGCATGGATTTGGCTGGCTGATTCGCCGAGGTGACTGCCCAGGAAGACTGGAGAGCCTGATCCACACTCCAGCTGCTGTGACAACTTCGGGGCTGGCTGTTTACTTCTCTGGGGGCCCGGGACTCTGTTGGGCACCGCAGTCGCTCCTGCCACTGGCCGGGCTCTGAAGTCGGCCGCGAGGACTCCTCTGACGGCATCCCCAGGAAAGGGGAGGGGGGGAGCGAGGAGGGGTTAAAAGACAGCAGAAACCCCCCCCCCCCCAGCTGCTCAGCCTCCCGTGACTGCCTGTGTTCTGGGGTTCTGAGAGGGATCGCGCGCTGCCCGGGGAAGCAATGCAAGTCTCCATAGCCTGCACAGAGCACAATTTGAAGAGCCGGAATGGTGAGGACCGACTTCTGAGCAAGCAGAGCTCCACCGCCCCCAATGTGGTGAACGCAGCCCGGGCCAAATTCCGCACGGTTGCTATCATCGCGCGCAGCCTGGGGACCTTCACCCCTCAGCATCACATTTCTCTCAAAGAGTCCACCGCAAAGCAGACTGGCATGAAATATAGGTATGGATGTCAGATTCCCTCTCCCCGGGCTTTTTGTGTGCTATACAGGGGCAGTGGGGGGCAGTTCATGCGTTTTGAAAAGTGTGACTTAGCCACGGGCCGGTTGCCTAATTTAGAATTCTCCCGTGTCTTGAAAAAAGCTCCTTAGGAGAGGGGAAGCCCGAAGTGGCTGTGCTGTGAGTGTATAGTATTTTTTTTTTTTTAAGGCAGCCTATTTTGTACATTCTCAGGTGCTGGGAACACCTTAGGGGCTGTATGAATTCCTGTCTGCACAGAGGAACACAACTGCTGGAAGCTGTATTGAGATCAGGGTAGTTTTTCAACTGCCAGTGTGATGGTCCTATTTTATGGCGTAGACTGTAGTTTCTGTGATTTTACTACTCAAATTAGTTTCCCATCTAGTACTGCATACTGATTTATCTTTCAAAAGACCAAGACAATAAATGCTATGCAAGCCCTTAAGGAAGTTTTGTTGCAGGAAGAAACGCCCATTAAGGTAAATTACATTGAACACTGATGTCTTTGAATCCAAATTACTACTTGAAATAAAATGGAGAACTTCTTGTGAACTAGGAAGAAAAAGTTAATTGTTGTAATGTGAGTTTCCTCATACATTTTGAGCTCCCTCTTCCTCTAGGTTGTTTTCCGTAGTTGGCAACCTTCCTGGTAATAGTTAATGTTCTCCTTAATAAAGAATGACTTAAATTTGATAAGTAGAAAATTTCATTATTCAATTAGGTGACTTCTGCCATCTCATTCTATCTGCTTTGCACTCAGCCTTCCTGGCTTTATTTCTTTAAACCTACTGCACTTTTGTCTCAAAGTCTTTACAGATGTAGAGGAGAGAAGCAAGTTGCGCATCTTCCAAAAGGCTTTGGTTATTCTAGCGTGCAGATAGGATTTTTGTCAATTATTTACATTGGAAATAATGTAATTATTGTTATTAATGTAATTTTTGTTAGGAACCCAGTTTTAGGATGGAAAGAACTCAATGTGATTAAAATAATGCACACCTGAGACCTCCCATGTGGGGCTTCTGAAAGAGGCATTTAAATCAATTTCTATAAAAGTTACTCTTGTGATTCTTTGTGGAGTTACAGGAGGGCTTCTCATTGCAAAGGCACAGAACACTCTCGTTTTGATATATTTCTGAGCCATTAAGAAAGCAAGCCATGGGTGTGGATTGGGGGGGGCGGGGGTACCTAAAGCTTTTTGCCCCAACTGCAGTAGGATGTTAGCAGCCTGACTTCAGGCAACTCTGCTTTCCCCAGTATTGCCATGGTGGTGAGTGGGGCCCTACAAGGACAGTTTGCTAACCGAGGCTGCAGTCTCCGGTGCACTGGCATTTTGGATGGCTGCTTGTGTGGTCCGTGCCCAGCCCTGCCCCACAGACACTGAGCTGCTCTGCACGCAGCTGGGGTGCTGCGAGGGGAACAAGCTGCCGCCTTCATCAGCAGGGCCCAGAGGAAGGCGCCACCCGGAGATAAGGCAGATTCCAGAGGTGACCTGAAGTGTGGCCGCCAGCATTTTAGCAGCACCTTGAGCTTTGAGCTTGGGCACCTTGAGAAGAAATAAAAAGTAACACCCTTCGTCTCTTGTGGCAGAGTTTCATAGATGTTCATGCAGCATTGTGTTGGAAGAGTTTGCTTTTACGAAGGCAGGACATTTCCATTAAGGTTTTTCTGGTAATATTCACAGCTGAGCTCAGGCTGGAGGATAATTGCCTGGCTTTACAAAAGCTCAGTGTGCGAGTAAGATTCACTTGGGCATCTTCCATTACTGGCAACTAAGGACAGCTCTTTTCTGACAAAAAAAGTTAGCCATCTGTGGTTTTTCAGTTTTCTTTGAGTCATTTGTTGTTTATGGTGACTGGACAAGTTTCTCCACTCCTCTCTTATCCAGAACCATTTTACCTATGGTTTTGTTGTGTGTGAGTAGGACTTAACCCCTCTCTCCTTCAAATGCCACTCAGAGTGCCTTTAGGTAAGAGATTATAAGATTGCGTCAAATGTACACTAAGACTTTCTTAGGGTTGGTGAGAAACGGAGGAGGGAGAGAAGGATTAGCTCTATAGTTCATAAAATATGATAGAAATATTTTTGTTAGCTGAATTGTCCTTTTCGTTGACCTTAATGTCACTAAAATATCATGTGTGATTGATAACAAATAGCAAAAATTAAAAAGTGGCTAATCGTGTTTACAATACCTTTCTCATCTTTAAATAGTTTCTCTAAGCATAGCTTAATCTGGGATCCATGAAGTCTATAGAAGATTTAAAACAACAACAGGGTCTTTTCATACATCTTTTTCCCAAGGGGAGGGCTCCTAGCTTTCATCAGAATCTGAAAATGTCTACTACTCACTTTTCCTTTTTGACAAAAAACAGTGTTAGAGTGTAGAATTTTAGTCAATAAATATTTATTGAGCATCTATTCTGTACAAGGAACTCTACTAGAACTGGTTTCACAAAGGTGCAGAAAGCAGACTAGATTTGGGGCTTATATTCAGGTTGGGGAAGCAGACCACAGATAAGAAAATAAAAAGTAATGCTCTATTAGGAGAGATTCTTTGGAAGGCTATATTTGGAGAGGGTCATGGTCATGCCTGGGCTACCTCAGCTTCTCTATTTTGAGGCTATCATCTCTGCTTCAGTTTCAGAATTATGGTTGCCTCTTGGAGCATGAGGAATGGTGCCCAGATTGGCCACCTATTTGCCAACCCAAGGACTTTTTTTTTTTAAGGCTCCAACCCTGCTGCGTAAGGTGCTACAACCCTGGCAAATGAGTAGAATGCTTTTCACTCATTTAATGCCTTATAATTTTTAAAGCCCCACTCCTATTCTAGCCTGCGATTACCATCCATCAATTAAGAGCTCATGAACTTGGGATTTTAGAAGGAATTAATGTACACTTATATGAAGCATCTGAATTTTGCAAGAATAAAATACTCAAAGCCACTGTTACCTTCACATTGCCATTGTGCAAAAATCTCACATAAAGTTAGCTTTTGTTTCAAGGCTAAGGATGAAAAAAAAGTCCACTAGAGAGATCTGCTATTTAAATGCTACTTTCAGCCTGAGAGAACAAGATTCCACCTAACATTTATCCTGGGGACTATTCTGTTTGTAAATAAGACTATTTCATTTCTTATAGTTTTTACATTTGTGCTTTGTTAATACATGAGAGTTTATTTTAGTTTTGTGTGTTTTTAATTTCAGAGTTCATCACACTGTGTTAGAGTTTGCTGTATACTCTGATATATGTAGACACATACACACTTTTCATCCTGTGAAAGCTAAATCATTGAGAATAGAAATTAAATCAGATTTGTTTTGTTGTTGTTGCTTATTTGGTTGGTTGGGTGTCTTTTTTTTTTTTTTAAGATTTTATTTATCTATTTGACAGCCACAAGCCCGGGGAGCAACAGGCAGAGGGTGAGGGAGAAGCAGATTCCCTGCTGAGCAGGGAGACTGACCCAGGGCTCAATCCCAGCACCGTGGGATCATGACCTGAGCTGAAGGAAGATGCTTAACTGACTGAGCCACCCCGTCACCCCTGGTGTCTTTTTTAAAATAACATTTTAAAAGGATCCTACTGGCATTCACATGGTCTCAGAGCTTTTGTCATTCAGAATTGAGCACATTTGTACTGATAAGCTACCCACCCCCATTCTAAAATTGTTACTTTAGTCCTAGAACAATTTGAATATTGATGGACCCAATTTCATCTAGAAAAATCTTACCTGTAACCTATATACCCATGTCAGTAAAACATTGTGCTATAATGTCACATATAACAGGCTTTGAAATTCTTACAAGAATCAATTTTGTTGAGCAATAATCTTTAAACCCCACTTTAGAAAGTTATTTTTTCCAGTTTTTTTAGGTTAATCATATTAAGCCATTTTTTGTCACTTTAAATTTTTTTTGAAATATTTACAGATTCACAGGAATTTGAAAAATGTAGAAAATTTCTGTGCACCCTTAATCCACTTTTCTCTAGGGGTAACATCTTCTGTAACTCTAGCACAATATCAAAACTAGTAAATTGACATTGGTACTATCCACAGAATTTATTCAGATTTTACCAGTTACACATGTATTCATATGTGTGTATGCTTATATGTCTACGTGTTTTTTTATCACATGTGGAAGTTTGTGTAACCAGTACAGTGAAGAGTCCAAACTATTGTATCACCATGAGGCTCCCTCAGCTACCCCTTTATAACCACATCCATATAACCCTCTAATCCCTAGTCTTAGGCAACCACCACTCTCTGATCTAGCTCCATAATTTTCTTGTTTCAAGAGCATTTATATAAATGGAATCCTATAGTTTATAATCTTTTGGGATTTTTTTTTTCACTCCGTGTACTTCTCTTTGGACCCGTCCAAATTGTTGCATGTCTCAATGGTTCATTCCTTTTTTTTTTTTTTTTTTTTTTGCTGAGTAGTAGTCCATGGTATGGATATTTTGGTTTTCCTTTGGTGGATGATTTGTTTAAAAAAATCAGGTCATTGTCATTCTTATTTTTAGCATGCATTAGATAACTTCAGTTTACAGCATTATCCTCAAATTCCTTCCATGCCTTTCAGTAGCTCAGGGAATACAATCCAAACTACCTAACATGGTGCCTGAGCTTGTTCATGGTGTGGCTTCCATCAGTTTTTCCCAGTTGCCACTCTGTTCTCATCTTTCCTCTGATGACCACATGCTTCATCAGAAGGAGGACTCCTCATAGTACCCTGAACCTTCTTGTTTTCTTATGCTTCTGTATCCTTTTCTATTCTCATCCTTCTACTCTAGAATTCTCCTACCTCACTTGGTCAGGCAAACTCCTATGCATCCTCTAAGACCCTAGCATCACCTTCTCAGTGAAACCTTTCCTGTCTCCACTCCATGTAGCATTATGTAAGTGCTCTTTACTGTCTCTGCTGCAACGAATTATTTCTTTTATGGAAAGTATTGATTGCATAGTGTTGCTATTATCTATTTTATCAGTATCTATTTAATCTTCCCCATTAGTCTCTGAGCGGCTTGAGTTTTGGAGTTTATTCATCACTATAACCCCAGAGTCTAACCTGGCCCTTGGTATGTGATAACAAGTCAAGAAATGCTTAGAAAATGAACGGTGACACCTGTGGGACACTATGTTAAATGCTGGTCATATGAAGTGGGAGGGTTGTCTCTTGAGTATTTACAGTTTGGTGTGACTAGAGATCTACCCAAGAAGGCTTGCATATGTTAGTGATACAAAGAATAATTGTTGCTGTAGTTTGAGGAGACTTCATTCAGCAGGGGCACTAGGAGTCAGGGAACGGTCCCATGAGAAAAGCCAGCGAAGCTTGGTATTGAGGAAGGAGAAGCATCAAGATGAGCAGAGAGGAGGAGAAGTGCAGGTCGCCGTAGGGGCGGGCAGCATGTCCCAAAGACAGTGCATGTACTGGTGAGAAGTATTGGGCAGAGGGTTCGTGCAGGGAAGCGGGGGAGAGAGCATCTTGTAGAGGTGAAGAGAGTCAGGTTGTGGCACTTGGGAGGCTAGGGCAACTCATTTAGACATCAGGTGAACTTTAGCATTGGAGGTTGCTGATTTTCGAACAGCTTGTCTAGTTAAAGCTCTGTTAAGAAAGGATTAACCTGGCATTTCCAAAGGGGGGGGGGGGAATGGAGGGGTTATAAATGTGAGGTAAAGAATTTGCTTAATTCTATAGCATTCTCTGTTTTCCTGCCGAGGATCAAGACTATAGTGAAGACTCAGACCAGACGTCTTTCCCATGCCATTCCTTTCACAGCCCCTTCATTAAAGCACACGTGTCCTCTACCGTTCTTTACCTCCCACGAATGGTGGGCAGATTCTAAATCAAAGCAATTGAAGGGAAAGATCAATCTTGTCAGCCCATTACGTAAAAGGCAGTGAGCGTGTGTGTGCGCGTGCGTGCACGCGCACGCGCACACATATAGGGAAAAGTGGGAGGAAATAGGTGGGCTGAAGAGGGTGGAGAGAGAGAGAAGAGCCAGCTCTGTGGCTGTGTTTCAAATAGAAATAATTTGATTTCAGTCCAGAAAAGAGAGCAGCTTGTTATTTAGAAAGCCAGTATATATTTATACATATATATGAAGAATGATTTTATATATATATGAAGAATACCATTGTCATTTCCACGGATACACATGGATGTGGGCTTTCCTCTCTTCCCCAAAGCAAAATGGTGAGAATGGGGAGGTGGAGAAACCTTCCTGAAAATTAGTTGCTGATTCAGTCTCATAGAGTTTATTCCACCTCTGCAAGGCAGCAGTCAGAAGTCTGGCATCCATGGGATGGTGAGAAAATGGTAGGAGGGGAGGCAGCCTCCCGGAAGTTGTTAGGCAAATGCTGTTCCAGTTCCATAGCTCTGTGTGTGTGTGTGCATGTGTGTGTGTTTTGCGTGTGCATGCATATGCAGCCCATGCAAGGGAAGCAATCTTTCCAAAGTGTTTCCAGAAACAGTTTTACCTTCCATCTGTAATCTTCAGTTGGGTTGTTGCAGATGAAGTGTCTAACCTCAGTCCACTCACTGCCCCTCTTTGGAAGTACGTTCATTTTCTAGAAATCCTTTCTCTATAAAAAAAAGTTCTGCAAATACTTGAACTTGTAGTAATTGGAGAAATGTCTGAGAAGGGGAAAAACTCCCATTACATGCAAAAGAGAGATCAGATTCATAAATTTGACTTTGAATTTTCAAATTCATTTCTTCAAACTTATAATTTGTCAGTATATTCACAAACAGAATGGGATTTAGGTTCAGTGAATCAAATCAAAATATAGAACTCTTGTTTTTTGTTTGTTTGTTTTTTTAAATTCAAAATTTCCCTTAGGAGAGAAACCCTTGCATGAGAAGAATTGAAATCGTAAGCATTGCCTCCTACCTTTCTTTCTTTTTTTTTTTTAATTTTTTTATTTTTTATAATCATATATTTTTATCCTCAGGGGTACAGGTCTGTGAATCACCAGGTTTACACACCTCACAGCACTCACCAAAGCACATACCCTCCCCAATGTCCATAATCCCACCCCCTTCTCCCAAACCCCCTCCCCCCAGCAACCCTCAGTTTGTTTTGTGAAATTAAGAGTCACTTATGGTTTGTCTCCCTCCCAATCCCGTCTTGTTTCATTTATTCTTCTCCTACCCACTTAAGCCTCCTACCTTTCTTTATAGGAATATCAAAGCCATTCTGATAGTCCTCAGACATGATTTAAAAAAAAAAAAAAAAAGGATTCTGTGCTGGAAATTGGTCATTTCATGTTTAAAAATTATTTGGTCACCAGTTTTCCACTGTTTTCAGAACTGAAAAGTAAAGAGTGATAGAGATTAAAGAACTTAAGGCAAAAGTCTTACAAATTTCCATTTCAGTATTGAGAATTTTTAATTCCATGTGATCACTGGAAATAAGGGAGTTAGCAGTGCAAGAACTTGAGATGCCATCTAGTTCAGTCCTATTATTTGTAACTGCAAGAACTTGAGATGCCATCTATTTAGTCCTATTATTTTATTTTATTAAAGACTTTTATTATTTGCCAGAGAGAAAGCACAAGCAGACAGAGCAGCAGGCAGAGAGAGAGGGAGAAGCCAACTCCCCGCTGAGCAGGGAGCCCGATACTGGCTTTGATCCCAGGACCCTGGGATCATGACCCGAGCCCAAGGCAGCCGCTTAGCCAACTGAGCCACCCAGGCGCCCCCAGTCCTGTTATTTTATACAGAATGGCCAGTTCCTTGGTCAGAGTTACTCAAGGAGCTGATGGGAGGGCCAAGGCCAAATGCAGGTCTTCTGACTTTAGGAGCAAGATTCCTTACACTCCTTCAGCGTCTACCCAGCAGCTGCCGGATATGCCCCATTTTTCAACTTGGAAAGAAGCACAGTACATAAAATGCTTCCAGAAAGGACAATTCTCTCCTATACATATGCATACTTTGCAGTTGAAACTTTCCTCTAGAAGAAGCAAAGCCCTGCCAGACCAGCTCTTTTCATCTTACAGAGTTGTGAGGACCCCAGAGGGGCCCTGTGGTATGTGTTCTGAAGCTGGACAGAAATTCAGTTGCAGGTGGTAGTGTGCTTAGTGTCAGAGTTTTTAAAGAACTGACATCTCTGAAAACGATCTACAAAGCATGGGTACAGATGATAGGACCGTGCTCCATGTCAACCCTGGACGTGAAATGCTCATTTGGACATTCAGTGCTGAATACACTTGACTCCCCGCCATGCTTTTTGAGATTACTTTGGAAGCCTGTTCCTGAGAGTCAGTATCAAAATACATTTAAAAATCCTCATTGCAGGATGATTTTCAGTTACTCAGATTGGAAACCAAAACAGAAGCCCAGCAGCAATTCTTTTTCTTGGAATCGGCAACCAGGGAGGACTCTGAGAGCACGCGCACAGGCCATCTGGTCCAGCCCCCATGAGAAATCTGTCCTGTTTTTCCAATTTGTGCTGTGCAGCAGCTACTTGTAAGGGCCCCTAAAGAAATATTGTGTAATCTCCTTTCACGGCAGTCATGAAAAAAATTTGGCTCTTCTTTCTAAGAATTAGAATCATTCATTGAGGTCTGAAATCTTCCAAGGAAGCAATAGAGTGAGGGTTTTGAGAACTCTTGTCTGTTGTCTGGACCCTAACCATCCAGTCCGGCTGGGAAATGAAGACTGAATGAGGAGCAGGGTAGCAAGGTGGAGTGGTGAGGCAAGCAGAGGTGCCCAGGGGCCTGCTGGATGATCCCAGGCTCCTACTGACACCAGGAGAGGGCAGGGATTCCCCCCATTCCGGGCCAGCACCTGCTTGCCTGGCTTGACTGTTCTACTGCTCGATCATCCAAGAGTCAAAAAAACATTTGACCTGACAAAACTCCTTCTTGCATTCGATCTGGCTCCATTCCTGATACACTGGAAGCTTCTTGGCCTGTCCTCTATTGAACAGAAAATGAGCTAGCTATAATTTCCTGTTTCATAAGTCCTCCCTGTTCTTCAAAGCCATTCCTGGGGTGCCTGGGTGGCTCAGTCAGCTAAGCGTCTGTCTTCAGCTCAGGTCATGATCCCGGGGCCCTGGGATCCAGTCCTGCTGAGCAGGGAGCCTTCTTCTCCCTCTTCCTTTGCCCTTCCCCACTGCTTTTGCTCATGCTCCCACTTCCTCAAATAAATAAATGAAATCGCAAAAAATATATATATATATATAGAAAAAGAAAAGAGAAACCATTATTAACACTTAGCCATCTAATTTTCAGGATGGTTCTAGTTTTTTCCTCCAAGATTTCATTTTCTGAATCTTTACCAGATTGTACAGAGGCTATAGCCTCTGTACAATGACTACCTCTCCTTGAAGTCATCCAGAGCTGGAGCCAATTCCAAGTAGAGGCTTAGACTTTTCAGGGCAGAATAGCAACGTCACCTAATAAGAAAAACCTGCTCTGTCCTCTTCTTTGCATTTGACGGCCATGCTTACTGTTTTTAGGCAGGAAAAAAAAATCATTTTTAGCATTTTGAACTCACCTTTGAAAAAACTGCTGTGAAACAGATTTTTAAAATTCTAACTCATTAGAATCATGGAGGATGCCGGGGCTGATAGGTAGCAACTCTTACAAGAACATCAGCTCTAAAGGTAACAATGCTAACTTAAGTATGAAAAGGGCCAATTTGCTATACAGGTTTCAGTGGTAGTTGGGTATCCAAATAGGAAAACAGCTTATAAGTAGGACTAATGTGCCTTTTGATATATACTCTTATGGAGAAGGTTTTGGGGTTTTGTTTTGTTTTTTAATCTTGCAGGTTTAAAGATCAAGGCAAGTGTACAGGACTATTATTATTAAGCAGAAAAATTTTTTTACTGGTAATTAACGTCTTTCCAAGAGAGTGTCCCTGAAGGGATTCAGCCACAGGAAATTCCAAGCACAGTGTTCTCCATGATGATTTCGTATCTACTAGAAGGCCCATCTGGTTGAACAGAGCTCTTATATAAGAAAAGCAAGCTTTTTCCTGAAGAACATATGCTAATAAAACACACTCTTTTTCATTTCTTTGAAATTAATTCCACTTTAAACTTGGTTTTTTTGTTACTGGGTTTTTGTTGCTAGAATCTTTGGCCTGAGACCACAACAACAAGCTGGTTTATAAAAATCAAGTGTGTAAATAACATGGCTTTACCGAATGCCACTCTTCTCTCAACTCAGAAACCAGCAAAGAATTCCTCTGAGGCATTTTGATGGAAATAGGCCTTTTGACTCACCATTACTCCATTTCCTAACTCCACATGCCCAAGCAGCATTATGGAGTCTTTGCATTTACCGAAAAGACTGGAAATGCTCAGAAAAAGTCTGTCTGATTTCGGAGGGTTTTCTTCTTGCTGCAGAACATATTTGTCAGTTTTAAAAGAAGATCTAGGAACTACTTAAATAGTGGGAGTGGGGAAATTTGTGGTCTGATATACAACTTCTCTCTCAGCAATGGCTTCTTTTTCATTTGCAGAGCAGTTTTAGATTTCAGTTTCCCTCAAATATGGTTTCTTCAAAAGCCATCTCCTGAAATCAGGAAGCTCGGATCTTAGTTTCCAAAAGCACAGGCTTCTCCTTACCCAGAGAAGAAAGTGTATGCTTGCCTGAGGCTTCAGATTCCAGCAGCTTTTCCCCACAGGCTTAACAAGACCTCTGTGGTCCTGTTTCCAAAAGAGTGGTAACCTTGAAGGGAAACAATATGTATACTTAGGAAGCAAAGCTGGACACTTCCTCATACATTCATTTCCTATTGCCACTGCAACAAATGACCACAGAGTTGGTATTTGCCCACACAGATTTATTCCCTCACAGTTCTGGGAATCAGAAGTCCAAGACCAAGATCAAGGTGTCAGGAGGGCCATGTTCCTTCTGGAGGCTTCAAGGTAGAAATTCATTCCTTTGCCTTCTCTGGCTTTTTGAAAAACCTTGTATTTCGTACTTTGCCGCTCCTTCCTTTGTGTTCAAAGCACATCTTTCCACTTCCGGTTCTGTTCCCACATCTCCCTTTTTCTCACTTTGATCCTCTTGCCTTCTTCCTGTAAGGACGACTTTGATAATGCTGGGTCCACCCAGCAAATCCAGGATAATCTCTCCATCTCAAAATCTTGAACTTAATCACCTCTGCGAGGTCCCTTTTATGACCTAGAGTAGCCTATTTGTGGGTTTCAGAAATTAGGGCCTTGAACCCCTTTCAGGGGCTGTTGCATGGCCTGCCATACCTGTGATGCTCCTAAGTTATGTCAGAGAGGGGAGAGTTAAAGGAGCCCAAAGCATCAGGCATTACATCCTCTCCACTTTCTCTAGCATCTTAGACTGAAGCAAGACAGTGACAGGAATAATGAGGTCATTGAAAATGCAGAGCACTGGGGATTTTCTCTGTATAAGGCTACAGCTTAGGTTTTTAATCAGAATAAAAATTCCTATTCACAGAGTAGAGATCCAGTGTGAAAAAAAAAGTTTAAACCCTCTTATCTCAGCCTAAGCATTTACTATCTTGGCCATTATTGCTCAAGTCTGCCCTGCCTGTTGGGCCCCTCAAGGAAGCACCTACTGGAAATAAACCTTTTTGCCTTTACTTTTTTTTTTTTTCCTTCTGAGATCTAAGTATAAGTTAGAAGATTTGGTGGCAGACACTGATAGAAAAAATCAATGGATGGCCATAAAGATGAAGCTGTAATTAAAATCACTGTGGCTCAAAAAAAAATATATTATCTGCATCCAGATTTCTTAACTAAGCCATGAGCTGTGAATCTTAATCCATCCTAGTACCTGGGGTGGCGGGAGCTATAGCCTTGAGCCTTTCTTCTTGATGGGCCAGTGTACCTCTGACGCTTTGTGTGTGCCCTTTAACAGTATTTGAGCTTTAACTTAACTCTTTCATAAAACTCAGGCTGATTCTGCCTCTTGAATGTTGTTGCAGCCGTGTTGTGGGGGAGGGTAGGAGAGCTTTCTTGCAGGGATGTGAAATTCTTCTTCTGAACCCTTCTATGAAATACTATTCTCTCGAAGCCATTAGGTTGGCCAGTCATTTTAATTGAGTCCTTCATGGTCAGACAGTGTGTTTCCCGGAGGCTGCAAGGGAAGCCATGCTCAAGTAAGTGGGAAGTGAGGAAGTGACCCCTTGGGGACCTTGCTGGTCGGGGACTGCGCCACAGCCCTGAACTCTAGAGCTGGCTACAAGGCACGCATTAGAATGCTGTGCTGGAGGAGGAATGGGAAGGAACTGCTGTAGAATCCCTCCTGGGGCTGGACAACTCCACGTGCACGTTCAACCTCATGCTATCACCTTTCTGTAGATGTGAGCGTGTACTTAGAGCCCCCAGTGAACACCCAGCCCCACTAGTAGTACACGAGAGCAGGAGGGGGAAGAGGCTGACCTATCTTAGCTGTCCCCCAGATTATCACAAACCCTTATTTTAACCTGAAGAAAAAACTTTTACTAATACAAATAGAATAATGACAACATTGGTGAATGTTGACTGAAGAAATGAAAACTAAAACAAGTTGAAGTCTGTATATTTATTCCACTAATGAATTCTGCCTGGTTCCAGGTCATCGATGGCCCCTAAGGAAGCAAATATGAGTTTAACAAGTGTATTGCTTCAGCTTCATTTCTTCTTGGCGGGGAGGCAAGACTGTCGCCTGATAAGACCATGGATCAAAGTATTTGACCTTTAATGATGATTAGTTTTAGCTATAGAAATATTCATAAAAAGTTTATAGCTTTTCTTGTTGTTTATTTCTGCTAAGGATATTAGCAGAACATAATCACTTGATAGTTTGAGATGGAAATGTTTTGGGGACAGGGTTTGACAGAGACAAATACTGATCATTATCAGAATGCCCGAATAACACTCTATGTCACTAAAATCTTTGTTGATTGTCTCATGTAAACATTTTAACCAAGGGGTTAGGTTAACATTATTTATTATCTTCGAGGAAAAGTTTGAAGTGGGTGAGAGGTGGTGTTATGCCCTTTTTCAATTACAGCAACTGAGGCACAAAAACAAAACCTAATGATGCATTGTGTCATCTGAAATATCAGACTTTTGGTTTCAATGTTAAGTTCAGACAGCTTCTGGCCAATTTTTCCTTTTACTGACCCGCATATATTTATGCCAATGTTGACTCAGAACAAAAAGAAACCTAACATTGGCAAGTGACATTTCTGGACAAGGCCCTGTTTTCCCTTGTTGGCAAGAGGCTGTGGAAGGGTCCAGGTTCTGGGTAGCCTCCATTGTTACTCTGCCCAGAAAACCAGGGCAGAGACAGAGCTAGAGTAGTACAGTGGTACTAAGAGTGTCTACTCAAGGTCAGGGATGATCCCAGAATCCATAGGTTGATGGGAAGTTCAGAGATTATATGGAGTTTTTTTATTTTGGCATATCATGCTATTAGAAATCTGTCTTGAGTGGTAATGAGTACATCTTCAGGTATTAGTAGGTAAAGTTATATGTGGCTCAAGAAGGAAACAGATATTTTCTAGTTGATTTCTTTGATAGATATTTGTCATACATATTTAGCCCAGCAAGGGGTGTGCACAAACACAAAACATGGATAGTAGAAGTGAATGGCTTCATGGTATTGTAGTGAAGGCTTCTATAACACTCGTTTATGCAGCCTTGTCTTCACTAGCAAATTACTTAAATTCTCTGTGCCCCAGTATCTGTAAGATGGACCTGGTAATCCTTTATGGGGTTCTTTGAAGGACTAAGATGGATACCCATTATTATCCATCATAAATTGTCAATATCACTAACACAATAGATGAAGCCCTAAAGCACATGATGATATCATTGCAATAGGTCCTTTTTTTTTTTTTTAAGATTTTATTTATTTATTTGACAGACAGAGATCACAAGTAGGCAGAGGCAGGCAGAGAGAGAGGAAGGGAAGCAGTCTCCCTGTTGAGCAGAGAGCCCAATGCTGGACTCGATCCCAGGACCCTGAGATCATGACCTGAGCCGAAGACAGCGGCTTAACACACTGAGCCAGCCAGGCGCCCCGCAATAGGTCTTTTTTAAAAGTTCATTTGTTTTTGCTTTAGAACGTTCATATTTTAACCCTCCCCAGTGCTAGCACAATGTCTGGCTTGTTGTGGGTGAGCAATGAGAACTTGTTGGATGGGTGATTGGGTGCATGAATAATTCAGTTTTCATAAGCTTCAAAGGTATCCGTGGAATTGTATGATAATATAACCCTCTTGGCTTCCAGTGCAGGATTCATTCTTTACCAGACTTCTCCTCTTCACAGTCCTAATGAGTTTTCTTTCCTTTAGTGGCAAGAATTCTTCCTGTCTGCTTTCGACCTTGGCTGCTGAAAAGACTGACCTATGTTTGCTGGTTTCTGTTATATCTACTTACACCCAGCCTCATGCAGAAAAGAAAGTGAGGTGATTCCCCAAACTGCATGGATTACAGGAAAGAAAACTAAAAAGACAGGGTTAAGACAGGAAATGACATTTGTTTCATCCAGACCTTAAAGCGTACACACAGCCTTGAGAAGCATCTGTTGCCCATTCACTGTGTTGTTCTAAAAGACAAAAGTGTGGCTGCGTGCAGGGTCCTGGGGAGGATGGTGCCAGGACTGCCCGAGTTTTTGTTTTTGTTGCTTTTCTGCTTAGAATGTGGGTCTGTGTAAGATGGTCATTCTTGAGTTATCACTTGATCCTTTCCAAAGAAGGGGGAATTGAAAATGAGATGGTTTATAAAACTCTATTCCTTATGGTAGGAAACAGTTGAAGTCATAAAAAGAGAATACCTGCATGCAAACTGTACTTTGGAAGCAAATTATTTTATTCATAAATAATACAGGTTCATATTGCTCAATTAAAGTTGGTGATATAACGATTCCCAAACTCCTTCTGTGACTTGGGTTTTGAACAGAACATGATGTGCAAATGGTGGAGTTTCCTCCTTGAGGAACATCTGGTCACTCTGGCCTTTTCTCAATGGCTGCAGGGAGCCGGGGGTCTGAATTCCCCAAGGACCCAGGCAGCAGGGCAACTTGATACCCCAAGTCCAGACCTGGTCCCTCCAGCCCACACTGAGCTACATAGAGAAGGGATCTTCTGGTGTGGTGGCCATGGGGGCAGCTGAGGAGAGACCATTTAAAAATATCAATATATGTGGTTTCTCCCTGCACCTCTGCAGTGTTTTCTTTGTTCAAGCAAGTAGCTTATGCTTTCTTATTTGCAGAAAGTATGTTTTTTGTTTTCAAAAGCTCAGGCTGGTTGAGGAGAGGCAGGTCTGAGAGAAAAGGCTTTTCCCAGATTAAGCTGAGATTCTGCTGGATGGGAGAGTTAGTGGAAGGTCTATGGCCCCATG
This sequence comes from Mustela nigripes, assembly GCF_022355385.1. NCBI lineage: Eukaryota > Metazoa > Chordata > Mammalia > Carnivora > Mustelidae > Mustela > Mustela nigripes. The sequence continues at coordinate 138,217,455 of NC_081558.1, read as the reverse complement.
AGCCTTGGCCCTGATAGCATCCAAAGAATATGATAGGATTTCACAGGGAATGGTATCAGAGAGCCTGGATGCCCAGCCAGGGGACCTCTGAAACTCCCTGTGTTGCTTGAAGGTAGCTTAGCCAACTGTCATGTAGTCTGGGACAAAGGCTGTCTCTGGGGTAAAGTGGACAGATAAGCAATAGCGGGGTGATTCCTTGGTGCCCTGGGGGCATAAGACCATGGGACTGATGGCAACCCCAGCAGCATGGAGGAGACAAAGAGAGCCAGTATTGTCTGAAAGTTAAATTTTTTGTCAGCAGGTGGGACGGCTCCCTGAGTTGAAATTAATTTATAGAAAAATTTTGATATGCTTTATTTCTTGAATACTTGAGTTTATGGCCTGGACTTCTTACCTGCTTCCTGTGCATTTTGGAAGGTTTACAAGTTGGGGAGGAAGGGTGCTCTAGGCATCATTTCAAAATGGGAAACCAGCCAACCAAAGAGGGATGAAGAAAAGGATAAATGCTTCATGCTAAAGAGACAGGAGTCCCCAGGCTTAGCCATGCAGAGACTACATATATTTGTCTTAAGAACAAGAGAAGTTATTTTTACAGAAATGGGAGACTTTATTTGAATTTTCTCATCATTTCTTTTTGTTCTACCTTCACAACAATAGAAATTATTTATTTGGTTAAAACTTCCTCTTACCAGCACACTTATTCCTCAAAAGGGTGATTAAATGGTCTCTACTTTGATTTAGAACAAGAGAGAATGTGATTAAAATTGAAGCTGAGTTTTGTAGTGCATAGCTGAGTATAAAGAGGAAATTAAAGGCTCTGAAGTCATCCTGAACTGAGGCCAAGGAAAGTGCAGACTTATAAGTAAGACAGGGCAACCCCATCTTAGGGAGCCTGTTGACTGACCACAGCAACGCCATCTTGGGGAGCCTGTTGACTGACCACATTATTAAACCCTCATGCAGTATTCTAACCACAATGTAGCAGGAGTTCATGGGCATATCTGTCTCATTATTAAACTATTGCCTTTAAAGCTTTTTCACATTTAATTACGGTTATTCAGAATGGAGTAGGGGTTGTACAGAATAAATCCTAGCAGAGCATAATGCTCATTTATATGGCTTCTTAACTATCAAGGTTGATAGGATTTCTAAGGAATGGATTCATTCAACAAACACTTCCTGAGCACCCACTCTGGGCCGGGCACCATTCTGAGTGTTGAGCATCAAGGGGTGAATAAAACAGTCTTTGCCTTTAAAAAGCTTATATTTTAGAATAGGGAAAGAGTGAAACAAACAAAAATGTTTAGCAGATCCGGAGAAGATACCTGCTGTGAAGATAAGCAGGGCAAGGGACAGAAAGTCCTGGAGAGTGCTATTGAAAGAGAGGGACAGGGATGTTTTTTGAAAACTTTTGATTGTGGGCTGGAAGAGGGTGAGAGAGCAAGCCTTCTGAGTATTTGGGGGAAGATCAATCCAGACAGAGGAAACAGCAAGTTCAAAGGCCCTGGGTGTACTTTGCATCTGAAAACAGTTACGAGTCCAGTGAGGTTGGGATGGGACCAAGGAGGGAGAACAGCAGCCAGGAACCAGATCTTGAGGATCTTGTAGGCTCTGGTGAGGGTGTTGGTTTAATTCTGAGTGGGACGGAGCCACTGTAGGATCTTGAGCTGAGGAGTGACAAAATCTGTTGCAGGCTTTGTAGGGATTGCTCAGATACCTCACCACAGGCATACACATGCAAGTCAAAGGGCCAACGAGATGGTATAGTCAGGAGAAGGTGACTTGAACTGGGGAGACAGTGATAGAAGTGGTGAGAAATGGTCAGATCTCGTGTAGACAGGTCTGTGGTGTTAATGACGAAGTTCTTGCCGGTGGAGCTTCTAAGCTGGGGCTGTTTGCTCTTGTGGCTAGCCTTGTTTGAATCCAGTGCTGCCACTTAACCTTGTCCTTGATGCTGGGTTAAATTTTCATCAGTAAAATGTAGCTGGTGATGGAATCTGTCTTCAAGGTTGTCAAGAAGATTAATTAAAGGGCCCAGAACACTGATCTTAACAGCTCAACATCTTAATTCCATCATGTTCATGTTAGGAAACGTCTTAAGATCAACATCAAGAGTTACTTGAGTCTTGTTTCTTTGTTCTGAATAGCTATTACTAAACAGATGGTACGTTTTCAATTGATAATTTAGGATATACTGTATATCAATGTGAAAAATGAGAACGGGCGTATATCCTGAGGATTTATTGGTAGTAGCTTTCAGATTTTTTATTAAAAGATGTTTCTCCCTCTTAGAGATCCATTTCTTATTTTTCCTTTTTTTCCCTTTCAAAGAGAAAAAAAAAATGCCCACCAAACCCCCCTTCATTCGAATTTCAGACGCGAAATTTCTATCATTTCAAACATTTCTTCCGGAATGCTGACAACTTACTTTCTCCTTACATTACTAATTCTCTCTGGCCCAATACTGAGTCAGAAATAATAAGTCTTTTTTAAAATAAAAAGCAAGAATTCAGTCATTATGGGGGCACCTGGGTGGCTCAGTGGGTTAAAGCCTCTGCCTTCGGCTCAGGTCATGATCCCAGGGTCCTGGGATCGAGCCCCGCATCAGGCTCTCTGCTTGTCAGGGAGCCTGCTTCCCCTCCTCTCTCTCTGCCTGCCTCTCTGCCTACTTGTGATCTCTGTCTGTCAAATAAATAAAAACAAAATTAAAAAAAAAAAGAATTCAATCATTATGAGTGTTTTGTTTTCTTGATACTAGAAATCTGGATTATCATTCTGGATTGCTTGGGGTTTTGATGGATGGAAACTATTTTGAGTGTCATATGGACACACATTTTAGGCCAGAATGAGGCCACAGTACTATTCACCACCGAGGAACTGGCCTCTCTGGTTCAATGTAGCAGTGGCAGCTGCCTCAGATTGCCATAGTACAGGCTCCTGGGGTCTGTCACTTATGTTGTCCTCCATCAAGTCAACAAACCTTTATTTAGTCCCTGTCTATTATGTGCAGAGCCCTCTGGTAGAGTCTGTGCATAAAGCAGAAGAAATATTGAATACTATACAGTGAATTGAGAATAATGGAAGTAATATAAAATAGATTGCTCAGTAGAATTATAGAACTATATCAGGTTGAATGCTATTAACTGTGGATCCCAACTCACCCAATCCTTACGGTCAGCATCAGAGAAGGAAGATGTAGCTGACTTGTGCTCACAAGAAGAGAGCAAGGAGAAGCCTGGCAGCCCCTGAGTCTTCCTCCTGTTTTTGTGGTTAACCTGATTATCAAGGTCACAAGCCAGGGAAAGCAGGGGCAGAAGTCTAGGGCCTTCCAATTCCAGGAGCTAGCAAGAAAGCCAGGTGTGTAATGCAAAGTTTCCCATTGCTTAGGGAATGAGACTAGTCCTATACAGATAACTGCCCAGTACCACTTCCCACAGGGCATGCTAAGAGCTGGATTTCAGCAGAACCAGCCCTGACACTGTCTCTATTACCCACTCCCCCCAAATGAATAGGGGGAGGCTCAGTGGGGAGACAATGAAAGGTCTCCTTGTGGAGTAGAGCAGTGTTCTTCCTCCTTTCACCAATCCTCTACCTGGAAATGAGGTACGTCTCCTCCCAGCCCAAAAACAAGAGTGAGACTCCAGGAAAATCGCTCATAATTCTGTCATAACTGTCCACCATCCCCAAAGCCAAGGTGAGGGATGCCATCCTGATAGTTCTTAAGCCACTGGCAACTGCCAGTGCGTGGAGGAAGAGTCTGGTGAGAAGATGGCTGGTGCCACATGGGGCAAGGGCATAAGGAAGTATGAAGAGGTAGAAGGCAAAAATCTAGTTCGTTCTACAGGCCCTGGAAATTGAGGCCAAATAGAGGAGACTGCAGGCTTTAGAGTTCTGGGTGGTGTCAGGGATAAATACCAGGGGACGTGGTAAGATGCTATCAGATGAGAGTTGACACACTAATTTCATAATGGACCACACATTCTGAGCACCAAGAACACAAGCGAGGACAGCAGTTAGGCCCCAGATTTGGAATGGACCAGAACTCTCCATAAAGAAGAAGAGCAAGGAGATCTCTCTCTCTCTTTTTCCCTCATTTTCCAGGACCAACACCAGAGGAAACATGTAATGAATAGAGGGAGAGGTGTCTGAGGGGCAGGAGGCCCTGTCTTCCTTCATTCTCATGTGCAAGTAGTATCTCGACTAGGGTAGTCAGGGATGGGAAGAGAAGAGAGATGTGAATTAGGTATGAGGTTGACATTTAAAAAGGAAGAGGGCTCGGTCTGAGAAGGTGTTTTAAGAAAAGCAAATGAAAAGGAGTGAAATGGAGGCAACATCGCCGTAGTGGAAGACTTCGTCTGGTGGGAAAGGGAGGTTCAAGTAGTAGCGTTGACAGCAGTGAGTGGGAAAAAATCAAACTGACCAGTGTTTATAATCCAGTGAGGTGAGGTAAGGGTCTAAAATGTAGGCAGGAAGGGAAGGGAAAGGTCAGTTCGGCCAGAGAGTTAGCAACATGGCGTCGAAGGTGGAGTTTAAATCCTGCTGTTGAAAGCTGAGCCGCAGATGAGTACACGGGGAGAGCAGGTGAGCCTTGCAGGAGCTGAGGGGCCCAGCCTGGAGGGCGTCCAGCCCTGGAGACGGCGACTAGCCAGCACATGCGCAGGGGACCTGGTGCAGCGGCGTCCCTAGCTTCCGGATGAGGAGCTGGCGTATGGCCGGAAAGACAGCCAGTGGTCATTGCATTTCCTTTTGCACTAAGTAATGTCACCGGAAGGGTGCGCTGGGAAGAAGACTGGTCGGTGCAAGAGAGAAGATGAAAAGATGCTCCTTGGGAAGTTATTCCAACCCTGTGGGTGAGGCAGAGGGACTCAGAAGCACGACCCTCCCTTGTTATACCCATGCTGTCATTCAGTTCCTTTTATTGACTATAAATTATGCAGTTGTGCCCTGAGTCCCTTCCTCGTAAGCATTTAAGGGCTCGCTGGGTAAAGAGCTGAGGACCTGAAGCTCTGCAGCCTGTTTATAGTGACCCATTCAGAAGCTGAGGCTCCGTGTCCTCACATGCACAGTAATCCGCCTTGGAGCACCCCGCCCGTCACGCGTTTTATTTATGCTACCTGCTTTTCTCCTGTTAATCTGTAATTTTAAAGGGCTCTATGCTCCGCCCCCCCCCCCTTGAAATACATTAGTAACTATGGCAACATGATGCTATTAGAATGGGCAGAGCTTAGTGACATGCACAATTGGAGCATTCAAGTGGTTTTATGTGACAGCTGGCAGTGTGGATTTGTTTGTTGAGGAGGGTAGGTGACAGATATTGTGACCCCATACATGTAGAACACCACCTCTGCTAGCCCGTGTGCATATTACATTTAAACAGAAGATAGGCCTTCCTTGTCCCTTTGAAGACCAGTTCCCAGAGGTCTCAAATACCATGGAAAGGGCACTATTGAGAGGAACAGAAAGAAGGAAACTTTTACTATGCTAAAACAGATAAAATGCCCCCAAAGCGTGTGTGTTGCGGAAATATCCCGTATCTCCTAAAAGGGAGCAGAGGTCTATGTTTATCTGACGCAGACTTGAAGGAAATAGGATGATTATTGCGAGCTCAGGGGGTGAGGATGACGGCTCACTTGTCTGTCTCCTCACGGTTTGTGGAAATTTCTCTCAGGGAAGGGGAATGTCAGCAGCTGCCTTTTCTGACAGAAATGGCCACCAGCCTGGCTCCAGCCAGAATGAGCCCTGAAGGCTTCACTCACATTGTGACCATTCCTCTCCCTGCCCCCAGGTCTCCTTAAGCATTCGCCCTACCCAATACCTCTGACTAGCCTCTTTTGCTTCATGTTTCTATTTCTTAGGAAATATTGACTCTTTTCCACTTCCACAGCATCAGTTGCAAACAACATTAGCTCAAATCCATGTGTTCAAATGTAATTCAATAGAAGATGTTAAGCAAATTCTGATTAATGGTCGACAAGTGTGACAAGGGTATGTGTCTTACTGATTTATGGACTCCATTTGCTGGATTCAACATTAAGATGTACTGGGAAAAATCCATGTGTTTGCTAAGGCACTTTCTCTCTCCCCTATTTTATTGGCTATGGCAGTAAGCTGAATATGGGCCCCCAAAATACCCGATCCTAATCGCTGGAACCTATGAATGTTACCTTATGTGGCAAAAAGGACTACAGATGTGAGTAAATTAAGGATCTTGAGGTGGGTAGATTATCTGGGATTATCTGAGTGGGTCTTACATGTAATCACAAGTATCCTTACCAGGGAGTGGCACAGAAGGGTCAGGCAGAAGGCAGTCCGTGACAGAGAAGATAGGAGAGTGGAAATGTTATGTTGCCGACCTTGGAACTGGAGGACAGGGCAGAGAGCCAATGAATGAAAGAAACCACGGAAGCCAGAAAAGGCAAGGAATTAGATTCTGTCCTAGAGTTTCCAGAAGGGACCAGCTCTGTCTGAACCTTGACTTTTGCTCAGTGAAACTGATTTGGCACTTCTGACTTCCAGCAGTACATGAGAATAAGTTTATGTCATTTCTGGACAGTAAGATTGTGGTAATTTATGACAGCAGCCATAGGAAATTAATACCACTTCCTACTAAGCTAAAACCAGGAAAATGGAGAGGAATCATCCGTTTCAGTGACCAGAGTATGCAAACAGTGTTCTCTGTGAGCATTGCCTGACTAAAGGGGTAACGATTTAAGCTCCAAGCCCCCTTCTTCAAAAAGCCTTTGTTTCCCATCTGTTCAGAAGGGTTCTCACTTTCTTGCCTCTGTGTGTACAGTTTACATGCCACTTACCTTCTGCCCAGCATAATTACTAGCTATCTGATGGGTGAATATCTTATCTGGTAACTCGATAGTCATTTTCTGGAAGGTAGGCACACCATCTTGTATTTTTCCTTGACTGACTCACCCAACATTTATTGAGCACCTGCTGTATACTAGGCATAGTTCAGAGCACTGGAAGGACAGAGTGGGAGGAAGAGGTGAAAAGACAAAAACGTAAGTAAATTTGGTAATATATGAAATGCTATGTCAATAATGTACGGGGGGCCATTAGATCCATTAGGTTCTTATTATGTGTAGGCATGCTGCTGAGTGGTTACACTTAGTCTATTTGAAACTCTTAACATCCCTATAAGGTGATGCTATGATCTTCATTTTATAGGTGAGTAAACCGAGGCTTAGAGGGGAAATCAATCCAAGGTTACCCAACCTGCCTGACTCCAGAGGCCAGCCTCTTAACCATTCTGCATTATTTCCTCACTGTGCTTACACAGCTAGAAAGTGGCTTGAGCATGATCTTTGGTGATGAGTAGCCACCACAGCCCTGAGTCAGAATCTTGAACATCAAAGACACTAACTGCCAGTGCCTATTGTCTAATTAAAAGCTGGTCACAGATGAGAAGCATATGACAAGTGCATAGACAATTCCAGCTCAAAATACAAAGAATTAATTGTCCTTCATTTTTTTGTTGCAATGTCTTCTTGGATTTCTAAAAAGTCTTCAACAATCTTGTGAGCAAGAGGCAGAAAGCTGGTATATACTATGTCGACAGAAAAATTGAGGCGGCAAACAATTGGATGATATTCGCAATAGCAGAATGTTGGCCAAAGGACAGAGAGGCTTATGTCAGTGGTGCTGAATAAGTGCCTCTTTTTTAAGATTTTATTTATTTATTTCAGAGAGCATAAGCACAAGCAGAGAAGATCAAGAGAAGCAGACTCCCCACTGAGCAGGGAGCCTAATGCGGGACTCAATCCCAGGACCATGGGATCATGACCTGAGCCCAAGGCAGACATTTAACTGACTGAGCCACCCAGGTGCCCCAATAATTCTTTCTCTTTAAAATGACTGAATGTAAATATGGGATCCTAATAGTTAGAACATGTGCAGATTTGAACAGTGTACAAAGAGTTCATATCATGGAAGAGCAATGGTATTTTAACCTACACAATGGAGACATAAATTCCACACGTGTGCATGTACACACACACACACACACACACAAATATCTAGAGAGATCTACATCTTAATACTGTTACAAATTGTGTAACCCCAAAATAAATAACTTACCCTTACCAAGCACTCGCATCATATTCCGGTGCTCTCCCATCTGTTACCTCAAAGCCCGAGCAGTAAGTGGATCAAGTCTTTCCCCCATGTTGTAGAGGAGACCAAGGCACAGAGAAGCCAAGTGTCTTTAGAAAACCATGACCCAGCTCAATAGTGCTAAAGTAAAGCCAGCCCCTCTTCTTGGGCTTGACGTCCAGATCCTTGTCTGGTAATCTGTGTGGAAAACCAATACAAGGGGATTCTGTTCCAGTCCCCAGGTACCAGATTGGGTAAGAGCCTCAGCTGAGACCTCAGTTTAAATCTTGACTCTAGTGTTGACTCGCTATGCTGTCTTGGCTGAGTCACATAACTTGTCAAAGCCTCAATTTTTTTTTTCAATCTATAAAAGGGAAATGATAGTACTACATTATTCAGAGTCCAGAAAATAGATGGTGCACTCAAAGTAATCAAGAGCATTTACTAAGGGCCTAACGACAAGAGTGTAGGCAGAATTAAGAGCACTCAACAAAGGACAGTAAAGAATCCTGGGGATAGCAAAGCAGCTCCATGTCTGAGGGGCTGAGGGGGAGGGGGAGGCTCCTGGAAGCTGATCAGAGTGTGGTGCCTAAGGAGAGGGTCCTGATAGGAGCTGGGGTTATTGAAAAATAATAATAACACTGGACCCCAAAGAACAGAGCTGGGAGAATAAATACCCAGACTTCCCTCTCATCCCACTCTGGGAACTCAACAGAAGGCAGAAGGCATGGGAACTCCAAAGATGACATCCATAAAGGTCAGCACCACGGTGCAGGGCAGACTAGCGGAAGATGGAGAATGGACCTGGCGGGGGGCGGGGGGTGCAAATGAAAAGTAAGAAGGGCCATGTCATAGGGTAGTCAGGGGGATTATACGAGCTCACCTGCTTAGCACACTGCCTAGAACCTAACAAGTTCTCAATAAATGCTAGTTGTTGACATTATTTTTTGTTATCATTAGTATTGAGTGGTATTTTTCAGTGGCAGGGAGCTGTTTCTAGAAACTTGCCTGAAAAGAACCTCCTTTGATCTGGAACCTAGAATAATAATTCTGCTTTGAGGTGGGATAGGAGTGTCACATATTGGAAATATAATTCTAGACACAGCCAGAGGACTAATTCCCAGGATTAAAAAAGGAACACTTATGCATACATTTTAACATTGTGTCTGGTGACAGTGTAATGAAGGTGGTGGCAGGGTTTCCATTGTGTCATGCTATTTTTCAAGCGTTTATAACTTGGTTATAAAATTTTGCTCTGGTGGAAATTTGGCTTAGCTCTTAGATGAAAATTTTTGCAGAGAAAAATGACCTTTTAATTGTCTTTCACTCAGGTAATGGAATATATGTGTGCGTAGCTACCCATTAACGCATGCGGTAATGGCTTTGCTGTTCTGTCTTCCCTCTTCCCTATCTTGATGCCATTAACCCTGCTGCTTAATAAGGAGATTACTCAAAAAGATGACTCATCTGCAATCCCACCTAAGGAAGAGGGAAGAAAGAAAGCAAAAGAACAAGAAAAGAAAGGAGGAGGGAAGAGAATGGTTTTGGTACAGATGACTTATAATAACCTTGCAAATAATTTTTTAGTGCCTACCAGCCCACATATTTTTCACAAAGCCTGTTCCCATTGGAGCTGAAACACAGAACCGCTCCTCGGCACCCACATCCCTTCTTGGATGCACTGCCAAGGAGAACGACAATGCAGCTAGTAAATAACGTTATACAGCAAACAGCGGGCTTTCCAGAATCTTGTTAAAGTGATACGCTAATTTCCATCTGACTGCTGAACTACAGTTTCCGACAGGTAGCTCAATATTTAAGATACCACAGGTATATGCACCCCTGGTTATTTACAAAGCTAATTTGCATCCGGAATGAAAAGCCTGCCAGGAGAGCGGTGACTGAGGGAGGGGAGGCAGGGAGCAGGATGGAGACCAAGGAGATGGGGAGTGGGCTGGGTGTATTTCTTTCTTCCTACAAGAGTCCACCACGTGAGAGATAGTGGGGCTGAGAGCAAGAGAGGGCGGAGGCTATTTTCTGTTTTACATATATTCACAGCCCTGCTTAGAGAAATCTGTAACAGTATTAAGATGTAGATTTTCTGTCATACACTTAGAAATACTGTTTTTATATTCTATGGCATAGACTTTACAATCATGGCTGTTAGGAACAAAGGGTTCTGAGAGGTCACGGGGTCCGAGCCTCCAATCACAGTCGCCTGCAGGTGTGTATGGGGAAGCGGAGCCCCTGGCTGGGCTCTCCCCAAGCCTGCAGAGGCAGGACCCAGTGCCCAGTCTGAAGATACAGCCACCCTGCAGCTTCACAAAAGTCCATGCTGTGTTGAAACAGGCCTGGTGTTGCTGGATCTTCCAGGGATGAGAAGCTGAGAATCTTCCAGAATGTCAACGAGGGGTGGAGGGAGTGGGGGATGGATTTTTCGTCCGTTTTGTGTGTAACTATAAATCCAGGGCTTAGAAGCGTGAATGGCACACAATGAGCACTCAACAAATATTTGTTGAGTGAATGTATGTGAAAAAGCAGGGAGCAAATAGGTTTTTATGTTTCTGGGGTTTAATGGAAAGGGGGGACAGGGGAACCCACCCCTATGTAGACCAATCAAAACCTATCTCAGAGCTAGGTATAACCCATCCTGGGATGCTACTTTGCCATCTGAGGTCTAATCCAAGTTGTCTATGCTTCTTGCAGGAAACTGAGGTCCCAAAACATTAATGCTCTGTTAACCTACAGCTGGTTAACCGCAGAGTCAGCAAACCAGTAGAAAAACCTACATCTTTGATTTCTCCTTCTAGAGCTTTCCCCCCTCCTTTGTAACTTGCCCCTGCTTCAAAAACCAATACAAAATCAACAACAGCAACAACAAATAAATTATGTTTCCTTATAAGAGGCCAAAAGATACCCAAGAGCTTTGAGACTAAAATGTAAATTACAAGGGGACAATAGAGTGATTTGGAGAACCCTTCCCGCGGTTCCTCCGAGCTCCACCTGACAGTGAAACAGTCTCCTGGCCCACGTTTTATATGTCAGAACCTAGAGTCTGGGTTTCGCTGCAGGTGCAGACAGCTCCAAGCCTTAGCACACATTGCATTTGCTCACTACACATTTCTTCCTGTGTCAGCTGGGGGTTCACTTGGGGCGGGGAAAGATCCTTACCCTGGGGCCCCAAGCTAACAAGCTGCCATCTCTGGGACCCTGTCCATAGCCATGGCAAACTAGTAGAGTGTGGCAAATGGCAAAGTGGCTCTGAGAGGTACTGCCCAGAGTGATGCCTGTCACCTTTACTCACTTGCCCTTGGCCATGTAAGTCACATGGCCACACCCAACTTTAAAAAGGGCAAGAAAGAACAATCTGATTGATCATCTTTTTTTTTTTTTTTTTTTTTAAGATTTTATTTATTTACTTGACAGAGAGCACAAGTAGGCAGACAGGCAGGCAGAGAGAGAGGAGGATGCAGGCTCCCTGCTGAGCAGAGAGCCCGATGCGGGGCTTGATCCCAGGACCCTGGGATCATGACCTGAGCCAAAGGAAGAGGCTTAACCCACTGAGCTACCCAGGCGCCCCCTGACTGATCATCTTAATAATGCCTGGAATGCAGCGGTCAGAACTTCTGGTGAACAGCCTACAACTTCACTGAGCACAACTTAGAGCCCTGAGGACAGGCACCCCCTCAAACTGACTTATGCCTACATGTTTATTTCTCACACACAGGCTAGTGCAAGGAAAACGAAATGTTCTACCCGTCAATGTCTCCTATTGCATATTCTCCTATAATCTGTTTCTACTTTTTTACTTTTTTTTTTTTTTTTAGATCTATGTATTTATTTTAGACAGAAAGAGAACAAGCAGAGAGAGGGGCAGAGGGAGAGAAATCATCAGGCAGACTCCCCGCAGAGCACGGAGCCCAATGTGGGGCGTGATGGCAACACACTGAGATCATGACCTGAGCCGAAATCAAGAGTCAGTCGCTCCACCAACTAAGCCACGGTGGGTGTCCCAGAGGCTCTCTTTTTTTCAAGTTTTCCAAATGCCCTGGTAATCAAGTGCTTACTTTAGTAGAAGGAGAGACCAAGCTTTGAAACACGGCTTAACTGTTAGTACCGTGTGTTCTAGATTTCTAAATAAGTACACATTCTCTTTTGATGAAGTAGTTTGGATGTGGATCATAAAGGCTCTTCCCAACTCTGTGAGCTTCCTTATACCTATACGTGACCAGCATCCTCACTCAGGGCAGGAGCAGACCTAATGAAAATTGTGTTTGGAGACCCCAAATGCCCTGTCTAGGTACTCCGAGGAGTCTCCATGCCGACTGTCGGCACTGTGCATGGAGAGGGCCAGGGAGCCGCACTTTGTAAACTGCAGGCTTCTTTGCTGTGTCCCAGTTGCACAAAAAAGCAGCGCTTTGGTTTGTGGGCACCTGAGGACAAGTAAGGCTACCCTTAATCTAGGCTAACTGTTTGCTCCCCTTGCTCTAAACTGCGAGCTCCTTAAGGGCAGGAAATTTCCCTTAAACAAAAACAAAGAGGGACGCCTGGGTGGCTCAGTGGGTTAAGCCGCTGCCTTCGGCTCAGGTCATGATCCCAGCGTCCTGGGATCGAGTCCCACATCGGGCTCCTTGCTTGGCAGGGAGCCTGCTTCTCCCTCTGCCTCTGTCTGCCATTCTGTCTGCCTGTGCTCGCTCTCTCTCCCTCTCTCTCTGACAAATAAATAAATAAAAAATATTAAAAAAAAAAAAAAAAAAAAAACAAAGAAAGAGGGGCACCTGGGTGGCTCAGTGGGTTAAGCTGCTGCCTTCAGCTCAGGTCATGATCTCAGGGACCTGGAATCGAGTCCCCCATCTGGGCTCTCTGCTCAGCAGGGAGCCTGTTTCCCTTCCTCTCTCTCTGCTTGCCTCTCCGCTTACTTGTGATCTCTCTCTGTCAAATAAATAAATAAAATCTTAAAAAAAAAAAAAGAAACAGAAGGTTTATTTTTCTCTCTTTTTGGATATTAAAAACTTTATAGTAATCATTCCATCATGAGCCTGACTTTACATCCAAACATAGGATGGCCATTGCACTTAAGATTAACTCCTTAAAAATATCTAAATATCCTATTATAAATATGTACTGTCTGAAATTCCAAGAGGTATTCTTAAAATCTAACATAAGCCTAAACACTAAAGATGTATTGAATAAGTGAATGGATGGACAGATGGATGGATAGATGGATGGTGCAAGCAGTTGATATGTGCTTTAATGCATGGAAAGAGATCAGGAAATATGTTTTATCAGAGGATGCCTTTCTTGAGATTGAGAAAGTGGTGAGGGGCCACCCAAGATTCTGGGTGTTCTTGCCTGTGTACAACCTGCAGTCTTTCAACATTCTCCCACAGAGAATGTTTGAGAGCTCACAGAGAAGATCTAGAAGGTGGGAGACTACCCAGTAGGACTGTGTGTGGAGATTGAGTGCATGTGGGGAGGCAGGGCCGAGGGGCGAGCCCCAGATAGTAGCTGGAGGAGTTCTCATATGTTCCTCTGTCCTCTCTGCTCAGGTTCTGCTCTGAAAACACAGCTCCATGAGGTTTGCCCAGTGGGCTTTGGGAAGTCTTCCAGAAGTTTCCTCCCTCTCAACAACACATCCTTCTTGCTTTCTGCTACAGATACTCTGGACTGGAAGGAAAGAGAATAGGGTCAGCACAGTGACTGGCCAAAGAAAAAAGTGGGTGCAGGAGCATTCCCCAAGCTTCCTTCCCTTCAGCACACCTCTCTCCCTGTCTTCCTTTCAAGTTCAAGCAAATACTCATTTGAGTAAATGTTTTTGTACTGGGCAAGGTTTGGTTAAGATTACTGAATTCCCCCCTCTGGAATGGCAGGTGACTGGAGAGGCACAGGTCTTGGAAATGCTGTAGCGTGTGAGCAGAAAAAACATGTGAGCAAACACAGAGCCCCTTTTCTGTGCATCATGACTTATATTGGCTGATTATATGCTCACACCTACCTCTGAGGGAAACCTTCTATTAGTCCCACTTTATAGATAAGCAAACTGAGACCCAGGGAGATTAACTTGGTCAAGGCCAAAAGCTAACAAGTGGTTGTATTCAGACACAGAGAGCCCGGTGCATGTGCTCTTAGTTGTTATACTTCTCTATATGTCTCTCTATATGTATAGTCACTATACGTCTCTATATCCTTTTTACCCTTTCCTTCTAGTTTTCCTTTGCAAATGTATAAATCTCAGAACAATGATGTATGTAAGCTATTCTGGGAGCCCACATACCTTTTGTACCATTTATAACATTTGTTTTTATAGCAAAATGCATTCTGAGTTCCAAACAGCTAGGTTGCAAATAAACTTTTGAGCCTCACTCTATTTATAAGCTGGATATTTTTTGAATTTTGTTTTAAATTTCAGGTAGTGAAAACAATTTTAAAGGGGCTAGGAAGTCTGGTTCCAGAAAGACAAGGTCCTCCAACATCTCCTAACATTAGAAATAGTGGCGGTACATCTTATATGTCAGTTATGTTCCAAAGTTAGCAGGCAAGGAGAAAGCCAGGTGTAGTCGAAGTTGCCCTTGAAAATCCTTTAGGAACGTTCCACGTTGGAGGCCACCATACCGTCCCCCAGCCCCCTTTTTCCTCCAGTACTGTAGACCCTCAGGTGAAGATGTCAGCCTGTGTTTAGGGCCTGAACTTGAGGATCTCATAAGCTCAATGAAGTGCTCACTGTGCCTAAGACACAAAAGAATGGGTCCCACTGATGGGACACCAGCTTCTTCCACATTATCTCATCCTGGAACAGCCCTCAGATGAGGGAAATCCCCAGCAGATCACTTGAGTTACTTCTCTTTTCACTTCTCGGACTCCATGCCTTTTACTGAAATTGAGTATGTTAAATGAGTATTTGCTGTGACGGAACTCAAAACATGTATAGTAAGGCAGGATGCTGAAGTACTTAGGAAGGCAGGGTCATCTTTAAAGCTTCACGTAAGCATTCTCCCTCACCTCTGAGGAACACTTTAATATGTAACAGAACCACAGGTTTCTGAGGGAATTTCCACCATATACACAATATTCAGGAACAGGAATTACTGGACAACTCAAAGGGCTTCTGAGGTCCCCAGTCTCTTAGTTCCTGCACCTGGTGTCTTAGTTCACGTCAGGCCCAAGGTATTTGAGGGGGACATTATAGTGTAGAGGAACTGCTTGGATTATGACCTGTCAGCTCTCCTTTTAGTAAAAGATGATGCTATGATGTGCCCAGAGGAAGCCCATATTTTCTGTTGTTTTTCCAAGAGGGTGAATCAGCATTCATTAGCCGTGCCTACTTACTGGCCACCCCTTGTACCCTGGTCAGCAGGTCCCTGAGCTGTCTGGCTGACTTACCCTGCATGGTTTGACTCCTAGATCCTTAATTTTTCAAGATTTGGGAATCACATAGGATATGACCTCTTCCGACCCCACATTGTCATATGTGTATTAAGTGACTTGTTGCCAGGAAGATTCTTTAAGTAAAATGGCAGATATATATATAGAGATTTATTTATTTATTTATTTATTTATTTGACAGAGATCACAAGTTGGCAGAGAGGCAGGCAGAGAGAAAGGAGGAAACAGGCTCCCTGCTGAGCAGAGAGCCAGATGTGGGGCTTGATCCCAGGACCCTGGGATCACGACCTGAGCGAAGGCAGAGGCTTTAACCCACTGAGCCACCCAGGTGCCCTAAAATGGCAGATCTTAAGGACAAAGACTGTAGTGGGTTGGAATCCCCTAAAACTGTAATGCAATATTATTCATTCATTGGTCTTTGGGGGTGAAATGACACTCACCTTCATCAAATCCCTTCTCTAACCAATGTACACAGATATGTATTTATTTCCATCATTACCGTAGAACATCAAGGCATTGTTTTAAATGATAAAACTGCTAACATGGACAACCATCATTCATATACTTGGTTCATCTTTATTCAGTCTATAGTGACCACCTTCCTTCCTAAATCTCTTTCTCAGCCATTCAAAATAGCATTAGGGAAGTATTTTTAAAACCAATCCCTTGATCCCGTGTGAGATTTGTGTCATTCTGAAGAAAGAATTTGAGGTGTTTCTTTTGTGTGGTTGGAGGTTAAGTTGCCATGGTAATGGCTTATTGTGAAATACCCAGAGAAGTGCATTAGGAACATTGTGTGCAGCAACTCCACGTTGGTTTCTGTGATAATAGCCCAGGCAGACCTTGACTTTCTTGGTCCCAAACAATCTTTCCATACTTTTGTAATAACGGGAATTTGCATTTCTACCCCAAGGCTGCCTTTTTCATACTTCATGCTGCTTTTACGACAACCAGAAAGAGGATCATTATGGAAATGGCTTTGTATCCGGTGTTACAAAGAAGCAAAGTTCTCGTGATTTTTGCAGACTTTCAAACATGTGGAGCACTTTCTTTTCAATTACTTCTCTTACCCATTATCTCTGCTTCTTAAAGCCAGGGAACCTCCCAGAGAACAATTGTCAAAAGCTGGAACAATTTATTTTGCATTTTTTAACATTCGCTCTCAGGGTAACACATATGTTTTATGAAAATACATGAAGAATTGGATGTGCTTTCAGGGTCTTGTCAGAAATGTGAATCAGAATTAGTAGGAGAATAAAAGCCAAAATCTAGATGCTGCTCTGTCAGCATCTTTTTGAGCTGAATGGAGAGACACGTATTTTCATTTAAATAATGCAAGTTCATCCTGTCCTTGGCAACCATTTGGCTCCCTCAAGCTTTTGGTAGGCCAAGCCATATTTTCTAAATTGATCTATATTCCAAGGCACTTTAATTAGGAAGCAAAATAGGTAAGTACAAAGCGATTTCATTTAAGACTGTTCTATAATTTCTATCCATCTATAACATCCACGAATGTTGCCCATATCTGTTTCCCAGGAATCAGTGACATTTTAGTGATTTTGGTGAGCAGGTTTTTCAGAGGATGACGTATTTGTTCATGCGTTCATTGTTCAGAAGGCATTATTGAGCACCTGCTTTGTGCCAAGGATGATAATTTGATGCCATACAGTCACCTGGCTGACAGCTCTCCCCGTGGTACCAAGTGGGAGTCAGCTGTCCAAGGCCACCCCTGTTCCCTGGCACTTTGCTAGTTTGGGGACTTTGCTCCAGACCTTCACAGCCACAGCCATTTTCTTATGGCTCTTCATCGCAATATTATTCATTCATTCATCCAACTGACATTTACTTATTTATTTATTTAAAAGATTTTGTTTATTTGACAGAGATCACAAGTAGGCAGAGAGGCAGGCAGAGGGTGGGGGCGGGGAAGCAGGCTCCCCACCGAGCAGAGACCCTGTTGCGGGGCTCTATCCCAGGACCCTGCACTCATGAACTGAGCTGAAGGCAGAGGCTTAACCTACTGAGCCATCCAGGCACCCCTCACTGACATTTATTTGGCCAAGATTTCTACCCACGCACATGGGATATAAAGGCAAGAGTGGTCCCTGCCCTAAGAGGCTTAGTCCAGACCCTTCTGTAATCCTGTCCTTGAGAGTGAGATCCAGAGGGGTTTGTTTTCTTATTGACCCCACTTAGAATTCTACTTAGACTTTCTTCAAACTCTTTCTTCTCCGCATTTTTCTCCTCCCCTTTCTCCTCCAAGCAAGGGGTAAGGAGGCTGCAATCCTAACATCATGGCACTGAACTCTTTTTGCTGGGTGAGCCCAGCCATGCAAGGGATGACAGTTTTCATTCATTGAGGATGCATTCTGTGCCACATGTGCTATGAAGCACTAAAAGCATATTGTTTCGTTTAAAGCTCACAAAGCCATATGAGGTAGGTACTATCATTGCTGTCTTATGGATGAGGAAGCTGAGGCTCAGAGGAGCTATTCTGACATCTTTGAGGTATATTAAGAGGAAAATCTAAGACCCAAGCCCAGTCTGGTGCCTGGGCTTTTAAATGTTTCAGTGCATCGATAATTACCCTAGAGCAAGTCGTGAGTCTATCTCTAGTTAGTGTCCATTCTTATTTATAAACTGCAATATACATACCACTATTTTTATTGTTAGACTTTATTGAGAAACATACGTCTTTTACAAGCCTCTTTCAAAGTAAATGTGACTCATAGACCAAAAGAAATGGATTCTATTATTTAATGCATTTCAGAAGGATTTAGAAATTAAATAAAGAAAATAAGTTCTTGGTTTCCTTTGAATACTTGTTTCATGTTAAAAAAAATTTCTATATTAAGAAATGCAAATTTCGTTTTTTATAATAGTGCTCTTTCTACATTAAGGAATATAAAGTCTTCAGTATAACATGAAAGACTAAGATGTGTCATGTGTCTTTGGCCACATTCAAGTTTCTCCTTTATCTTTGGTTTTTAGCAGTTTGGCTATAATATACCTCATTATATGATTTTGATAATCATATTATCAAATGATTTTCTTTGTTTGGAGTTTGCTGACCTTCTTGAATCTGTAAATTAGTATCTTCACCAAATTAAAATTATAATTAGCAACTCCTCAAATTGGTAAGCACTGAGCAGGGCCTGAATTTTATTAGTAACTTTGACCTAATTAGGTTTTTTAATTGCACAAAACAAAGGCCCCCTTGCTTTGCCTCAAGTAAGATGAGGTTTACTGTTCAGATACCCATAATGTAATAGACCATGCATGACCAGTCTCACAGGACTCCAAGGAAGAGAACCATACAACAGCCAGTTCTCCCCTGAGGTGGATGTCAGGTATCTCTAGAAACCTCAGAAACAGGAGTTGGTGCGTCATCCACCAGTGATGGGATTTCTCCAAAAGTCAGACTTAGTTACTTTCTGGGTGTCTGCTCCCTACTTCTATATCTCCAACTTTATTTATTTCTACTTTTGTGTGTGTGTGTGTGTGTGTGTGTGTGTGTGTGTGTGTGTGTGTTTCCACTTAGCAGGCTGGATCTGCCTATTCATAACATATAACTCATAACTCTCTTTGCCATGACATTTCTATACATCTTTGCAGCTCCATTACTGCCTGCTAACAATCTTGTGTTCTCAGGATCTCCTAGCTAAAAGGTTCATGAGAGAACTTTAGATAGGTCCAACTTATGGCCATAAGTTGGAGTCCTTGACACCAAGAAGAAATGGGTACTCTATGTCACAGAACACTGGCAAGAATATAGATCTCTTGATACCTGGGGGGAGGAACCCATTACAGGGCCAGCAAGCTTTCAGTGCATGAGGGTGGTAACAGCAGGGAAGAGGGTTCTCATGATGTTGATTTTCTCAGCGTTTCTTCAGTGACATCATGAAAGGGAACTAGAGGCATGGTTGGTAACATGATGGACTTGTCTAATTTATTCTGGACATTTATTTCCATATGTGAAATTTCAAAGAGGTGCCCAGACACTGTCAGTGAGAGTTGTATAGGTTGGACTTTCTAACTGGGGGCCTTCAGTGTAGACTAGGATATTTTTTTTATTAGCATATAATGTTTTATTTGCCCCAGGGGTACAGTTCTGTGAATCATCAGGCTTATATATTTCACAGCTCTCACCACAGCACATACCCTCCCCAATGTCCATAACCCAGCCACCCTATCCCTACCCTCCCACCACCCAGCAACGCTCAGTTTGTTTCATGAGATTAAGAGTCTCTTATGGTTTGTCTCCCTCCTGATCCCATCTTGTTTCATCTTCTTCCCTCTCTATCCTCCATGACCCTCCACCCTGCCTCTCAAATTCCTCATATCAGAGAGATCATATGATAATTTAGACTAGGGTATTTTTAACTGATACTTTTTGGTCTGACTGTTCTAGTAGTTGCTGAAAGTAGTATGGCTTATTTCTTCAATTTTCAGTTGTCACATTTTTAAATAGACCATTTTGAAGGTCTATTAGTAAGATGTATGTATTTATCACTATTATGTCTTCCTGATGAATTAACCTCTTTATCATTATAAAATGTGTTACTTTATTTCTGATAATACTCTTGGTCTCAAAGTCTACTTTATCTTGTATTAATATATATTAATGTCATCTCCCCAGCCACCTCCTTCTCACTGTTAGCATTGTGTAGCTTTTGCCATCCATTTACTATCTACCTACTTTCATATATAAAGTACATCTTTTGGAGACAGCATACGTTTGGATCCTGTTCTTCATTCATTCTAACAAACTCTGCCTTTTAGTCAGAGTGTTTAGTGCATTAACATTTAATGTAATTGTTGATAATGTTCAATTTATGTTTGGATTATATTTTCTATTTGCCTCTATGCTTTTTAAAAAGATTTTATTTATTATTTGACAGAGAGATCACAAGCAGGCAGAGAAACAGGCAAAGAGGGGGAAGCAGGCGAGCAGAGAGCCCAACACGGGGCTTGATCCCAGCACCCTGGGATCACAACCTGAGTTACAGGCAGAGGCTTTAACCCACTGAGCCACCCAGGTGCCCCTACCTATTGTCTTTTTAGTTACATGACTTTATGTTATCTATAATAATGGTTTCTCTAGGAAGTATAATATACATTCCTTAACTTTTTATGGTCTATTTAGAATTAAATTTTAACATATATAATATATGTTAAATATATATATATATATATATATATATATATATATAAAACCACCCCACACCATTTATATTACATATATATTAAGCCCTTAAGATGTTGTTACAACTTTTACTTCATAGAGTCCAATGATTTTAAAGAAATTCAGAAAAAAATAATCTTTTCTATTTACCCACATATTTATCATTTCTAGCACTCTTCATTCTTTCCTAATAATTTTCTGTCATTACTTTCTACCTAAAATGCTACTCCTTTAGCACTTTTTACACTAAAGATCTGATGGGAATACATTTTGTTTTCTTTTATTTGAAAATGTTTTTATTTCATCTTTGTTTTTGCAGCATATAGAATTCTGTATCAAATTTCTTCTCCCAGTAATTTGAAGAGCTTATTCTACTGGTCTCTGACCTCTACAGTTTCTATTGAGAAATTAGATTTCACCCTTTTGAATGTGTCATGTGTCTGGCTGCATTCAAGTTTTTTCCCTATACCTTTGCCATTTAGCACTTTGACTATAAAATGTTCCTAGGGATGGTTTTTTTTAATATTTATTGTATTTAGGGTTTTTTGACCTTCTTGAATCTATAAATTAATGTCTCCACCAAATGTGTGAAATTTTCAATAATTACTTTTTATTTATTTTTTAAAAGATTTTATTTATTTATTTGACAGAGAGAGATCACAAGTAGGCAGAGAGGCAGGCAGAGGGGTTGGGGGGGGGGGTGGGGAGGAAGCAGGCTCCCTTCTGAGCAGAGAGCCTGATGTGGGACTCGATCCCAGGACCCTAGGATCATGACCTGAGCTGAAGGCAGAGGCTGTAACCCACTGAGCCACCCAGGTGCCGCAATAATTACTTTTTAAATTATTTTTTCTTTTACATTCAATTACATATAAGTTAGACCTTTGAATATTATCCCTTAATAACTCCTGGAGGGTCTGATTAGTGGTTAAAATCTGTTTTCCTCTTTTATTTTAATTGGGCAATTTCTACTTATGTGGTTCCAATTTTATTTTTTCTTCTATCTCCACTCCTATGTTGAACACCTCTAGTGATTATTTTTTCATAGATTATATTACTTAATGCTGGAATTAGCATCTTTTAAAAAACACACAGCTATTTGCAAACTGAAATTTCTATTTTATTCATGATAAGCATATTTTCCTTTCCATCCTTGAGCAGAGATACAGTTGCTGCTACAAAACCTTTGCCAGCTAATTCCAATGTCTGAGTCATCTCAGGGTCATTCAAAAAAACCTGGTTTTTGTTTGTTTGTTTGTTTGTTTGCCTTTTTAAATCTTGAGAATGGGTCATATTTTCTTGTTTCTTTGTATGTCGAGTAACTTTGGATTATATTCTGGACATTTTAAGTGTTGTGCTGTGGGAGATTCTGGATACTATGCTATTTCTCCAAAGAGTTGTTGCTGTTGTTACAGCAGGCCCTTAGCATGATTGAATTCAGAGTACAAACTCTGTCTCCTGGGCAGAAGATGCAATCTCATTTCTGAAAGTTTAGTCTCTGCTGGGCCGTCTGGAGTCTGCCTTGCTAATGCATGGTTCGGAGGTCAGCCAGACGTGTGGGCAGAATTAATAGACAGAATTTATGGTTCCTCCCTCTGGCTTTCATTTCTGTGATTGCCCTCTTGCTTTCTGCAGGGTGTGGTTGCCCCAAACTTTGCCCTCTGATTCTTTAGCCTAGAAAGACTGCAAGCTTTCTAGCAGAGTCTTAGCCACTCCATATGACAGAGACTGAAAACCTGCTGTCAGGCCAGAAGTCTTGAAAATGGGAGATCTATCCAGTGCCGTTCTCTTCTTTCAAGTGTCAACTCCTTCTGTCAAGATCTGAGATGTTATTTTACCCTACCTACCAGCTGATAAATAAGCCTGTCACTATTTCATGGGTCAGAAAGAAAGGCTTTATTACTCCTGGCATACCAAGCATCATCGGTATCCACATCTCGGCGTTGATTTCCCCTTGCCCCCAAGTCCCACACTGATGACTCCATGGGCCCAGATGGCTGCATGCACACACAGTGGGTTGTTTACAGGATAGGAGCACTAGTTTGAGGAATCTAATTCTTCTATGTTAAAGTAGTTGAAACCTATTCTTTGTTTTAAGAGACCTTATATAATCCCTCTTTTGTCTCTTTGTCTCTTTTGTCTCTTTGTCTCCCTCTTTGTCTCTTAAGAGACCTTATATAATTCCTCTTTTGCTCACTATGGATTCAGTGCTGAGTAATGGCCCAGGTTACAAGTGGTCGGGGCCTTACGTCCTAGGCATAACCACAAAGAACACACTGGGGCATTTAGGGTCTCTGGCAGACTGTTTCTCCTGACACTGAATATGTCTTGTTTGGATTGATCTTCAGTGCCTTCAGTTGTTGTTTTATATATTTTCTTCAAAGTTTATGGTTATTATCTTCAGGAGGATTATTCTGACAGGAGCTTATTTGACCGTTATAGGAAGTAGAATAGACCACTGTGCTTTTGTAGACCACATTTGCAAGTGGTTTGGGAAGAGCCCCACCCAGCACTAGTCAGCTCCCCAGCCTTATAGTAGGTGGATCTTGTTTGGACATCATAAAGTTAGTCACGAGTGAAAAATCAGGCAAAGGACAAGGCCCTTGGGTCCACGGACATGGTCTTTCTGGCCCTTTTCTTCCACAAAGCAGTGAATCAGCGGATCTGAAACACTTTCATCTTGGATTTGGTTTAATAAACTGAGTTCCCAGGAAGGAAAATGTCAGGCTGTTCAGGAACTCATAAACTGTATCAACAGAAAAGCTCTGAGCCTGATAACCAGGGTCTTCCATCGACTTGAGCTAATATGAGAGAAGTGTCATCCCCTTGAGGAAATCCCAGACCAGGGTGCAAAGAATGAGAAGACAGACAGTTCTGCCTTCTTTGCTGACACCAGCAGATGGGGACTTGCTATCATCATGGAGTTCCTCAAAAGGCAATCCTCCCGGAGGGTAGAAACTTGGGCAGGTAGATTTGCAGAGGAGAGAGTCTTCCTACAACAAAGATAAGAAAGCAGCTGATGCATACTGGATTCCTCAATCCTGCCATCTTCCTTACCATCTACCCACATCTGGCTTTTACTACTCTCCCTTTCTCAGCAGGTGGAGTGACCCTTTTAAAAATTCAAATCACACTGTGTCACAGGCTGTTCAAGCCCCATCACACTGAGAATAAAATCTGAAATTCTACTTTTGATTCTGTAAGATCTGGCCTCTAGCATTTTCTCCAACCTCAGTTCTTATCTCCCCATTCACCAGGCTGACAGTGATATGGTCTCTCCTTTCCTCAAACACCCAAGCATGTTCCTGCCTCAGGGCTTTTGCACTTGCTGTTTCCTCCACCTAGAATGCTCTCATCCCAGAAATTAGCACAACTCCCATCCTCCTCCCTCACTTCATTCAGTTCTTTGCTCAAATATTACGTCCCCTTTGAGACCTTGTCTGGACAGACTATCTAAAATAATAATCACTGCCATTCTTTATCCTCCTTACCCAATTTATTTTACTTTATAGCGTATCACTATTTGGTATGATATTGTATATTTATTTGTCGGGGTTTTTTTTCCTTGTTCTTCATATGAGAACATAAAGTCCTTGAGGGCAGGGTGTTTTCAACTCTATTACTTGATGTATTCCCAGCACCTCAAATTGTCTCTAATACATACTGGGTTTTGATATCAACTGGTATTTATAGAATAAAGGAAGGTGTAATCTTGTTAGCATTAAGAGTAGAAAGAATATCATATTGTAGCTCAGACTCCATGCTCTGAAAAGCAGATAAGAAATAATTGACAAGAATGGTGGCCCATGAGCCTCTCTGTGAATAAGTAAGGTAGACTACTCTCCTACCAAATTAAACATAAATATGCTAAAGGCAAATGTGACAGCAATAATAAAAGAGCACACTTCTAGAGTAGGGATTCAGTCCAGTCACATATTCAGAATTTGAAGAACAGTGGAAATGTTTTGTGTTAAAATTGAGTACTTTATTTCCTTCCCAGTAGAAGACTTAAAATTCACCTAAGTAAGTGTTAAGTAGTCATGAGTGTTCATGATGACACTGTATGATCCAAATGCCTTTTAGGAGATATGGCTAACTCAGAATATGGAGTTAGAAGCATTTTCTACTCCGTAATGTTTTTTTTTTTTTTTTTAAGTTGTTTCTCTGACAATGAGACAGATTAGGATACACTGACTCTTCAATGCTAATATTGGCACGCTTGAGAAATATGGTTTTCAGGCAGGATTTAACAAGATGGAAAACACCATCTTAAATGCCTATATATACAATATGTGTATATAGAAATGTTAGTGTATATGTGTGTCTATGTGTATATGGTGGTTGTGGGCTATGTGCCAGATACTGTGGTACAGATATAGTACTGGGCCTAGACCCTGGGATTACATAGGTAAATCACAGCCCCATCCTCCAGCAAGTGCTCAGCCTGATATGAGAATTGGAAATATAAACAAATAATTAAAAATCTGGGTCATATGGATCTAATAGAAAAACATTCAAAGTATACAGTTGCCACAGCAAAGAGAGTGGTCAGCTCTGTCTTGGAGTCAGGAGAGCTGGAGAAGATAAAGTCTAAAAAGTTTTGGGGAGATGATTAAGACAGCAGAGGTGGCAGTACAGTTAGTTAAGCATCTGACTCTGGGTTTCGGCACAGGTCATGATCTCAGGCTTCTGGGACTGAGCCCTGGCATCAGGCTCTACACTCAGCATGGAGTCTACTTGGGATTCTCTCTCCCTCTCCCTCTGCCCCTCCTGTTTGTGCTATATTTCTCTCCAAAACTAAAAATAAATCTTAAAAAAAAAAAATAGCAAAGGTGACAGGCAATCCAGGTGTTGGCTCTCTTTCTTCCCACTCTCTTTTCGAATTCTTGCCTCTTTCCCATAACTTTGGTGTTTCCTTTTGGCGCCTACTGAGCACCAGGCTTCCCCAGTTTTGCATAATTCTTGTCTTTGCCTGGTACTTCATCTGGGTTCTTAAGCTGTCTAGCTGCTGACTCCATGGAATTCTGTTGCCTGCACCTATCCACCACCCCAAAGCTCTGGCCTAACACTCAGCATCCCTTCTTATCCACACTTTCCCCCACCTTCTTGAAGAGGTGAAAATTTAGACAAGGGTAACCTGGACAAAGTAACAAAGGCCCAAAAATGCATGTGGAAGGAGTCACCTGAAGTTTGGAATGGGACAACAGGCAAGAGACAAAAACAATGATCTGTGAGGCCAGATATCTGTGGCAGGTCGCGAAAGGCATGGTACGCCATGGAAAGAGTTTGAGCTTTGTTGTGGGGGCAGTGAAGGGCTATGGTTTGCTGGAAACTATACCACTTGGAGGTTGGATTGAAGGAAGATGCAGTTTTCTAGGACAAACTACAATAAGACTAATACTTCTGTGGACACTAATCTTCTCTTAACACAGCCCACATCCACTAGACTTCCCAACTGTCATCTCTCACTCTTGGCACATATTTCTATTATGGTTATGTCTTCTAGGATATGAATTTGGTGCCCCTATACCATTTATCTGGGCCACCTCTGTCTTGTAGCTGTGACATTATTATATTAAATGTAACTAGAAGATATAGTTAGTATCGAGTTTCATCAAGTTAGTTTCAGCCCATTGCTGTGGCCAATCTGTCCTTCCTCACTGTGGGCCAACTACAGATTCAGGAAACATGTCTTCTGGTCTCAGCAAAATCATTTATGGAGTTGTTGAATGGAATGCAGTACAGTGCAAAACTGTGTTGCACAGCATTAATGATCTCCTTCCAGAGAGAAATATATCTGTAATCTGAGACGTTTCCAGCTAGATGTTCAGTCAGCTACAAAATCACTTGACCCCACAGCCCATCTGGTGCATCTCTGCCTTGTTGGGATAGAGGTGTTTGATATTTATACCATTTCTCTAGTCTCCCAATCTAGACATCTAGTCTAACTAGAATAGTAGTATCTAAATGGTGAGTGAAACTCCTTTCTAAAGAGAATTGGATACTGGAGGTAGGGAGTTAAGTCCCTTGTTAACAGTCATAGGTCAAGTCAGGAAGGGGATGGAGATAATTGAATGGTAAGAGTAGAGGGAACCAGGGGCCTGCTGTCCAGCTGGAGCCCTGGAAGAAAGCTGCTTTTCAGAGAGACTATATGCATCAGGGGCATGATAGGAGGGTAGTGCGGGCACACAGAGCCTTTGTAGCCCCAAGGAGAGGGAGAGAGCAGCTGAACACTCTCAGTGTCCCACGTCAAGTGGGAAGTTAGCTGAGAAAGAGCATCAAAGGGTGAAGTCATCTTACTTTTGTTAATGGAATACCATAGAAGAGAACAGCAAAGACCACCCAACAGAAGACAGTAGAAGGACCAGACCATAGACTCTTAGCAGATGGGGACATAGAGGCCTTTAATTATCTTAAGTCTATTCGACATTCAAGGGAGCCCAGACCAGGCTATATTAAGATGGAGAGGTGAATACCTTTCCTCATTCAACAATGACATTTGCATAAACCTAGAGCTTATAATTCACCCCAAGGGAAGGGAAGGGAAAGGAAGCCTTAATGAGACCAAGTTTTAATTGCAAAATGTCTTTGAAATCTTAGACATTTCATTGACTTTCCCCAAATATAATTAGATGAAGTTTTCTGAAAATGAGTCCCTGAGATAGTTAATGGGAAAAATTTAAGACCTGTTTTCTTGCAAACCATGTCCCATCTGCCTCAGTTTCATAGTAAAACAATAAGTGAGAAAATAGGACTGGCTTTGTATGCTTACCCATGCTAGCAGCTGAATTCGAGTTTTCACCTCTGTCGCTGCTAAGTGCGTATCACTGGCCCTGAATCCACATTAGACTTAGCAGTATAAAGTTTCCAGGGCTTATTTCTTCTCATTTTAAGAAATCAACATTTGTCTGTCTCTGCCCTTCAGGTACTTTTGTTCATTATAATTTCTCCTAGACCCTTGGTGGGTCTCAGTTCTCCTTTGAGACATTTCTGCTTTTTTAATTGAGAAGGTTGTCCTTCCTGGAGGAAGATGGGCTCAAAAGCGAAGCTAACTTTTGCTTCCAGTCATCACCAGCTACAATACCTCACCTGCTCTCGCAGTTCTTTCATCGATCCCCTGAGACTGTGCCTGACCCAAGGAAGATCTCTGTTGAGTGAATGAGTGCTCACAGCATCTTCTTCTGTGATCCCTGAGGATGCTGAGTGGTCCTTCAGTGCTTTTGGTAAACTTCAGTTCACTGACTTCCGGCCCCCCAGGCTACACTACAGGCCTTCCCAGAGCATGCTGGATTTACTGGCTACTGGTTCGTTACTTTGTAGCGAACCCCCCCTAGCATCCCCACTTCTAGGTTATTACTTTGGTGCTCCTCCTCTAGATGGTGCCTCTTATCTCTTACTCAAGCTCTGCTTTCAAGAAAGGGGTAAGGAGACTGAACCCCTTCCTCATCTTGA
The DNA here is from genome assembly GCF_022355385.1 of Mustela nigripes. Classification (NCBI taxonomy): domain Eukaryota; kingdom Metazoa; phylum Chordata; class Mammalia; order Carnivora; family Mustelidae; genus Mustela; species Mustela nigripes. The sequence goes on along the minus strand of NC_081558.1, from coordinate 138,189,335 downwards.
GTAGAGCCGATCCTTCTGCCCAGGAAGGGTTCTCGTGGGTATGGAGGTGGTTATGGCCCCAGGGCACTGCAGGACAGGATCTCCTTGTCCACTGTCAATGCTCAGCCCCTGGAAGCCTGCTTCTAGAAGACCTGAAGCGATTGATGTAGCTTTGCAAACAAAGATTTTTCAAGCTGTTCTTTATAATGCTCCCAAGATTCTTTTCTGAAGGCTTTGTCTCCTTTGTCCCATAGATGGTCTCCTCATGGGTGAGACAGTCCTGCGTGGGCCTGGTATTCAGAGGCTGCTGGAAAAGAGTCAGGGTCAAGCTGAGGAAATGCAGAACCAGGGCTAGAGTCCTGTAGATCAGCGGGGTTCCCCACTGACAGCAGAGGTTCGGGGCTGGCCCAGGAACAGCTTTCCAGGGTACATGGCTGGAGAAGGAAAAACTAGTACAGAGCCAAGTTTTCTTTAAAGCTAACCATTCCATCTAGAAGAATCGCTTATAGGGGTACTTGGGTGGCTCAGTCGGTTAAGATTCCAACTCTTGATTTTGGGTCAGGTCATGATCTCTGAGTCCTGGGATTGAGCCCCTCCACCCCCACCCCAGCTCCGTGCTCAGCACAGAGTCTGCCTGAGATTCACTCCTGCTCCCTTTGCCCCCCTTCCTCCCCGCCCTTGCACACACTCTGACGCTCTCTCAAATAAATAAATAAAACGTTAAAAAATAAAAGAACCCCTTTTAATTCCTTCTTAAGATAATTTAAAAAATATATATTTTTAAGTATAGACACTTGCTTAATTTATATAGGAGAGTGTATACATGATTTTTAAAGCAAAATTTAAAACTATTTTCTTTCACTTTTTTGTGGTACTGAAAGGTATTTTTTAATTTCTGAAACCCTGGTGATAGCAGATGGTGGTAGGCATTTCTTTTGCATGTCTGTTAATGTCCTAATGTGGCAAAATAAAAGTTAGCAACCTTATGTCCAATCCCCAAATTGTTTTAGAATGTTTACTTGCACTTGAGATCTGGGCATCTAGAAACCCCTAGTGTGATGAATTCCCTGTGGACCAAGTTTTGGCGGCAAGGAGTTGAATTTTGCCCAACAGTCTTTTGTCCTAAGACCCACTGGGGTAAGCCAAACAACCATTAAAAGAGGGGGTGAGGGAAGTGTCTACACCAGTGGAGATGTCCACAGGGATCTGGAGATTCTCTCTGCTCTGCTCCTCTCAGAACGTGCCTGAGCTCAGGGCTCTAAGGCTGGAATGGAATAGGACATCCCGATAGCTTTTCTCTAATTTGCTGTATGTAAATATGTCCTCTAGCCTGGCATGGTCCTGAACACTTCACAACTCTTAACAAATTGTATTTAAAAAGTAAGCCTTGGGGCGCCTGGGTGGCTCAGTGGCTTAAGCCTCTGCCTTCAGCTCGGGTCATGATCCCAGGGTCCTGGGACCGAGCCCCACATCGGGCTCTCCGCTCAGTGGGGAGTCTGCTTTCTCCCCTCTCAATGCCTCTCTGCCTACTTGTGATCTCTGCCTGTCAAATAAATAAATAAAATCTTAAAAAGAAAAATAAGCCTTGAGTAGTATATGAGTTTTTAGATTCAAATGAATTGGTGTTTTTTGTTTGTTGGTTTTTTTTTTTTAGGTTATTTCTGTATATTTTTTAAATATTTTTAAAGGTTATTTCTGTATATTTTTAAAATATTTTTAAAGGTTATTTCTGTATATTTTTTGTATATTTGCATTCTTGATTAGAGATTGTGGACATTTCTTTATTTGAGTGGTATATTTTAAAAGAGGAAGTTTATATACGAGTAAAATGGTCAGACATAAGTAATTTGATGCCAACCTTTTAGCTTTCACACAAGGATCCCACTCCTTCACTTTTCACCAAGTTTAGTCATCCAATTTCTTTTCTTGAAGTGGGTCCTTTATACCCTTTCCCTTTAACCTGCTCAATTATACTGTATTTACTGATGTACCTGTGCATTGCATTCCCTTGGACCCGTCTGTCTGGAATGAGTTAGTGCGCCCCCTAGTGTGGGGGTTAGTTCCAACCAGTATCTGTCCTGGTTCATTGCGGTACAAGCACAGCTTTTCCACGAGGAATGTTGGCGTCAAAGTGAAGAATGTCTGCCCCCAAGAGGTGGTGTGGAGGCCTCCATAGGCCGTACACGTCTACCCTCCCTGGAAATGCAGTGATTTCCACCCTGTGCTCAAACCACTGTCACACCAGGAGGCTTGAGTTTTCTTTCAGAAAATATGGCCATTGTGACACAAACTGATTTGGTAAAACATAAAAGTAATAAGGAAGTAATATAATACAGAAAGTGTTTGGAAGTGTTTGATTCTTATGAAAAGCGTTTTATCCTTACGTTAAGCAAAATAAAAGTCATGCGTATGATTTGTGACTTCTTCTGGGGAGACGAGTTTCACCCCTGGATTTTATGATTAATTGTTCATTTCTAAGTTTAGATAACTAAGTTTGGTCAGAAACCTACCTGCAAAACAGTTCTCAAAATCCTTATCTTTTCCTTGGTCCCTTAGCCAACCCTTTATGGGGTTGGCCTTCCCAGTGTAAAACCTCACAGAGCCTTGAAGCTGGCCCAAGACAAAATGGGAACAGAGCTAAAATCTGTTTTGGTCATGTTCCTGCACTTCTCTCCCTCATATGCATCATTTTACTCTCTTTGCCCTTCTTTCCCCTACTCCTTTTATTCTGGAAAAAGAAATACATACACATGGTGAAAAGTTGTTCATACAATAGAGAAGTGTACAGAGCAACAAGTAAATCTCCCTCCCTTAGCTGCTCTTGGTTTCTCTACCCTGGACATGTCAGGTATGTTCCTTGCATCATAATAGTCTATGAATACATAGGTATACACATGCACACATGCATATACATCATACAGTACATATATGTGTGTATGCACCTTTTTTCCTTAAAAAATAGTGATATACTATGCTCGTTGTTCTTCATCTGGCTTTTTTCCCTTGAAAATAGATCTTGGAGATCAAATCACATCAGTGTATACCTGCGTCATTCATTTCCGTAGAATATTCCATGGGTGGTCCTTGGGTAGCTGTACTATAGGTGGCATAAAAGGGTCCCTATCAATGAATGAATTGTTCCTAGTCCTTTTCTGACCACAGACACATGCATGTACATATAGACACAATAGCTACACTAAAAAACAAGATATGTCCATTTTTAGGTACAGGTAAAGTGTATCCATAGAAATGACTAGAAGTGAAATTGCATGATCAAATGTAATGTCCACTGAAACTTCTCATGCATGTTAGCAAACTGGTCTGTTAAAAGATAGCTTCTCCTATCTGGGATAATGTTTGAGAATGCTGATTTCCCATGCCCAATAATGAATAATACTATCAAAATTTTTTATCTTTGCTAATCTGATAGGTAAAAAAAAATGGTATTAACATGAAGTTTTAATCTGCATCTTTTCACACATTCAAAATTCACTTGTGTCTCTTTTAGTCAGCTTTCTGTGAATGTGTTCACTTTGCAGTTGAGTTATTGGTCTTTTTCCCCTGAAATGTTTAGTTTTTATATTGTCAAATGATCAGGCTTTGGAGTTTGTGTCATGCTTTGAAAGTACTCCCAGACAATTTTTGAAATCCAAAATTTTCTTCTAAACCTTTAGGTTTCTTTTTCTTTTTTCTTTTTATTTTCTTTACATTTCAATCCTTGATCTTTCTGGAATTGATTTTGGTGTAGTGAGTGTGTCCCCTTCTTTATCTTAGGGGAAAAAAAAAAGAACACCCCCAGTTGTAGCAACATGGGCTCAGGGAAATAAAGACAAGTCAAGTGGACCGGCTACACCATCAATGAGCCTCCTTTGCTGACCCATACATTCTCCCCTCTGGCTCTGAGCTTTTTGACAAATGCGTGATACCTTGATGAAATGATGTGATTGGTGTCTCAATGCCAAGACCCATGGAAGGGCCTTCTTTTTTGTATCTCACTTGCAGCATGAGTTCAGAGTTACACAAACCTGGCAACAAAACTCTGCTTTGCCCTTGTGAATTGTGAAATTTTAGACAAGTTATCTGAGTTCATCTTCTGCATCTGTGAAACTACGGACCACAGTCCCAGCACAGGGTAGATATTGCAAGGGTTCTGACATGAAAGGGGAACAGTGTTGCCTGGCCCAGTGCCCAGCACCTAAAAGCTGTCCAATAAGTGTTAGTTGAATCCTTGGTTTCCCTCTGGATTTTTTTTTTTTCATTTAAATTTGTTTTTGTTCTCATATAAATAGAAGTCAACCCTAGTAGAGAATCATAGTCTCTAGTTTCCCATTTGGGTCACCTCCTCACAACCCACCTACGTTTTTCCCTGTACCAACTCTTACCTGGGACTCTCCCTATGACACCTGTCAGAACTCACTGATCACATGTATTTACTGTGAACTTCTAAGCCCAAACCTGGAATGCCATCTGCATTCCCCCAACTTTCAGACTTTCTTACCTCAGGTCTAGGATCATAGAGTTTCCTCCTGATCACTCCCCTGACACTTGGTCATTTCCCTGTCAGCAGCCTTGCCCTTCTCCAAATCCATGCTTAAGCCTGCTGCTCAATTACTACATTTTGCTTCTAGAAACAAATCCAATCACATTACTTCCCTGCTTAAAGGGTAAAACCCCCGGCGGCTCTGCATGACAGACAAAGGTCTCTGTGAGCTCATTCCTGCTGGCGTCTGGGGCCTTCTCTTGAGATGCTTAGAGAGTCCCCAAACACACTGTTCTCTTCCATACTTCTGTGACTTTGCCCTTGCTGTCCCGTCATCCCAGAATGCTCTTTCCCTTATTCTTTCACCTAGAAAACTCTTGCCATAGCTCAGGTCTGTGTTCCTGCCTCCCCCTCCTCCTCTCTGCAAGTTTACTCACCTCTCCTGCTCACCTCTCTCACTACTTTGCCTCTGCCTTTGCCCGAGGAGAGTGGCTTTGAGTCATCACTTTATATACACATCGACTATAACACTTATCACATGACACTCCATTATCCTCACATGGTGTTGAATTATTCATATCCACGCCTGCTTTTCCCTAGATTGTGAGTTCCCTACAGATGACGGTTACAGCTCTGTTTACCCCTAGCATGTCACCTAGTACATAGTACATTTTCAAAATTAGGTGTTAAAAATAAAATATTAGACCATAAATATCCAGACACTTTCTGGGCCTCTGGGTAAGGAATAATTGAGGTAGGATTTCTAGGCTTTGGGACATAAAAGCCTTTTTTTTTGCATTTAAAAAGTTCCGGTATAATTAACATACAGTATCGTATTAGTGTCAGGTGTATAATACAGTGATTCAGAAATTCCATATATTACTCAGTAGTCATCACAATAAGTGTCCTCTAAATCCCCTTCACCTCTTCCTCCCATCCCCCACCCACCTCCCCTCTGTTCATCATCATTTTTCTATAGTTAAGAGTCTGTTCTTTGTCTCATTATCTTTTTGTTTGTTTTGTTTCTTAAAATCCATGTATGAATGAAATCATATGGTATTTGACTTATTTCACTTATTACACCCTGTGCCTCTACCCATGTTGTTGGCAAATGGCAAGATTTCATTTTTTATGACTCTGGAATGTTCCAGTGTGTATATGTACTACCTCTTCTTTATTCATCTGCTGATGGACACTTAGGGTATTTTCATATCTTGGCTCTTGTAAATAATCCACTAAACATAAGGGTGCATATATCTTCTTGAATTAGTGTTTTTGTTTTCTTTGCGTAAATACCCAGTAGTGGAATTAGTGGATCATATGGTAGTTCTATTTTTAAATCCTTCAGGAACCTTCATACTGACTTTCACAGTGGCTGCACCATTCTGTAGGCATTCAAGGAACTATGACTCTTTGTCTAATTTTTGTTATCAAGAGTATATTTAAGATCAACAATACTGCTAACTGTAGTGCTGAAGGCTGTTACTGAACTAGTTTCATAATTGATGGGGAGAAAGGACCAAAATTCTTTTAAGCTCATCTACAGACTAAAATTTTGATCGGCAACTTGAAGATAATTTAACTCTTATAACTCTGATGATCCTTGGATTTTACCTGCTCGGGATGGCAAGGATTAAGGAAGTTTGGTTGTTGATGATTATAGTGATGAAAAACAAGAATAAGTTCATACACCTAGTGTACCAAGGCCTATAAGCAAGATTCATGTGATGATATTCAAGGACCATAATTTCAAAACTAAAAGATTTGTGATACATGCAGAGGAAAATGGAGTGATGGGTTTATGGCCTCTGGTACTATCAGGACTGGGCACAGGAGCCAGCGAGAATGCTACTGCAGTAAAAATCAGTGTCTGACCTCTCTCTCTTTTTTTTTTTTTTTGGTCTTTGCCACCAAATTTACTAAATCTAACTAAGTCACATGGCATTTAGAGGTAAAGAAATTATTCAAATTGTCTACTTCTTCTTCTTTTTTATGATTTTATTTATTTACATAAGAGAGAGTAAGAGAGAAAGAGAGAGCACAAGCAGGGCAAGGGGCAGAGGGAGAAGCCAATTCCCCGCTGAGCAAGGACACTGACTTGGGACTTGATCCCAGGATCATGACTTGAGCTGAAGGCAGACGCTTAACTGACAGAGACACCCAGGTGCCCTCAAATTGTCTACTTCTGCCATAAGAAGCCAAGACTCCTCCTCTAGAGATAAAATTTCATTCTATATACATGAGATAAGTTGGGAATAAATCATCAATTGGGGGCACTCTAATTGTGGCCTGTGGGGAGAGGAAGCTGCTGTTTTGAAAAGTAAGGGTTGGTGGCTTTAGAGCTGTTCGCAGGGAGACACTAGAGCATTTCTTACTGGAGTCAGAGAGCCTGTAATAATAGTTCGACTTGGGGTGCCTGGGTGGCTCAGTTGGTTGAGTGTCGAAGTCTTGATTTCAGCTCAAGTCATGATCTCACGGCCCTGGGATCAAAGTGTAGTCTATCTCCCTGTCTGAAACACTGTGTGGTATGACCTAAGAGCAGATCCAATCCTCAGGAAGTTTATAATCTGGTTGGGAGGATAGTGTTTGTAACAGCAATGATGGTGCACGTCACTGGGTGACACATCCTGGTGTGCTGCTGGCCTCCAGAGAGCATGGAAGGTCTGTCTCTCAGCACCCCTCCCCTCACTGCCTGCTGCCCAGGGAGGGAGTCACAAAGCTGATTGGTCAAGTTCCAGGACACACGATTTGGGTCAGTTCTGTGGGTTTGCTAGTGGGCAGGATCACTGTGTGTTCTAAGGTTGTGCGTGTGGGCACGGAACTCTCTTTAGTTCCTTTTAGTTTGAAAAACGATGGCCCACTTTCACTTGGGAAGCCAGTAATGTTACTTTTGTTGGCATCTCTACTCCTTTCATGTTATTAAGCTTCCTAGAGTGTGATACATTTCAGGTTTAAGCTTAAGGTAGAGAAAACAAACCTACATCTTTCTCTTCATCCATGTCCCAGCTGCCAGTCTCCATGATTGTGCTTCGGGACTTGCAGTGGACCCACAGCCTGAAGTAGGTGGGCAGCATGCTCATTGCTATGTTAGTCCATCCTCGTACTTTGCTTGTATCTCCCTTGGCATCTCATGGATTCATGGGGATGGGCAGGCAATGTGCCACAGGGCAGGATCGGGCCCCCTAGGTCACCCCTAAGACCCCATTGACACTTCTGATCATGCTTTTAAGAAGATTTAGTCAGAATATATGGAAATTCCCAGAAGAGGAAAATTATTTCCTACAAGGACATGCTGAAGGATGTAAGGGCAGGCAGGAACGTGGCCTGGGTCGAGGACATGAACGATCCAGGGGGCTGGTTTACAATAAATGATTGTGAAGTTTTGCCCAAGAAAGCAAGAATGTGGGTCTCAGTATTATAGCCCAAGTATAGGCATGGCATCTGCATTTGATCAAATACTTCATAATATTTTATTCCATAACCATTCTTTTTTGACATTAGGAACATAAGGACTGTTTAATTTACTTTTCATAATAAAGTGTGGGGTAACAGGGTCTATTTCAAGTATAGTATGCCCCAGTGGGGGCCTAAGATAATAATAAAACCTTTCCTCCCCCCCCCAATTATTTAAGTGCCTGCTATGTGCAAATTTCTGATTTTTACAATGACCCTGAATGTGGACTGTCCCATTTTACAGAAGAAAAGTTGAGGCTCAGAGAGGTGGAGTGAGTGCCCAAAGCCTCCTGGGTAATAAGTGGCAGAGCTGTTATTTGAACTTCCCATCTGTGGCTCGGTGTTTGTGGTATTGTGGTCTCTGCCCACGATTCTGCTTACTTCAAGGCAGCCCAAAGGCCTGTCTCTTAGTTACAATAACACCTGTGTCTGTCCTGGGCTGATCATTTACCCAGACAGTGGTGGGACATGGGCTACTGAGTGTACCAGTGACAGTGGCAGACTTACCCCAGTGTGGGTGCCTTCTCCTGCCTTTGCACCCCTGGTGCAGGGTGGGGAGCTCACAGCCCACCAGGGATAATGAGCCCCACTCCTGGGTTCATCACTGCTTCTCCTCTCTCTGTGTGGGGTCGTAGAAAGAGGCATTGCTGGAAGACAGTATAATTGGATTCATTTAGTCTTTTTTGCTACCTGGCGACATGAGGGAGATTCCTATCAAGGTTCTGTGTCTCCGTTCTCTCATCTGTAATGGTAGATGACACTATCTGTTCGATTTCTCTCTGCAAGTTGTCATAAACATCAAATATGATTATGGATGGAAACACAATTTCTGACGGTAGAGTGACATATGTTATCATTGTTTGCATCAAAGGGAAATTAAGGAATGCATTCTTTCTCAGTATTAGCAGCAGAGGCATTTCTGAGGGGTTCACCTAAGAAACCTACACATCGTGTTGCCCAGATGTAAGTGCGGCTCCACAGTATCCTTCACCACAGCCCAGTGGAAAAGTCCATCTTGACTAGCATCCAGTTCAAGTGAAAGGAAAAATCCATTGGGAACTGGCTTCTGGATAAGCTACAAAATTAAAATCCCTGACTTTCTTAGCAATGATTCAGGATTCCTTCTGAAAGGGGAGAAATCTGTTAACCACATGACCCCTCTTTCAGAGTTTGGGGGCTCACAGCCCTCCCGCACCATCCCTTTCAGGAAGATCCTTTTCCGAGGGTTCCAGGCAGCTCCTTCATGTTTCCAGCCGGCATGTCCTCCCTGTCCTCAGACAAGGCTCTCTGAGATAAGCAGCCAATTCAGAGACCTTGCAGGCAGAACCACCACCTGCACCTTCAACGGGCCTGTGACCATCTCACCTGTTGGTCCAAGTCAGCGAGGGTGAGGAGAGGAAATGGGTTTTATCAGTTAGGTGTCTGCTCAGACCTTTATTGCTGTTTCTTCATTGGCTAGCTCTGCTGCCAAGATGGCAGTTGTATTATTTGCATATATGATAACTGGATATTCAACTTCCGTTATTGTTTCTTACTGGGAGAATTGGAATCCCCTGAGTCCACACTCCCCACCCCCCAAATTAAGGTGAATAACTAGAGAAATCTTGGTTTTATCAAATAATCATTAATGAAAAGAGACACTCCTCCCTTAACGCAGTACACCAGTCTGAAAAAGGTGGCATATTTCTACATTGAAGCCTGTTTACGGTAAACTTAATTACAGGAAATGCACTCATAAACTCAATGACTTTTCAGAAATACAAAAATGTCTTTTGTAATATAAAGTGACAACTTACAGATATATACCTGTAGTAGATACTAATACTGGTTTCCCTTGGAGTAGCATACCTACTTTTGTGGCTAATTCATGGGGCTGAAAACTGGTAGAAAGTTGTCAACTTTCAACAAAGGAAACTTCTAAAAACCAGTTCTAGACAGTGGGTCAAGTTCTTTTGACACATAAACCCGTCAGATTGTGTCTAAATTTGGGGTGAGTACCAAGAAAATGGAAGCTCAGTTCTCACCATCTTAATGACAGTGCTGTTGTCTGAGTCCATGGTTCAGGCCTGCCCCAGGCCCCTGAACTTCTGTACACCTTTTGTTAGAACTTCTTCCCCTCCTCTGCCTGTTCCCACAGTCTGAGCTCTGTCAGGCTGAGATTGAGGCTTATCTTCCCTATGGCCTGTCCCATAGCACCACAGACCGCTGTACCCACAGACTGTGTCCAGGAAAATTTATTTTTTATTTGGCAGCTAAGAAATGCAATTCAGTGGTCCTCAAATGCTTTGACCATAACCATAGAAAGAGGTACATTTTCCATTGTAAACCAGTGCACATACACAGATAATTGCACACTATACGTCAAAGTTTTAAAAAAAAAATCATTATCCTTACATATGGGATGGATTGTGAGCTCTGATAGTTTCTATTCTATTCCATGCCATTTTACCCAGCTTAAAAAGACTGGATGTGACCTTTAAAATAGATTTCATGACAAACCAATGGGTCACAGCCATCAACTTGACGAACACTACCTAGTGTATGCTGGGACAGGTTTATTCCACACCCACATCACAGCCATCCCTGACATCGGTTCCTTGAACTCCCACCCCACCCCGTTGTTCCCAGTGGAGCCAGAGACACCGCCAGGCATGCCTGGCCAAGGCTCCCCGATGATACACTATTTTCAACAAACACATGAATTTCAAAGAAAGTGCGAATGTGAGGGAAGCCAAACTTCATTTTGCATCTTTCTTTCTTTCTTTTCCCCTCTATACTGCCAAAACCACAGGTGGTGTTAAGGTAGACCATTCCAGGTTTGGAGAGACCTAAAAAGAATGAAAATGTTCAGTTGGAAAAGTTGATGACTGGAAACTGCATTGCTTATCCTCTTAATGGAAGGGAAAGCACCCAAAGACATTCAGGTCTTTGAATGCGGTCTCCTTGAGGATAAAGCCCAGTGTCCAGCTGTCCTCCCCTGTCCCTAAGTCTCCCTAGCTTCTCCTGTCCCTACACTGTGGACCTACATCTCCTGGGGTTGCTTGAGGAACACATGGAAATGCCACTTTCTCACACACTCTCTGACACACTATTCATTTCTTAATTCTGCGTTAGCCTGCCTTGCATACCCAAGAATTTTTAAGAATAGCTCTGCACAGGACCTCATACCCAAAAATTCCCATGTAACTGGTCTGAGGTGGGGCTGGGTATTGGTGTTTTTGAGTGCTTCCAGGTGTTTCGGATGAACAGTCAGGGCTGAGTAACCCTGGGATGGGCCAACCCTCCTGGGGGACTTCAGGAGTCATGTGGGTTTGGGGGATGGTGTCCAGGTTTGGTTCTCTTCCAGAGGCTCTCCCTACTGTCAGAAGCACAAGGAGGATTTCTCCTGATACCATAGCTGGGAGCTACTTCTCCTAAAGATACATCATTAATTGTTAGAGTCAGTGCCACTTACATACACACGAAGGAAGAAAAGCAGCATAAACTTCACAGACTCTGACTGTTAGGAAGAATGGTGTCTGCCTCCCTCCCCCACCCTGTCATTCAGTGTCTACCTGCCAGGCTATGAACTTAGATCTTCTGCATAAAATGGGCTCCAAATAGGGAGCTCTCTAGATGCCACAGCTTCGTCTTTCTTAAGTTTAAGGATTAAGATTTAATCCTTAAGCTTAAAGATTCTGGGTAAAATTCAGTTGGCCTGCAGAGGGGCCTCAGATTCTGCATTCCTAACAAGCTTTCAGATGATGCGGATGCTGCCTAGGCCTTAGAACAGATCAGCTTCTGGTTAGAGATCCCCCTTGTGACCCTGTAAGTGGGCGAGCAGCCAAGTGGGAGTTCATGATGATGCCACGAAGATTCCTTAGAGACCTGGGATCAGAAGAAGAAAGGGTGTCGCCAAGTCTCTCTAGCTATAGAGAAGATTCTTTCAGCAAATTGACCTCCTGGGTCAGGGCCTTTTCCATGTCCTTAGCCGACAGAAGAGCACTGAGCTTTTTGGCAAATTTCTGGTGGGTTCATACTCCGGTTGAGACCTTTCCTTCTTGGCCTTCTTGGCTGACTAAGAAGCTGATTCTGAGGACATCAAAAGCACTGTGGTTTGGGCTCCAGCGTAGTTAGGATTGGAGACTTTAATAAGCCCAGGGAACAGACACCAATCACTGTACAAAAAGGCTACTTATTTAGAGTGACACCGTAAAGGCTAATTTACTGAAATATGTAAGTCAAGAAATACTAAGTCAAAGAAAACTATACGAAGTCAAAGAAAACTAAGAACTTGTGAGTGGAAAAACTTATCCTGCCTCCTCTTACTGGAAAGTGGAGATCTGCTTCGGCATGTTTGGCTTCCTCTAGATGTTTCTAAGAGTTAATGCCCTGGCTGAGCTACTACACGATCACTTTCCTATTCAGCAATTCACTAGCACTTTAGGGGCTTGGATCCACGTGATCTTCTTTGATAGGCAATCAGGTCCTCTTCTAGAATGGCCTGGAGAAACACTCTCTTTGGAACACACAGCTCCTTTTCCCTTTTTGTTGCTTTCAGTGGATCTTGTCTTGGCCAGAGACACCCAAAGCTTCTTTTTCTTAGAAAAATCTGTATCTTGGTTCTTTCCACAGTTTGGCGAACGTGGCCATTGCTGCCATAAACATTGGGGTGCAGATGGCCCTTCTTTTCACTACATCTGTATCTTTGGGGTAAATACCCAGTAGTGCAATGGCAGGGTCATAGGGAAGTTCTATTTTTAATTTCTTGAGGAATCTCCACACTGTTCTCCAAAGAGGCTGCACCAACTTGCATTCCCACCAACAGTGTAAGAGGGTTCCCCTTTCTCCACATCCCCTCCAAGACAGGGAACAACACATGTTGTTCCCTGTCTTGCTAATTTTGGCCATTCTAACTGGTGTATGGTGATACCTCAATGTAGTTTTTTGGAGTATTATGCCTCCATCAGAAAGGACAAATACCCAACTTTTGTAGCAACATGGACGGGACTGAAAGAGATTATGCTGAGTGAAATAAGTCAAGCAGAGAGAGTCAATTATAATATGGTTTCACTTATTTGTGGAGCATAACAAATAGCATGGAGGACATGGGGGGATAGAGAGGAGAAGGGAGTTGTGGGAAATTGGAGGGGGAGGTGAACCATGAGAGACTATGGACTCTGAAAAACAATCTGAGGGTTTTGAAGGGGCGGGGGGTGGGAGGTCAGGGTACCAGGGTACCAGGTGTTGGGTATTATAGAGGGCACAGATTGCATGGAGCACTGGGTGTGGTGCAAAAATAATGAACACTGTTATAATGAAAATAAAAAATAAATTAAAAAAATCTGTATCATTTCCTCTTGAGTGTATTTCTCTCTGGTTAACTTTTTAAAGGAGTCCTTTATGTGAAACACAAAAATACAGGATTGTGAAGACAAGGACCACTTCCCTTAATGAAATCAAACTCCTCTCAGGTTGGAAAGAGGGCAGTCTACCTCAAAGAGAAGGACTGCTCTACTTCCCAGCCCAGATTCCTCCTTGCTCTGGCTCTGTCCTTCCCTGCCAAGAGCAACTTTCTCCTTCTGGAAACTACCACTAGTTGCCATTGGCCATCCACCCCTTGCCCACAGGTCTTAGGTGTTGGGTGTTTCTTCTTAAAATTCTTGTCACACGTGTAACATGAGTGTACTTGTGATCTGCTCAGAGGAATGGCTGAAAAGGTGGGAATATTAAAATAAGGCTTTACCAAAGACTGGGGCAGTGAATCTCAAATTGGAAGGCCCATTTAATATCTGATAACAAAGCCCCAAAGATCCTGTTTTACTATATCCAGGATGAGTCTGGTCTGACCAAAGACTACACTTTGTAAAACACTAGCTAAGAGATTTAAAAAAAGAATAATTGGAGAGAATAGCATACAGCTAAACAGGATCATGTAGTAAATTTGTGCTCTAAAAACCCATCATGTCTGTGCCCAGGTCTAGCCCTCTGCTCACTGCTAATTCTAGAACCAGATGGTAAGGTCTTCCTTGTTCCCTCCTGTGCAAGTTTAGTTGTCCAGGTTCTGAAACTTGGCTTCTTTCTGATAAGTGGTAATAATATCCTCTGTTTCTTCAAAGGCCTCACCTTTCACCAGAAGGGTGTTCCATATCCCATAGAGTCAAAGCGACAGTCACATCCAAATCCAACATGATATGCCTAATACCTGTTCAAGAAAGAAACAGAAACATACAGTGTCCATTAATGGGGGATAAGGGTGCCCATAGGTTATTGAAGGTCATAAAAAAAGCTGACAAGTTCACACTACTACTGAATGGTAAACCAAAAGATTTCTTTGGTATGAATTTTTGCTTCTTCCACCTTATTTTACTGATCAACCCAAATACTTCCTGTTCTTCATGGTGAAAATGGAAAATTTAATTTTGGTGCACCCATAGATGGCACCCCAAAAGTATGGCCTCTTCTTCCCAGAGTTCACATTCTAAACAGGCCAAACAAACTAAAATCACATTGTTCCTACCCATTCTGCCCTATAATAAACAACAGGCCGCCTAAAATCTTTCCAGAGTGAAAAGAATGAACAAATACATGGCATAATTTGTTTTATTTATTTGTATTTTAATTGTACGCTGTGCTCAGCAGGCAGGGAATCAGATTCTGAATGCGCTGTGATTCTTCTTTTCCTGGTGACAAAGGGGGAAAATGAATTACTCCATTAATAATGTTTGCTTTGGGGAGAAAGAAGTGGATCAAGGTTTTAAAAATGAATGTACCAGTTTTAAAATTCAGTTTTAATTGCGTTACTTGTTTTTATGATGATTCCCTAATTCTCAACGTTTATTATATAATTGAAAATAAATACCCTATCTTTGATCACATGTTGTGTTAACATGAAAAAAAAAATTGAAGTTCATAGAGATTCGAGAGCTCTGGAATTTGAGATTATGGAACTTGAATTTAAAACAGATTTATGGATTTGGGAACCCATTATGGTCTACGAAACAAACAAACAAAAATTCAATTTGAGAATATACCATTTGAGATCTTTGGGCCCAAGGTAATAGAAATGTGAAAAGTCATTTACGTTATTACCTTTTGCTGCAACAAATGCTAAGAGAAGCAGGGCTGATAAGTTGGTCCTTGTGCTGGAGCAGGGTTGTAGCCATTTAGTTGCTGGATAGTGGGGACTGGGAGAGGGGCAGGGTAATAGCTGGGATGTGGCCGTTGGGGCACCTGGGGCGGTGCTTGAGGGAGCTTGAGGCAAAGATTCCTTACTGACTAACTGCGAAGGTCAGTGTTGAAATATTCTCTACCCATCCTCATTTGAACAAGAAACAGAAGAGTAATTACCAACTTTCGCCTGTGTATGAAAGAAATGAAGGAAAATGGAAATGACAGAGAAAGAAAGGAGAGGAAAATAAATCAATGAGGCTGTCTGGTGCTGGACTGCTGGGCGGCATCTCACCACAGGGCTAACTGAATTAAATCTAGTTTTGCTAAGCTGGATTTTTACAGTCATCTCATTGTTCTGAAGGAACAAATGGGGGAGTGCATGCTTCAGTTAAATGGACATTAAGTACTCACCCTCCCTGGAACAAAAGTGATATATTTGCCCCTGTTATAGTCTGATACATACCTTTCCTACGTTCATATGGTTAATGATATGGTCTGGAGTAGTTGTTAGCGAAGAGCTCTTCTAGTCAACACCTGAAGGGAAATAAAGCAAATCAGCTATAGTTTAACCTCTCCATTTTGTTATTTTTGAACTGGTAGGAGAGAAGCTTAGAGGAAATCATGTAATTTATAGTATACAAAGTGCTGATATATACGTGCTCCATGAAAAGCTACGGTCACGTTAGAGTCTGTGAAGAAATAAATTAGCGGGAGCATCATATCATCTCTCCCAAGTAAGGAACAGCGACACTTCACTATGGAGAGTCGTGCCCAGTGGAAAAAGCACGGCATTTGTAGTCAGCCAAGATTTAAGTTCCAGTCATGACATAGTCTCTTAAATGCTTTATAATCAGAAGAAATCTCAGTACCATTTTTTTTTTCCCTAAAAAAACAGGTATGCTAAGCGCTGGGGTTGGTATGAGAATTAAATGAAATAACATATGTAAATTATTTTAATCATACTGTGATTATCTAATGCTAGCTCTGACAATCATCAAAAATGAAGAAGTCAAATGTAGAGGCATCTAAGAAAAAGGCAGAAGTTGATTCATGTTATGGAGACATTTTTTCCCCTATGATAGCCTTTACATTAATTCATCAGATGAATTTTCAGACTTCTTACTACCTGGTTCTGTTTTGTTAGCCTGCCACAGTCTTAAAATTTAAGAGTAGAATGATCAGAGTGATAGAATAAAGCCAGCTCTCCTACTGAGATATGAGAGAGATGAAAGGACCAAGATGACATTATTTTCTCTTCTGAGTACATTTCTTATAAGGTATTCCAAGTCTATGTGGCATAAATCTGTAATGATCCTGGGAAAAATCCTGAGACAGGAAATATTTATTATGTTTTATTGGTCAGATTAAAAAAAAAAAAGGTGACACAAATTCTAATAAGTCTAGAAGACAAAAGACATTTAGCCTCAAGGAGTAGGCAAAAGGTGTGATCCAGTGTTTGAAATGTGACAAAGAAAGCAAGGGAGACAAGAAAAATGGGACTGAAATAATCCCAGGACAAATGAGACCATTAGCACCATCTATCTCAGCCAGAATGGGGCTTTTAGCCCCTGTGAATCAGCTCCCAAATGGGGATAGGACATCACTGCTTGCTGTTGGAGGAGAAGGTCAAGTCTCTGTAGGCTCCTAATGCTCAGAGATGCCTTGGTATCTCGTAGATTTGTCAGGCCAAGGTCCCGATTTCATTGAGGAGAGTTGGAGAACCAGTAGAACTGGGTTAGTTTGGTTTCATATAAGAAACTCATCCACAGTGTGTTATGTACAGAAGTGTATCTGCTATAGCATTTTATTGTCTGTGGAAAGATCAGTCAAAACAGCACTTAAGAAATCTGAAAATTTCAAGTCCTCAAGTTCCTTCACAGATTCATGTAACAACCAATTTAGAGAGCTTGTCCATCATTTCTGAGTGATACTTTTCCTTCAAATATTAATTTCTAGTTCTCCAAAGTTTTGACCTTTAAATTGTTTCACAATTCCTGTATCTTCATATACTTTAAACTAACATGGTGCTTCTGTGAGATTTCCAGGGGAAATTCTCAATGTGTACAGTATGGATCCAGTAGGGCAGTGTCAGTGAAACCAGAAAGAGAGGGATTGGGAGGGATTCTGGTCCATTCTTCTCTTCTTCCTCTTCTTCCTCTTCCTTCTCCTCATTCTCTTCTTCTTCCTCGTCCTCCTCCTCCTCTCTCTCTCTCTCTTTTTCTATTCAGGAAATATATCAGGACCATCTATTTACCAGAGACAGACATTTTTCTAGGCTCTGGAGAGACAGAAAAGGGTACACAGGGTCCCCTGTTCTCAAGGTATAAGGAAGCAAAAACAAATACATTAATAAAAGAATGTAAAGAGTAGTAAGAACTATGACAGAAAACAAAACATAAGGGGCAGAGAGAAAAAGTCACAAGAGGAGACTTATTTTAAGCGAGGGTGCTCAGGGTGGGCTTTTTGAAGCTGTGACATTTAAACTGAGGTCTAAAAATGAGATGGCAAGAGTGGGCGGAAGAACATCCAGCGAGTAGAAACGGTACATGCAAAGGTCACGAGTGGAGGAAGCAGTTCGCTTGGGAAAATGGCTTGGAGGGGCACAGGAGGAAAAGCAGACCCGACGAGGGACTATTGCTGCAGTCCAGGCAAGAGATACGCGTGATTAGATGAGGGTGGCGACAGCAGAGGTTCAGGGCAGCTGTTAGAACTAGACTCAGATCAGAGATGGAATGACATTTCCTGCTGGCCAGTTGGCCATGAGATAGTCTTCCCTGCTTTCTGGTCTGAGTAGCTACGAGGATGATGGTGTCACTTACTGAGGAACAGGGGTTTTTTTTTGTTGTTGTTGTTAAAGATTTTATTTATTTATTTGAGAGACAGAGATCACAAGTAGGCCGAGAGGCAGGCAGAGAGAGAGAAGGGAAGCAGGCTCCCCGCTGAGCAAAGAGCCTATGTGGGGCTCAATCCCAGGACCCTGGGATCATGACCTGAGCCAAAGGCAGAGGCTCTAACCCACTGAGCCACCCAGGTGCCCCTGAGGAACAGGTTTTAAGGGAAAAAGATTAAAAGTTACCTTTTGGACATGTGAGGTGGAGAAATCTGCCTGACGAGTGGAACTGTGGGGAAACGATACACTTGTGTCTGAAGCTCAGAGGAGGGCTCTGATTTGATGAAATGTCTTCAGGAGTCATCAACATAAATTCAATATTATGATGGAATTCACGGGAATGGATGTGATTCCCTACGAGGCATGTAATTAGATTGGGGCCTCCACTGAGTGAAGGTAAAGGAGCTTCCTTTTATGGTATTCATCTGTGATGAGTCTCTCCACTTCCTTCCAAAGCTCAGCTTAAAAATTAGTATTTATGGAGAGTCTTTTTATGCCCCAAAGCTATCCTCCAAAGCTCTCCTCTGTACTAAAGCAGAATGACTTTTACTAGATGATACTATCAGCCTATACTGAAGCACTTTGTGAGAAACCATACCAGGAATTCATCCCGGGGTTTACCATAAAGATGTTGTGGAGGGTCTCCATGATTCTATCACAGCAGGGGCATATGCTAGCATCCAGACTTAAGATCCATTTTATTTTGGCAAGCAGAGGGATTTTAAATATTTTAATTATATTATCTATACTAGATAAGCATGTGTTCTGTAAATAGCCACAGTCATCTCTACTCCCTATTACATACCTGGCTGCTTTTCTCAGTTTTGTTTCCTCCCGGGCCCCGGGGAAGCAGCATTTGAGTTTGCTGCCCCAGCCTTTGCACACGGTAGGTAAGGTGACAAGAATGATGATGGTGGTGATTTTGATGACAGCATGGCGAAGATGGTGGCAATGATGACCGTCTCTATGTCTTGAGCACCCTGTCAGATGTTGTCCTGAGCTCTCCATGTCTACTCAGAAGGACCCAATGACCCTATGAGATAGCTGCTATTTTCCCCATTCACAGATGAGGAAATTGAGGCACAGGGAGGTCAAGTTCCCTGTACTTGGTTATACAGCTCCAGAACTCTTAAACATTTCATTAGCCTACATTGATTAATGGAAATGGTAATCCGTTCTAGAGGTACAAATCTGTCATGGTGAGATTATCGGGGGGCAAGTGGAAGAAAAACAAAAGCAGAGAAATTCTGAAGCAGTATACTCATGTCTTGTTGTAGCCCACGGTGGGACCGCAACAGAAGCTACCTTTGCTATCTCTAGTCCAGCGCTGTATGGACCACCACCAACCCATGAGTGGTCCCCACTGAAACCACACAAAAGGTCAGAGTGAATTCTCCTGTTCAAACAGCTATTGGTTTCACAGGTAATTTCTAAAGAGGAGAAGATAATCAGTGGCGTTGAGGAAATTGGTGACCCTCTACCCCACTACTGCTCTGCGTTCTCCAGCTGCTTCTTTCCTTCCTTAATTTTTAGTTCCTACTGAGTTCTTTCCTCTTCTCTACAATTTCAATGCCTCCTGTTATTTCCTACATAGACTAAGCCCTACTGCAGTCAGCTAAACAATTTCTGAGCTCATTAAGGCAGAGATCCCTTGCGATGTTGTTTATCTTTTTCAAACTATTTTGAAAACGCAGAGCTGAATGTTCTAGTCGACTTGGGCCAACATTTGGATCTTATCTTGTTATTTGTATGTTAATGTTACCTGTGTCTGCCATCACTTTGTTCTAAAAGGCCTTAGTAGACAGCGCCCTTGTCAGCATAATTAAACTTTGGTTCCTTCTTAGTGCACAGGAATGCAAGTTCGTTTGTTTTTCATTTTAAATAAATGAGATAAAAAGGTGAATTCATCAAACAGATCAGTTAAGAAAGGTGACTTTCTTCACAGGGAAAAATTCTTCCAGGGGAAGGATTGTTCTCAATACATTTAGGTTTTTGTTTATATAGCATTTTACTTGGAGATTGAGTGGGGGGAAAAAAAAAGACCTGGAATTCTAAATTTCTTCATAGCTGTTGACTCCTGACAATGAGCAAAGAATAAAAAACAAAGCATTTCAGAAGTGAAGACATAAGCCCACAAAGGTTCCCCAGGAAAACGTGATGTGTGTAGTGCCAGAAAGCCTAAACCACAAATTCTACTGCAGTGATCAGTAAGACCTGGCTGAATTAGAGAAATCCTCTTCCCTGCTGTGTCCTTGGCATTAGGTCAGGGGAGGGGGGCGGTGTTGACGGACGCAGCCCCTGCCCTCTCCCAGCAGAGGGGAGCAGGACAGGGGACTCCGCAGTCGGAACACTGTGTGATAAAGGTTCTGTGAGCGACACGCATGGGGTGCCAAAGCAGGCACTCAGCGAAGGAATGGAATCGCACGGATGGATAGTGGTTGGGTCGGAGAACAGCTTAGTTTTTAAATCATGTAGCATGGAAAGGAAATGAAAAACCTGAACTAATCTGGAAGCTCTCCTAAGAAACCTCTTTGAGGTTTCTCGAGAAATCTCAGAGCAGACACAACAGCACTGTCGTTCCCTCCTGGTTGGCAAGAATGAGCCATCTTGTGCTGCGTGAGTGGGAAAAGGTGAGCAGACAACGCAAACAGACTCCTCCGGCAGAGAAGAGTCAGGGTGAGGCAGACAGCTCTGAGATAACAAAGGAAAGCTCTGCGTCACAGGAGTGTGTGGGATTCTGAGGACGAGGTGTGCCTGAACAGATGCAGGCTTTCTGTCACGCTGTGTGGGGTGCTGGGCTCCGTCCACCATCTCTCGGCATCCACCTGACGTCATTCATTAAATTCCACCTTATCTGTCATCCAGCACTTACTGGCCTGGTGTTCACTGGCCCCCCCTGGTTTCCTTTTCCTCGTTAATCCTCATCCAGTGTTTCACGGGCGATACAAACTTCTGGGCCCACACAGAGAATTTCCTCTAGCCTGTTCAAAGGTGGAGGGGCCCGGGGACATAGGTCATGGCCAGAAGCTCTCCTCATTCCATAAATTCTCTGATCTGCCCTCCCAATAAATGGAAGGCTCTTAGGGGGAGAGCGTTACCCTGTCAATGAAGCTGTGTGAGGTCTGTGACATTCCTGACTTCTCTGTAACTGTGCTTCATTCTGTTGATTTTTGTCCCTCATCCCTGTGTGTGTGTGTGTGAGTGTGTGTGTGTGTGTGTACAAAGCAATCTCAGGCAAGTTAGGGTCTCTTCCTGCTTTTCTTCTGGGACTGTGCCCTGTTCTGGGGAACTGGCACAGTGTCAAGGAGAGCATGCGCTGGGACTAGAGTCTCCAGCCGCTGAGGAGCTCTGTGAGGTGGCTTGGGCTTATCTGTCCAGGCTTCGTAGCAGCCACCCCAGCTCAAGTCCACAGAGAGGCCCAGGGAATGGGGGTGGGGGAGGGGGATACACTTCTCTCCTCACACTCCCCATCATCCCGACCTGTCTCAGTATCTGCCAATAACACTTCTCCTGAGGGCTCCTCTGGACAACCCACATCAATGTCTAGGTCTCTTCCTTCCCTCTTCAGAGACAATTGTTGACCACAGGCTGGGAGGATATGAGCTATGCCTCATCATAGATTCTTCCAAAGCTTTATCTTGCCCAGAGTTTTTCTGCGTCTCCTCTGGAGTTGAATGTCTGTGTTCTGTGGTATCACAGTCACAGTAAATACTGTAGCTCCAGCTTCTAAAGTGGGATGGTCATGGGAGAGGCAGGGGGTTGAGCTAGCAGGAAACAGAAGGGAAAGGCGCTACAGAGAATATGTCATAATATCATTATCCACACAGAGTTCGCCCCAAGTCCTCACCCCGGCTTGGACCTCTCTACTGTCTCTCATACTTCAGTGGCAGGATCCCCACTAAACCCCGGGATGACCCGCTCCATTGCCAGTTGTCTCCTTTTTACCAAGTCTCCCAGTAATATCCATACCTCGGTCTTCTGCATTTGGGGTCACATTCAGCAGATCTGTTCCACGTTGCCTTGTTGCTCCTTGTTGCCCAGGCCTCAGGGGAGCAACCTGAAAAGCAAACAACCACCACCCACAGGAGAGAGGCTTTGGTGAGTAGTGGGCAGGGCAAGTCTGTAGCCCCACCAGAATCCAGCAGGCCTCTTTCTGCCCTCTGCCCCATTCTGGCAAGCTTCTGCCTCAGGGATTCCCCACAGGCACCTAAGACCATGGGAGCGGGCCTGGCTACGTGTTCTCCAGCCTGGCTGTGGACTGCCTGGGTGCTGCTGGGGAGGCTGGGCCTCTCAGCTGGGAGCAACACACGTGCCCGGCTACCCCCTTCACACAGATAGTGAATCTGGCATTCTGCACTCCCATGGTTGACAGAAACTCCTCAGATGATTCCAGCACGGACCCACGGGGAGAACTCTGCTATGAGCAATTGTTAAGTGGTTCACCAAATATAAAACTAATTAGAAGCAGAGGTAAAATCTGTTAACTGACGAGCTATTCTTCAGGCGGTCAGCTGTTCATTCTCAGCTTTCTGTCAGCCTGAGTTTCCTTCCTTTCACAGACGCCACTTTTTATCCCCATCCTCGCTCCCTTTCTCTGTCCTTTTTTCCTTTTCTTCTTTTTTTTCTCTTCTCAAACATTGAATGAGCTCCTGGTACGTTCCAATCAGACAAGGGTGAATCAGACCCAGACCCAGCCTCATTCAAGTTAATACATTATCATGGTAAGTGTGTAGGTTGCCTAAGTTGTCTATTGCTGTGTAACAAATTAAACTTTGGTGGCTTAAAACCACACTTATTATCTCACAGTTTCTGGGGATCAGGAATCCAGGCACAAGCTTAGGGAGGTCCTTTGGCTCAGGGCATCTAGGAGCTGACAGACAAGGTGTAGGTCTGGCCATTAGCCAGCTCAAGGCTCAGCTGGTGGAAGCTCCACTTCCAGACTCACTCATGTTACTCTTGGCAGCCTTGAACATTTGATGGCTGCTTGCTGGCTGTTGGCCAGAGGCCTCCTTCATTTCCTTGCCACATGGGCCTGTCTGCAGAGCTCTTCATGACACGGAGACTGGCTTCCATCAGAGTTAAGCGAGCAAGAAAGGGTAGAAAGAAGCTATCGCTTCACTGTATTCTGTTTTTCAGGAACCAGTCTCTGGTCTGGCTTACACTCAAAGGGAGGGGATTGATGACACAGAGTGTGAACACTGGGGGGCACAGATCACTGGGGGATGCTAGAGGCTGTCTATCATTGCGTCTTTTAAAACACTTCAGCCTCAAATCATCTAGCCCAAACACATCAGTTACCCTTTCCTAAAGATGCAATTAGGAAGGGAGGTGAGGAAATTTAAGGAACATTAGAATAAAGCCCCAAAGATGGAATAAAGGTAGTTCATAATTCCTGTTTTCTGGAGAATTGAGATAACCTAATCAATCCTGCGTAAACATATCCTCCCACCCATCCCCCCAAAAGACCAGTTCCAGTCAGGTAAGTAGAGTATATTCAGCTGAAGAGCCAATATTCAGCTCCATCTGCATCCCTATCTATTTCCAGAGAAACTAAGGCATTCTAACTTGGGATGCACCTACTTGACTTGCTGTGTCTGTGATCAGATTTCCTCCAACCAGCAAAACCCACAACTTTAAGAATATAGCTCACACACAATATCCAAATGAGAGAATTCCATTCGAGAATCTAGCCTTGTATAAACTCTGTCTGATTTGGATACTAGCCTGTGAGCTGTTATTATTCATTTAAGGTGTTGGAGGAGAGAAAGTCTGAAGGTACCCGTAATTGGCTGCCTTGGGATAACACATTTGAGATGAAGTCGATTAATACTTCAGTGTCTGCTAGACCTGAGTTATAGCAACTCATGCTTCAGTCTAAAAGATTAATAATGTATCATACAAATGGATCCTGCAGTGCAATTTCAGATTTTTAAGAGAGTACATTCACACTCATGTCATCATTTTTGAAGAAATGAAGGCAGATTGGAAATATCTAAATATTTTTGACAATGTACAATACATCACCAAGGAATCTGCTATTTTAATTTATACACATTGCCAGCATTGAAATGAGACCCACATCCTTAGATTCTAACTCAGTCTCATAAACAACAATGCAGTGGCCCTCAAGAGCCCTCTGAAAGGTAGCACACAGGCAGTGACTGAAAAAAAGGAGATGTTCATATTGCCTAGACTGCTTCCTCACTTGTGCTCAGTCAGTGCTCCACTTGCCTTCTTGTAAAACAGTTAGCCCTACCTATGTTGACTACCTTAAAAGTCCTTGTTCATTGAAATACTCCAGCAAATTGATGGTGGCACTTTCTCTAGTACAAAAACAAAATAAAAATCCTCTATGACTCAAAGCTTAGGATTTTATTGCTAATTCGGTCAAGGAGTAAATTTGTCTCCATGATCGAAATATAGTTTAGAAGGATTCCATATAACACATAAGTTCTTTGATATTTACCTACGGTCACATTGGGGGATTTGATTTTGAACCCTCAGAACCTCAGACATTATGATTTTGTTATTTGCAACTGTGTGGAATTTCATACTTTAGAAAATGTGATTCCAAGTTAGAATTCACTGGAGAAAAACATAGAAACCTGTCTTAATACATCACTTAACAGAGGGCGTGAAAGTGAGCAGGAATACTTTTCACACTGCAAAATCCATTCCCATAATGCATCAGGTAAGGCTAAGGTGGTGACTGCAAAAAATATACTCTGCCTTCATTTTTCAAATATGATTCATCTGCCCAGATTGCTGATGGGACAATAGAGTCCCAGAGAGGCTAGATGATACTAGCAATTAGGTACTAATTAAACCCAAGCTTTCTGATTTTTACTCACTGCCTTTCATAAACCCAAGAGGCTCCTGTTTTTCAAATTTAGAAATTAAGCAACTCTCAGAGCTCCCTTTCTCTGAGCTTCTATGAAAACAATACAACAAAATGCAGCACAAGCCAAATCTGCAAGGAACTTGGGGATTGATCATCACCAGCCCCACAAAGTACACATTAGGGCGCTAAGTAAATTTCCCTCAGTGGTGCACAGGTTTCTGCAGAGGTGTCTTTTACCAACTTGAAAAAGAAGGGTTCAAAGACCCACATTTCTCTGGATTTTCCAGCAATGGTGAAATCCTGTAGACACAGGAGGTTAGAGGAGAAGGACTGTGGTTTCAAATGTAGCTGCCAGGAAGAATGCCTCTATCTCGTTGGCTTTGTCTTCCCAAGTTACAGCACCAGGGAGTTCCTTGAACTGCCCACTCGGTTGGCATAATGTCTCTGGTGTGTTGTAATGTGGTGGGTGTTTTATTTGAGATGGTGAAGTGGAAGAAACAGTCTCTATGGCCAAAGTCATGAAAGAGGAATGTTTCAGGAGCATGTACTCACACCTCCCTGTCTGTCTATCCGTCTGTATGTCTCCCTCTCTCTCACACACGTGCACACACATCCTTGTTCTGAAGACTCTGGATTCTGTCACCAGGCTTGAATAGATCCATGTCCCCTCAGTGAATCCTTTCACTGGTCTGGGAAGAGGCTCATCCCTCAGAGTAGGAACTTTGACGGCAGACACAGATAGAAAAGAAGGTCAAAATATTTGAGCTATCGTGAGAAATATTGTTTTTATGAGAAACTTCAGAATTCCATTTCTTGTTTTCTGCATGCCAATGCAATGTTTCACAAACCTAGTGAACTTGCATTTGGGTAGTACAAGATTTTTACTATTTTCTCATTCATATGGCTTCTTAAAAAATCATAAAAACCTATTTGATTCTCACAATGCCATTTAGTATGTTTTAATAAATTGTAGGAAGTTTTAGAATAGTATTCTTCAATAGAAATATAATGAAACTACATGTGTAATTGAAATTTTTCTAGGACCATGTTAGAAAAATGAAAAATGTGGGTGATATTCATTTTAATAATATATTTTGTTTAATCCACTCTATCCATAATACCCTTTTGATATATAATGCATATAAAAATTATTAATAAGGTACTTTATGTTATTTTTTCATACTTAATCTTCAAAATCTGGTAGGTATTAGGGGTGCCTGGTTGGTGCCGTCAGTAGAACACATGACTCTCAATCTTGGGTTGTGACTTCAAGTCCCATGTTGGGCATGGAGAATACTTTAAAAAAACAAAACAAAACACTGAATTTGGATGTTAAATTTTTATCAGAAATCCTTAGCCTGTATTTAACTTTAATAAAATTTACATTTGAAAAAGTTTGTTCACATTTCCAAGTTGTTCCAGATATACTTAAGATAGCTGAAGTTAGTATGAATTTTTAAATTTAAATTAATTAAAATTGATATTAAAAATTCAGTTTCTGGGGCACCTGGGTGGCTCAGTGGGTTAAAGCCTCTGCTTTCGGCTCGGGTCATGATCCCAGGGTCCTGGGATCGAGCTCCGCATCGGGCTCTCTGCTCAGCGGGGAGCCTGCTTCCCCCTCTCTCCCTGCCTGCCTCTCTGCCTACTTGTGATCTCTGTCTGTCAAATAAATAATAAATAAATTTTAAAAAATTCAGTTTCTTAGTTGCTAGCTACATTTCAAGTGAACAATAACCACATGTGTCTAGTAGCTATCATATGATATGGAACAGGCTTAGAATAATAAAACTTTTTATCCTCTGAGCCACCATAAATCTCACTACAGAAGGATTTTATCATTTTCTTACCTTGCCACATAATCTCTACTTGTTTGATGTTTGTTATCCTCATAGTATCTTTTTTAATGAAGGACACTAAGGATTTGTGAAATTAGTCTTTTAATCCCAATATAGTTAACATACAGTTTTATATTAGTTTCAGGTATATAATATAGTGATTCAACAATTATATACATTATTCAGTGCTCATTATGATAAGTATATCCTTAATCCCCTTCACCTAGTTCACTCATCCCCCAGCCCAACTCCCTTCTGGTAACCACCAGTTTGTTCTCTGTAGTTAAGAATGTGTTTTTCAGTTTGCCCATTTTGTTTCATTCATTTGTTTTGTTTCCTAAATTTCACATATGAGTGAAATCATATGGTATTTATGTTTTTCTGGCTAATTTGGCTTAGCCTCATACCCTCTAGATACATCCATGACTTTGCAAATGGCAAGATTCCATTCCTTTTTATGGCTGAATAATAATTCACTGAATAATATTTCACAGAAATATTAATGTCTTAATTAATCAAGACTTAATTAATTAAGATCTTATTAATTAAATCAATAAAATAAAAATAATAAAATAAATAACAAATAGTAAAATTTAAAATAATAATTAATTAAGATATCAATTAAGAATCTTAATTAAATTTTAAGCTAATTAAAAAGATATTAATTAATTAATTAAGATATTAATTAATATCTTTTTAAAAAGATTTTATTTAGTTATTTGACACAGAGATCACAAGTAGGCAGAGAGGCAGGCAGAGAGAGATGGGGAAGCAGGCTCCCTGCTGAGCAGAGAGCCCCAATGTGGGACTCAATCCCAGGACCCTGAGATCATGACATGAGCTGAAGGCAGAGGCTTAACCCACTGAGCCATCCAGGTACCCCTGTATACCACCTCTTCTTAATCGATTTATCTATTGATGGACACTTGGGTTGCCTTCGTCTTTTGGCTGTTGTAAATAATGCTTCAATAAACATAGGGGTACATATATCTTTTCAAATTAGTGTTTTCATGTTCTTTTGGTAAATAACTAGTAGTGGAATTTCCAGATGATATGGTAATTTTTTGAGGAACTTCAAACTTTTCTACGTGGCTGCACCAGTTTGCATTCCAACTAACAGCTCCTTTTTCTCCACATTCTTGCCAACGCTTGCTGTTTCTTGTATTGTTGACTCTAGCCATTCTGCCAGGTGTGTGGTTGTAACCCATTGTGGTTTTGATTTGCATTTCCTTGATGATGAGTGATGTTGAGCATCTTTTCATGTGTCTGTTGGCCATCTGGATGTTCTCTTTGGAGAAATGCCTGTTCATATCTTGTGCCCATTTGTTAATTGCACTGTTTGGTTTTTGGTTGTATAAACTCTGTCTGATTTGGATACTAACCTTTTATCAGATTGTCATTTGTAAACATTTTCTTCCATTCAGTAGGTTGTCTTTTAGTTCTGTTTATTGTTTCCTTTGCTGTGCAGAAGCTTTTTATTTTGATGTAGTCCCAATAGTTTATTTTTGTTTTTGTTTCCCTTGCCTCAGGAGACATATTTAGAAAAATGTTACTACAACCAATGGCAGGGAAGTTACTGTTTGTGTTCTTTCCTACTGGTTTTATGGTTTCAGGTCTCATATTTAGGTCCTTGCCAGTTTGCGTTTATTAGTATGTGTGATATGATGAAGTGGTCCAATTTGATTGTTTTGCCGCCCAGTTTCCCCAGGATCATTTGTTGAAGAAACTGTCTTTTTCCCATTGCATATTCTTTCCTGTTTTGCTGAAGATGAATTGACCACATTATCATGGGTTTATTTCTGAGCGCTCTATTTTGTTCCACTGATCTATGTGTATACTACAATTCTGTAGCATATCTTGAAATTTGGGTTTGTAATACCTCCAGTTTTGTTCAGTGAATCAAGACTGCTTTGTCTATTCAGGATCTTTTGTGGTTCCTTATAAATAATAAAATTATTTGTTCCAGTTCTGTGAAAATTGTGTTGGTACTTCGATAGGGATTGCATTAAACCTGTAGATTGCTTTGGGTGGTATGGACATTTTAATAACAAGAAACATTTGTTCTTCCAATCCATGACCCTGGAGTATCTTTCCATTTGTTTATATCATCTTTAATTTCTTTCATTAGTGTTCTGAGGTTTTCAGAGTACAGGAATTTCAACTGCTTGATTAAATTTATGCTAAAGTGTTTTATTATCTTTGGTGCAATTATAAATAGAATTATTTTCTTAATTTCTCTTTCTGCGACTTCATTATTAGGGGTTGGGAATCCAGTGGATTTCTATATATTAATTTTATATCCTGTGATCTTACTAAAGGTATTTATCACTTCTGGTAGTTTTTTGGTGGAGTCTTTAGGGTTTTCTATATATGGTATATAAGCTGTAAGTAGTGATAGTTTTTACTGATCAAATGTGGATGCCCTTTTTGCTTATCATATTGCTGTGGCTAGGACTTCCAGTACTATCTTCAATAAAAGTGGTGAGAGTAGACCTTCCTTTTTTTTTTTTTTTAAGATTTTACTTATTTAAGAGAGTGAGAAAGTGAGTGAGTGAGTGAATGAGAGAGGAAGATGTAGAGAGAATCTGAAGCAGACTCCACACTGAGCACATAGCCAGGGGTGGGGCCTGATCCCACAATTGTGACCTGATCTAAAACCAAGAGATGGATGCTCAACTGACTGAGTCACCCAGGCACCCAGGTAGAGCAGAAATTCTTATCTGTTCCTGATCTTAGGGGAAAAGCTCTCAGTTTTTCATCATTGAGTATGATGCTACCTGTGGGTCTTTTATATATGGCCTTTAACATTTTGAAGTATGCTCCCTCTAAACTTACTTTGTTGAGGGTTTATTTTCTTTTTATTGTGAATGGGTATTGTATTTTGTTAAATTCTTTTTCTGCAGCTATTGAAATGATCATATGGTTTGTTTATGTGATGTGTTACATCCGTTGATTTGCAAATATTGAACCACCCTCACTTCCCAGGAACAAATGCCCCTTGATCATGGTGAATGATTTTTTTTAACATATTGTTGAATTCAGTTTGCTAATATTTGCAGATTTTTGCATCTATGTTCATCAGATATATTGGTCTGTAGTTCTCCCTTTTTGGTTGTCTTTATCTGGTTTTGGTATCAAGGAAATGCTGGTTTCATTGAATTAATTTGGGAAATTTCCTTTCTTCAATTTTTTGGAATAGTTTGAGAAGATGAGGTATTAATTCTTATTTAGATGTTTGGTAGAATTGACCTGTGAAGCCATCTGGTTCTGAACTTGAGTTTATTGGAAATTTTTTGGTTATTGATTCAACTTTTTTCACTGATGATCTGACTGTTCAAATTTTCTATTTCTTCCTGATTCAATTTTAGAAGGTTCTATGTTTCTAGGAATTTATCCATTTTTTTAGGTTGTCCAATTATGATTTTTTATAATATTTTTCTAGAATCCTTTGTGTTTCTGTGGTGTCAGTTGTTATTTCTCCTTTTACTGATTTTGTCTATTTGTGTCTTCTCTCTTTCTCTCTCTTTTAAAGAATCCAGCTGAAAGTTAATCAATCCAGCTAAAGGTTTCAAAGAACCAGCTCCTCATTTCATTAGTCAGTTCTATTGTTTTTTGGTTTCCATATCATTTGTTTTGCTTTAAAAAAATTTATTCATTTATTTGACAGAGAGAGACTGAGAGGGAATACAAGCAAGGGGAGTGGGAAAGGAAGAACCAGACTCCCTGCTGAGCAGAGAGCCTGATACAGGACTTGATCCCAGGACCAGGATCATGACCTGAGCTGAAGGCAGACGCTTAATGACTGAGCCACCCAGGCACCCCATTTGTTTTGCTTTAATCTTTGTTATTTACTTTCTCCTGCTGGTTTTCGGTTTTCTGTTCTTCTTTTTCTAGCTCCTTTAGGTGTAAGTTTAGGTGGTTTGAGATTTTTCTTGCTTCTTGAGGTAGGCCTGTACTGCCATAAACTGTCCTCTTGGAATCACTTTTGCCTCTCCCCAAAGATTTTGGACCCTTGTGCTTTCATTTTCATTTATCTCATGTAGCTTTTGATTTCCTCTTCAATTTCTTGGTTGACCCATTTATTGTTTAATAATATGTTATTTCACCTCCATGTATCTGTGTTCTTTGTAGATTTTTTCTTGTGTTCGATTTCTAGTTTCATGTGTTATGGTTGGAAAAGATGACTTAAATCTTTTTGGATTTTTGAGATTTGTTTTGTGGCTTAATGTGTGATACCTTCTAGAGAAAGTTTCATGTGCACTTGAAAAAAAATATGTATTCTGCTTTTTAGGATGGAATGTTTTTAATACACCGATGTATCATTGAAAGCCACTTTTTCCTTGTCAATTTTTTGTTTGGATGATCTGTCCCTTAATGTAAGTGGGGTGTGGAAGATCCTATTATTGTTGTATTACTATCTATTATTTCCTTCATGTCTGTTAATAGCTGCTTTATGTATTTGGATGCTTCCACGTTGGGTACGTAAATATTTATAATTGTTGTATCTTTTTGTTGGAATGTTCCATTTATGATTTTACAGTGTCTGTCTTCATCTTTTGTTACAGTCTTTGTCTCAAGGTCTAGTTTTTCAAATATAAGTATTGCTACCTTGGTTTTGTTGTTGTTGTTGTTGTTTTAACTTCCATGATAAATTCTTTCTCATTCCTCCACTTTCAGTCTGCTTGTGTCCCTAGTTCTGAAATGAGTCTCTTATAGGCAGCATATAGATGAGTCTTTCTTTTTTCTATATTCCATCACCCTATGTGTTTTGATTGAAGCGGTTAGTCCATTTACATTCAAAATAATTATTGATAAGTATGTATTTATTGCCATTTTGTTACTTGTTTTATGGTTGTTTTTGTAGCTCTTCTCTGTTCCTTTCTTCTCTTGCTCTCTTCTCTCATTGTTTGCTGGCTTTCTTTAATGTTATATTTGAGTTCCTTGCTCTGTATATTTTGCATATCTATTACCGGTTTTTGATTTGTGGTTGCCACTAGGTTTGTCTATAACATCATCTGCATAAAACAGTGTATACAACAGTGGTTGCTTAAGTTTGAGCTCATTCTTTATTCCTCTCCCCTTCTTCAATGTTTTAGGTATCTTGTATCATACTGTATATCCTTTTATTTTGTGAACCCCTTGACTGATTTTTATAAACATACTTAATTTTGCTGCCCTTATGCTTCCTACTTTAGCAGTAATGAGTTCCTTTAACCCTGCTTGTCTGGGAATCTCTTTATCTCTTCCTCTTTTCCGAAAGATAGCCTTTCTGAATAAAGTACCCTTGCCTGCAGATTTTTCCCATTCAGCACTTTGAATGTATCATGCCACTCTCTTCAAGCCTGCAGAGTTTCTGCTGAAAAATCTGCTGATAGCCTTATGGGGTTTCCCTTGTATACAACTTTTATTTTCTCTTGTTACTTTTAAGATTCTCTCTTTATTACTACTTTTTACCACTTTAATCACTTACTATGTATTTTGGTGTGGTCGTCCATGAGTTGATTTTGTCAGGGGTTCTCTGTGCCTCTTGGATCTGGATTCTGTTCCCTAGATTCAGGAATTTGCCAGCTATTATTTCTTCAAATAAATATTTGGCCCACTTTTCTCTCTCTTCTCCTTTTGGGATCCTTATAATGTGACCGTTATTATGCCTAATGCTGACACTGAGTTCCCTAGGTCTATTTTCATTATGTATTTTTTTCTCTCTCCCGTTTAGCTTGATTGCTTTCCATTACTCTGTCCTCCGGGTCTCTGATCCATTCTTCTGCTTTCTCTAGTCTACTGTTCATTTCCTCTTGTATTTTTTAAAATTTCAGTTATTGAGCACTTCATCTGTAATTGGTCTTTTTTTTATGTATTCTGTATCTCTGTTAAGCTTCTCAGTGAGGTTCTCTACTCTTTTCTCAAATCTAGTTAGTATCATTATGATCATTACTTTAAGTTCTTTCTCAGGCATATTGCTTATCTCTGTTTCATTTAGCTCTCTGACTGTGATTTTGTCCTGTTCTTTCATTTGGAACATAGCCCTCTGTCTCCTCATTTTGTCTAACTCTCAGTGTCTGTTTCTATGTGTTAGGAAAGTCAGCTATGTCTCCAGCTCTTGAAAGTAGAAGCTTTATAAAGAAAGGGCCCTGTAGTGCAATTTCTTCTGTTTACCAGAACCCAGTGCTTCACAAGTGTCTCCTATGTGCACTGCATGCTCCCTACTGCTGTGGCTAAGCCATGTTTGCCTTTAGTCCAGCTGTATGCATTGGCTCTGTTTGCCTATTGTAGGCAGGGCTTAGTTCCTGTGTTGTTAGTAGGCTAATCTGGGGCGGCCTTGGTCTTGAGTTGAATCAGACCAGGTTTTCCAGAGATGTGGAAGCACTGAACCACAGGGTACTGTCCCTGTGTTGTCCCCTGAGAAGATTTTGTTGATGGGTGGAGACTGCAGTCAGACCAGATGTCTATCCATAGCCTATTGCTGGGCTGTAGTCAGACTAGTGTGTGTGTTATCTTTCCCTCTCCACAGGGCAGGAGTCACTTTGGAGTGATGCTGGGCCTTGTTGGGGCTACTTGCACACTGTCAGACTCCTGGTGCAGCTTTTGATGAGCTCCAGCCAGGGGCATATCAGACAGGGCAGATTTGTAGGAAGATATGGGGGAGGGCAGTGGCAGTGGTAGCCAGGTTTGCACAGGTTACCTGTGGGAGTGGAGGCCAGGCTGGAGGGGGCATGTCCACAGGAGAACATGTGGTTAGGGAACACTGTTAGCAAATAAGGTGAATGCTGGCCTTGTGCTGGTTTCCACAGGTATCTGTGTAGATGTCTAGGCTGGGGTGGGGGTGGGGCAGAGCAACAGGGGCCACCAACTTCTTTGTTTCTGGAAAAGTTTCCCATTGACCCCACAGTTCTAGTACACACTGTGATATTAGTAAATAAATCTCCTTCCCATATACCTCAGGTGGTTTTCAAACTGCTGCTTCTATGCTGTCTCTCCAGGGCTGTTTGTTTTGGTGTCTCTTTGTGGGCAGGGACTCAGTGTCCTCTCACTCTTTCAGCTTTTCTAGAGCTGAGCCAGTTGATTTTTAAAGTTGCAGGTATGAGGCCTTGCTGATTGTAAGAACTCAAAAATTCTGTCCCTTTGGTTTTGAAAGTCAGATGTTGTGGGGATTCATATTCCCCATGCAGATTCCCTTTGCCTGGGTTTTCTGGTGTGAAGGTCCATTTCTCTCCCTTCTCTGAGCCTACAGTGTCCCTCCATCTCATGAACAGTCCCACAATTCCATTTAGCTCCTGACCTCATCACCACCCTTCTTACCCTCTTCAACATGGCCTTGTCTCTGTATTTAGCCATGGAGAATCTATTCTGCCAGTCTTCAGATCATTTTCTGGGTTACTTACACTGATGTAGGTGTTAGGTAGTGTATCTGTGGGAAGAGATAAGGTCCTCCTACTCTGCCATCTTCCCCAAAAGCTCTGGATAGATTTATTCAAAAGGATTAGAATTTTTGGCAAAATTAGGTCCAAATGAACTTTTTTCTTTATTATTCCACATCATCCCTTCACTTAAACCACCACCAACAAAAACAAAAACAAAAACATCCCTAAGGTTGTGATGTAATTTTGGTTGGTCATTTCTGTCCCTCCATCAACAGCTGTCCAGGGCGATAAAACTTCCACTTCTTCTATGGGAAAGAGGTAGGAAAAGAGGGAATTGTCTTCTGGTTTCTTCTAGAAGAAGGACAACAGAAAAACCAGAGGAAGAAACCAGAGGGGGCGCCCAGAGGAAGCTGAGGATCCATTCACCGTGCTCTCACTTCCTTCCATGCCCTTCCATTCCTCTCCCTCATGTTACCTCCCAGACACTATACACTGACTTGCAACAACTTGGATCTCTGGAATTTCTTTGGGAGGAACTTCAAAAAGCCTAGGTTTTCAAGCAAATTAGAAAACACTGCATACACCTGTGGAAATGATGACACTTGGTTTTCCTCAGCTTTTTCCACTTTTTGTTTTTTTGTTTGTTTAAGAGAGAGCCTGAATTGGGCTTTGGGTTATGCTTCCAGCCACTTGTGTGACCTCAGAAAAGATGGCTCTGTTCCCCTTCATTGAAACACTGTTTGGATGAGGATGAAAGGAGTTTGTTTCTAAAACACTTCTCTGGGCATCTGGTGGAGATAAAGTCCTCAAGAAACAGTGGAACTTATCACTGTTGTTTTAGACTATGAACTCATAAAGCTTATCAACAAAGAACTATGTAATCACTATGCATAAAATATATTTTAAAGGCAGAATATCCTACAGTACTCAAAAGAGAAAATGCCTTACATGATTTGGTGGGGGAAGGGGGGAGTACTT
The DNA here is from genome assembly GCF_022355385.1 of Mustela nigripes. Taxonomy (NCBI): domain Eukaryota; kingdom Metazoa; phylum Chordata; class Mammalia; order Carnivora; family Mustelidae; genus Mustela; species Mustela nigripes. Next base: position 138,154,366 of record NC_081558.1, on the reverse strand, counting down.
ATTTTGAAGTAAATGAATCTTGGGCTTGTTTCCTGTGAATGTGCCTGGCAACAACACCATGCCAGGCCCACTTTAAAGAGGAGTGTATATTACCTTCAGAACTCCTTTCTCAAAATTGGATCATTTGAATCATTCTGTTGAAAAATGAATGCAAACCCCTACATGGCAGAAAAATTCAAACTCTGACAGTGGTCTCCCATCTCCTTTTCTGTATGAACTCATGGCATCTTCCTTTTACTTCACCCAGTTTCACCTCTCAGCATCCTATGGTATCATGAGCCTCCAACTATGGCTCAGAAGGGACATCAGAAGCCAAGCTTGGGAGACTGGGAGACTCTGGGAGAATTTGTAATGACCTTGCACCTTGTTCATCTTCTTCCATAACACATTGCCATTGGTGTTTTAAGAAATTTCAGAAGGTGAAGCCCGGTGAATAAGCAGTGATTTGCTTCTAGATCATCAGCTCAGATCAGTGGACTCTTGTTGCCTCTGGATTAGAAAGGTCAGTGACCCTCAGCCAGGATCCAAGAGGATGAAAATGAGCAAGGGCACCAGGAGAGCAATGAGCGATCTGCTTATGTAACAGCGAGGAAATGATCACCGTGGTGTGTGCACATCATTATGGGAATTTATGCCATCTGCAAATGATCAGATTAGAGAGAAGCTGCACATCACCATCTTATGCAATACGTAGTGTGTCATTATAGATTCTATTTTTGACTGACATCCTGAGACACTTAACGGATATTTAACTGCAGTAAACTTTCTATAGATTTGTCATAGTTTGAGAAAAGTGAAAATAGGAATGTCACCTTAGAGGGAAACGTAGTGTGGTAGAAAAAGCCCTAGAAAATCTAAATTTGTATCCTGTCCTCCCACATGTTGGTGGTGACCTTGAGCAAGTCATTTTACACTGTTCAAGCCTCATTTTACTCATTTGTAAGCAAGCATCAAAGTATCTACACTGTGGTGTTTGTGTGAAGGGTTAAACAGGATAACAAATGTGGTTTTCTGGGGCTGTTCTTAAGTATTCGATTGAATTTGTTTTAAATACATATAACTTTATTTAACCACAGCAGAGAATGTTCATAATCTAGTGTTATATGAAAATAGACTACCAAAGTATTCATAAAATAGTCTAAATTTTGTAATTAGATATTTACATCATTGTATTCAGCCCCCAAATCTCCCTCAGACTCTAGATTTGTATATGCAACTAGCCACCTGATGTCTTTTACTTGGACCTCAGATTTTATATACCCTGAACTGAACTCCTGATGTCCCCCCTACTCCCACCCAATCTGCCTGTCCTCCAGTATCCCCTCGTCTCAATTAATTCCCCATCTCCATCCTTCCAGTCATAAAAGCCAAAACTTTAGAATCATTCTTGCCTCTGCTCTTCTCTCCTGCTCCACTGCTCTGTGCAGAACCCTCCAGTGACTCCCCAACCATTCAGAGTCACACTTGAAATGGTCCAACAAAGCCCTCCATGAGATGACATCCCCAACTCCCCAGTAATTCCTGGCTCTCATCATTCCTCCCACCTCTGCTGGCTCTGCTTCTGCCACATCAGCCTCCTTACTGGTTGTTCTTCCAACAGACCAAGCCCAATCCTGCCTTAGCACTTTTGCACTAATGTCTCCTGCCCACCATTTACATGACCGCCTCTTGACCAGTGTCCCATCTCTTCTCAAATGGCCCCTTCTCTGGGAGGTCTTTGCTAACTTCCTACTTCATATTGCGACCTCAACCCTGCCCCACCCCCTCCCTCCTTTATTTTTCTTTATTAAGTTTATTTTTTGATAAACTTGATGTACATATTTGGGTATGTATGTGCATAGAAACATAGACACACACACAACACACACAAGCATCTTTGTAATTTATTTCTTTATTTATTGTTAGCTGCTCCCCACTACCCTCCCTGGGGCTGGGATCTCTGTTGATCACTGCTCCAGCCCCCACTGTCCAGAGAAGTGGCTAGCACAGAGGAGGTTCTCAGTGTGTATTTTAGGAATAAGGAAGTGAATTATGTATATTCATTCTACAAATGTTATAGAACCCCCACTCTGTGCCAAGTTCTAGAAATTTGACATACCACAGTACATAAAATAGACAAAGATACTGTTCTTATAGAACCTTACTTACATCTCTGTCCCTATCTACATGTACACCTAGGTCTATATCTTATACATATATCTATCCATTTACCTATTTAGTTATCAAAAATGGGAAAGTGTATTGTGATGGGATTATGGGTGATTTTCCATATTTGCTGTGCTCCTCCACACTAAATTTTCTAAATTGACATACGATTACTGTCGTAAACAAAAGCAACTATGCAGATAGGAAAGAGGGCAAAGGAACAGTTAAATGCAAAGGGAAACCTTGACATTTACCCTGTGTTCTTGTGACCTCAGTCATATATATGATTGCATATTAAACCTTTATATTCCTGTTCTTATTGAAGCAGTGAGGCATTGACTGCAAGAACTAGGTTGCTGGAGACAAATGGCCTGGGTTTTAAGCCTTCCTAGCTATATGACCTTAATTAACCTCTCTCCGTAGCTCAGTTTCTTCATCTGAAAAATTGGAGCTTCTTTGGAAGAGTATTTTCTGCATGGATTGGTATAAGCTTTGCGTTAATACATGTAATGTGCTTGTAACAATGCAGGACACAGAACTAATACTCAGTCGGCGACAAGTCCCATTATTGTTTCTGTTGGCATAATTCTATTATTATTGAATGAAAGGGGAGCGATTTATTCTCTGAATCATTACTTTGAATGATACATCTACTGGCTTCTGCTTGGAATTTTACTCTCGTGCACAAAGTTTAATGGCTTATTTATAGGAGGGTCCTCTGTTGGTCAATTCACCAGAAATTAAAGAGCAGTTCTGGGAACAGGAGCAGTCCACCCCAAGAAGCCCAGCTCAGTTCTCACGATGGTCTCCAGTGTGGTCAGTGGAAGCCAATTTTCTGGCCATGTGAGCGGAGACTCAGGCTTTTGCCTCCTGAGCTGCATTGAAAATGAATTTGTATAATTGGCACTCCAGTGTGAACGCCTGGGTGCCCGATGTGAAATTAATTACATTAACTAGAGAAACCATTACATTGTCTCAGAAAAAATAATTAATGTAGCCCCAGATCACATTTATTAAAATTAATAACACAACTGTGCATGAGGTAAATGTACATAATTCTTGGAAAATCGTATCCAAATGCTCTCATCTGGCAAGTGGCTATGCTTTACCAAATTCAACCCGGAAGGTTTTAGTACTTGGGTGGTTACTTATCTGTCCATTTTTTTTTCCTTTTCTGCCTATACGTCCAGCCCAAACCAATGACACTATTAACGGTAAATGTGTGCCTTTAGTATTTTATCACAGTCATTTACAAATATTTCAGTTAAAGCTGATAGAGTATATTAATGCAGGAATAGATGTTAAGACAGCTGGGAATTCTATACTTCAGCAGTTGTATTTCTTTGAGTGAGGGATGTTTTCGAGGTGACTACCGAGAATGGCATAGCATTTCCATGTTAACCCATGCACTCCAAGACTGAAGACCAGAATGCTCAAAGGCAAGACTCCCCCATTCTGTTTCCGCTTCGGCGGCTGAAAGGAAGTGACAGACTACAAATATGGTGCAGTAGCTTAGGTGCTCTTTGCTTCCATATTTGACACTTGGATACTTCTCCTTCTCTCTCTATTCCACGCAGTATTTAGCATTCAAAGCCCTTGAGTCACTACGCGCCGGCTTCTTGTGACTCCGAGAGAGACGGCAGGGGAGCATGGCTCAGTGAGCCCAGCGCCCCCAGTCTGAGGCATTCTGCTCCTCTCCTCTGGCTTCAGGCTGAATCGTACAGTTAAGAGTCCAAACCAGCCCGGTCCTCTACCCGCTCCGAGCAATTGAGATGTAGGTGTGATAAATGAGGTGTGTTTGAACACTGGGGAAGAGTGCTTAGTGCCCGTTAAGCTCAGTCCATTTTTCATGTCAGGAATTCTCCCCTCAGGCCTCAGCTGAGCAGGAAACCGGGTCCTTTGGTGAATATCAAATGATCCTCAGCTCCTGACAATGAGTATTGGGAATTAATCCGGAGCAGGTGCCCTCATCACAGAAACAGAATGCCTCTGTGTGGGTTAGAGTTGCGACACAGGCAGACCTAGTCATCCAAATGGGGAAAGAGGCAGGATTCAGAGATCTATTTCATTAAAAGTACCTTTACACACACTGTCAGGGAAGGGTGTGAAGAAAAGACCTCAAGGCGAGGGAGCAGGGTAGGATGGCAGGAAAGGGATCAGTCAGAGTTAAGTACCCGATACAGTCCGTTGCTGTCGAAGACACGGTGTCTTCTCCAGAAATGAAGCATCACGTATTTACTTGAGGGGCCTAGACCTGAGCTGGGCAAAAGAAGACGAAGCTTGGGTTTTTTCCTAATGTTTTTGTTTCCAAGACAGAAAGGAAGCTGACCCCCAATCCAGGCTAGGTAATACGAGTTAAAAGCAGGGCTTTGGACTGAAAAGGCTTGGGTTCAAATCCCGCCTCTACCCATCACTGACACTGTAACCGCAGTCAGTTCGCTGTGCCTGTGGGATTCCCAGTTATAAACTGGGAAAAATGAAGATGGTGATAATAGGGCTACCTGTATCATAAAGGGGTCGAGATGCTTAAAGACAGAACGTGTGTGAGGGGCCCGGCGTGGAGTGTCAACAGCCCGAGTTCCTCTGCTCTATGCAGAGGAGAAGAGGAGACAAGTGAGGGCAAGAGACTCCTCCTCCTCCTGACCTAAGGAAGGGCTGGACTTCCCTCAGCCCTGGAAACTGTTAGGAATGTGAAGAAGCCTTTTTCCTCTCCTCAGTTTCTCCCTTGCCAGGACAGCACTCCTAGGAGCTTTGCACGCCTCTGATGCTCTCTTTCTCGTGCTCCTGCATTTTTCACCGTTGTAATCACAGTGACTGTGTTCTTTCATATCCACATATTCTCTCTTCATTTTCCTTTGAGCCTGGGCTCCCGCTGGGCTGTGCACCGTGCTCTTCTGTCTGCAGCGATTCGGCGATTCGGCAGGGCCTTGGACTGGGGCCAATCAAACCATTTTGTCAGGAGGGGCCCGAGCCTTTTCATCTTGAATTTCTACTCCTGATTGCTCATTATCTTGCCAGGCATTTAGCCCCAGCTTTGCCCTTTCTAAATTGAATGGAAATAGACAGGGTCCCCGCCTCCAAGAGTTCGCAATCTCCTTTCATCCAAATGGATACAGACCAGACATCACCCAGGCCAACAAGTTTTGGAAAATTGCAGAAATTAGATTGTGCAGGTTGAGGAAAGCATCAGGAGTGAACACACAGATGGCCTGGCAGGTGGGCGCCCTGGTTAGTAGCTCTGGGAGTCCTGGGAAAGGGCTTCTCTCTGCAGCCTTTCTCTCTAGTGAACACTTAATTTTTGTTGTTGTTGTTATTCTATACTTGACCCTCTGACATAAAAGTCATATGTATATATGAAAGTCATAGGTATATAAGAAAGACGTAAAAGTCTTTCTTAATGAAAGAAAGTAGACATTGTTGGCCCTCCCAAGAGGTGATAAAAAGCATTAGCACTGATGGACACACATCAGAGTATGCGTACAACGCATGCAATGGGACGGTCTCCCGAATACCGGAGATGGACCGTGGCCAACATTTATAGTCTACGGTTTCTCTCTGGAAGCTGTGTGTTCTCTCCTTGTCCCCTATTGTGTTTAGCACAAATGACAAGGTGGAAAGAGAGTGACGTTTGAATGAGCAGAAGGGGAAAGGGCAGGAGGATGATAACCTAGCGGATGATGTAGGGAGAAACTTCAGTTGTGCATGTAGTCGCTGATTTGTTGTCTCCTCTGCCGAAATGTATACCCCTTAACAGGAAGGTCACTGTCGGCCTCTTCAAGGTCACTGCTGGTGACAAGAGGCTGGTGCCCAGTAGGTGGTCAGTAAACGTGCATTAAAGAATAAGAGAAGAGAAAAGAGAATTTCGACTCCGGAGGTTGCGAGGTTGAGGAAGTCCGGCATGATGGCTCCCTTGGGATGGCAGGAATACTGAAGGCGCACCCAGCTTTCAGCAGCCGTGAGCTCCTGAGGTCATCTGGGGCAAACGTCCACATCAGGAACTGAGGGTTGCAGCATCTCCTTCCTTAAATTAATAGGAGTAACACTCGAGCTCACAACAAAAACTGCTGCATTGCCACCTAAGCCCGTATTCAGAGCTATGATTTGGGATCCTTTCCCAACTGGAAGGGGAATCCAATATCTCTGCATCTTGATTTTGTCTTAATAACATTCAAAGAAGAAACTGTTTCGCTCATGGTAACCTCTCGTGCAATATATGGGTTGTGTGTGTCTCATTTTAAAGTCTCATTGCATTTCAATTTAAACCACATAACTCCCACGAATATTATTATTATTTAGCTATTGAGAATAAACATATAGCGAGCAGAAGGAAAAAGATCTGTTCCCTGAAGTGTTGCAGGAAACCTCAAAAGAAGGAGAAAGTCAATTGTGTCACTGTGGCTAATCTACGACCTGGACAGTTTGATTCGGTTCTTGAAATGGAAAGATTTCAACAGATTTCTGTCGTTCATAAAGGTCCTTTGCATGAATAATTAAGGACTTTTAACAATCCCCTCCCCAGTAAGTGAGATCGAGTTCTTTGACTACCATTACAGAGAATTTGTTTATAAAAGAAGTTGTGTCTAGAGAACATTAACAAGTGATCCTACCCACTCAAAAAAAAAAAAAATTGATAATTCAAAAACTGTAGCTAGTGCTATTTTAGTACCTGGAAATATTGAGGAGAGGCTTTATTCCCCTTAACAAATTGCCAAATGGAAATGACTGAAGTAACAGCATCATGAAAGCTTGAGAGGGGACTTGAGAGGGTATACCTCCCCACCCCACCCCAGCCTCTAGCGCCATGGACAGATAAACTGGAAATGCAAGGGAATTCAGATGTAATTCATTTACAAATGTGGGAGACCTCCTCTCCCCAAGGCCTCTGAGATTTGAAGATCTTTTAACACAAAAATGGAACAAGATAGAATTTTAGGTGACAAAATTTCCCTACAAGGTCCTTTTCTGCACCCTGAACCCCCAGCGCTCTCATCTAAGCTGCTTTATAGGTTGCGTGTGTGCTTGGGTTTGTGCAATTATATCCAAACTCTGGTTGTGAAACTAAAGGCTCTAGAAAGTGCAGGTATCATGAAAAATGTGGGATGGGGGCTGGGTAAGGTTGCCAAATTTCACAAATAAAAACATTATTTCCCAGTTTGATGTGGACCTCAGATAACTCACAAATAATTTCTCATGTCCATGCAAACTGTGGGCATACACATATTAAAAAGTTTATCTGTTGTTTGTCTGAAATTCAGTTTTAACTGGGCATCCTGGCAACCATCAGAGGGGGGTTTCTGGATAGGGAACTGTTCTCTTGCCCCTGAAATCTCAGTGAAGGCATCTATTCATGAAATGGACCTCATGAACCATCCAAAGTGGGCCAGGATATCTTTAGATGAAAAACAGTACTACTCTTTCTTATTGGTGGTGTTTGGAGAGAGATTTACCTTTTGCTTGTTTACCTTTACTTGCAAATAAAGTTTGCCTTGGAAAGCAGCTCAGTAGAGTGGAAAGAACACCCACTTTGGCCCCCACATGTCCTGGATGTAATTCCAACTCTGATGTCTATTTGCAGTGCGACCTCTGACTAATTAATCTACATTTGCTACCAGGACTGATAAATACCTATTCTGCATACCTCCCAGACTGGAGGGGAGAACTGAAAGGAAAACCAAAACTACTAACACAACACCCAGTATATAAAGCAATGGTCAGTGTGGCCTACAAGTTGCCTCTTAGCAAAGCAAATGCTGGAATGACTCCATCCCCAACCTTCTTGGTAAAGCTTTGGTGGGTAGGTTTTCTTGGTGCAACTCTCTCTTTGCTTCTTTCAATATTGATATATAATTTCTATATGGTAAAGTGCACAAACATTCAGTATACAACTTGATAAATTGTTTCTCATGTAGGTCCTCGTGCAGCACAGGCAGGTCAAGATCTGAAGACATTTCCATCTCCCCAGCAGTTTTCCTCTCCCTCCCCCCCAGTGAGTGCCACCTGCCCAGAGGTAACCAGCCTTCCCACTGCTGTGACCATAGAAAGTTCCCATGAGTGAAACTGAACATTTCATGTTCGAGACTCATCGATGTTACTGTGTGTATCAGTAATATCTTTTTATTTCGGTGTGACATTTCATTACATCAGTATAATGTGGTTTATGCATCTGTTGGTGGACGTTATTGTTAATGGACATTAGGGTTATTTCTAGTTTGGAGTTATCAGTAATCAGGCCATCATGAACATTCTCGTTCATATCTTTTTTGCGAGCATGTATTTGTTTTTTTTTTTTTTAATATTTATTTATTTGACAGAGAGAGATCACAAGTAGACAGAGAGGCAGGCAGAGAGAAAGAGGGAAGCAAGCTCCCTGCTGAGCAGAGAGCCCGATGCGGGACTTGATCCCAGGACCCCGAGATCATGACCTGAGCCGAAGGCAGCGGCTTAACCCACTGAGCCACCCAGGTGCTCCTGTATTTGTTTTTCTTAAATGCACAGGAGAGAATAGCTGGGCCATGGGGTATCTATGTTCTCTCTCTAATTCCAGGTGGAATGAAGATGCATAGCTTGCATTGTCAACTTGCAAATATATATTTTTTAAAGGAGGTAGAACAGAAATAAGGGGGGAAAAGAAGGAACTGCTAGCCCAACTCCTTCACCAAACCTTAGCATACATAGGTACACATTTTACTGTAGCGACACCCCTGGAATGAGAGGAAGAGCTTCTCTAACACGATTCAGAGAACAGAATCCACAGAGAACCTGGGGCCTTATACAACTTAGTCATGCATTAGTGATATAGTGAATTTATCTATTAACCATTATCATTTGATTTAAGAAAAAAAAGACAGTTTTGTCTTACATAAAATTCATGTTCAAACCTTCACATTCATTTGTCTTACATCAATCTTAATATTTTTGTCAATTCTCAAGTTGCTCCATTGCATCGTAGTAGATTAACCTTATAAAAATAAAAATATTTCATAGACAAATCAGGTTTAAAGGCCGAAGATATACTAGATGTCATTAAAGTTGTTTCTATTTGGGAAAGAAATAAAATATATTGAATTTTATGCAAAATAAAGTTTTCATGAGCAGGGACAAGGTAGTGATGCTACCTTAAATTCCCTTCTGCAATTTATTTGGCTTCATGGTCAACTCCTCCCCCTTTCCTAGGGCCCAGTGCAGCAGCTCCCACTGTCTGATTTCCCAGCATTGGGCTCAGATTCTCCTTCCTGTGTTAGGGCAGTGAGTGCTGCCACACTGGGCCCTAGGAAAAGGAGAGGAGTTGACCATGAAGCCAAGTCACCACCTGCACTCATCCTCCTCTGAGGTCAGTACTGAACCTCACAGGTCTGGGCCTTCTTCTCTAGAAGCTCCTTGGAGGAGGAGACTTATGGGAGCATGTCAGGGAGAAGCAGCAGAGCCACCAAAATGAGAGGTCTTTCAAGTAAGAATCCGTGAAGTTAAGAATTAATTGTAAAGGGCAGGCATTTGAAAATTGTTGTGAAATGTATTTTTCTGCCTAAAAATATTTTTTTAGCACTGAAATAATCAGTACCAAAAGCCCAGTGCCAGGGCAATAAGATGAAGCACTGGGAGACTATCTTTATGATGTTACAGAACCCTCGAAGGGATGAGGGTTCTGGAATGGAATTCATTCAAACCCTGTCTGGTAGAAATAGGTGTGCCGGACTGAACAGATCCTCGGACAGGGAGGGAGACATGAGATAAAGAAGCCAACATGTTGGTCTCTGACTTATAGAATTTAGCAAGAAAGCTCTCCATGAATTGTGCCTCTACCAGCAACCCCATCAAGAGGTCAAAAATTTTGGTTAGAGAATAACATGGCCTGGAAGGCAGCAGACTCAGGTTCAAATCTCCACGTTGCCACTTACCAGCTCTGCAACTTGGTGAATAGTAACCTCTTGAGCTTGAGTTTCCTTAGCTGAACAAGATGGGATCAACAGTGGCCGCCACAGGATCACTGTGAGGGTCAAGTCAGATGTGAAGTTTAACAAACATTGGTTCTGTACCCCCCAGCTATTTTTCTGTTCAAATGCCCTGAGCAGGTCAAAACATCATTCCTTCCTCTGGAGATTGTGTTGCATGCTGATACTGTGGCTTCACTTCCTGAGATGTGAATCTATTTCGAGAAAAATAGGATACCTCAGACTAGCATCTACAACAGCTTTCAAGAATCACAATTTGAGGGGCACCTGGGTGGCTCAGTCAGTCAAGCATCTGCCTTCAGCTCAGGTTATGATCTCAGGGTCTGGGATCCAGCCTCATGTCCAGCTCCCTGCTCAGTGGGGCGCCTGATCCTCCCCCTGCCTGCTGCTCCCCCTACTTTTGCATGCTCACTGTCTATCAAATAAATAAATAAAATCCTAAAAAATTACAATTTTTGAAAAGGAGTGAGGGGAGCAGAACTCTGGATAGATTTTTCCCGTGTGATAAAGAACCCAGGGGCATTGGAGCTTAAATTGATTCCAGTGTGAATCAATTTTAGAAAGAACCAATTAAATCTCAGTTTTCACAGTATTTTGAATATAATAAATACTCAATGTAGCCAATAGGTGTTGAAATGAATTATAATGGTCATTCTGACTCTGCACACAACATGAACAGAGCCAGAGCCAATTTTCCTCACAAAAACTATCCTTGACAACCAGGAGGCAATGAAATAAGGATGTGAATCTATAAATCTTTGCTCCTTAGAGAATACTCAAAATGGTTTCAAACTGATTTTATTGCCCCAAAGTGTTGATAAAATCTTGTGATTGTTTCATTTTTCCCTTCATTAAACAAATGTGCATCGACCCTCTCTGCCAGGCGAGGCACAAGGTTTAAGATGAATTACTTGCAGTGTCACCGTCCTGGAGGACCTCACTGGTCCTCCAGGACAAGCCACGCTTAGAGTTATTTGCTACAGTAACAGAATGTGAAAAGAGAAGTTGCAGATTGGATACAACATTCTAGGGAACACAAAGAGGAGGGCAATTTAGAGGAGAGAGGAATTTCTTCATAGAGGAAAAAAAATTCAGAAAGACCAACACATTGAATTGTAGGATATTGGGTGGTTAAGGGCATGGCCCTGGGTAAGTTATTTAACCTCTCTATGGCTCAGTGGACTCAGCTGTAAAATGAGGATTAAAATATTTATCTCATAAGACAGTTGGGAAGATGAAGTGAGTTACGTTAGTGGCTCTTAGTGTGCGTCAGAATCAGCAGAAGGGCTTGTGAAGACACAGATGACTGTGAATAGGTTTCTGATCCAGTCAGTCGAGGGGTGAGCCTCTAGAATTCGCCTTTTTCAGGGCACCTAGGTGGCTCAGTGGGTTAAAGCCTCTGCCTTCAGCTCAGGTCATGATCCCAGGGTCCTGGGATCAAGCCCTGCATTGGGCTCTCTGCTCAGCAGGGAGCCTGCTTCCTCCTCTCTCTCTGCCTGCCTCTCTGCCCACTTGTGATCTCTGCCTGTCAAAAAAATAAATTAAATCTTAAAAAAAAAAAAAAAAAGAATTTGCCTTTCTAGCAAGCTCCCTGGTGATGCTGATGCCGACACACGAGATGCTTCACTTTGAAAACCACCAAATTAACATGAGTGAGGGTAGAACAACTCCTGGCATGGGGTAAACAAGTGTGAGTTATAGTCGGTAGGCACTTTTGAGCTGGGTTTAAAAGGATGAGTAGGAGTTTGCCAGGTGGAGGAAGACCCTCCGAGAACAGGGACTCTCTACTGCAAGGACAATCGAGGCAAAAGAAATAGCACCACGTTTCAGGGAGAAATTAGAGATTTGGTATGGCTGGAATGCAGGCTCCTTTGGGGTGGGGTGTACCAGGATAAGGCTGAGAACACTCAAGGACAGTTTGTGAATGCCTGCTTGTGCCCACAGGGACCTCAGATCATGACTTGATGAGCCCTTCCTATCAGTTTTCTCTCCTGCTTTACCTCTCTTCCAAGGTGTCAGGTACTGGAGGGCAGGCATGAGATCTTAGCACCTGCCAGGCACATGGCGAGACTTTGCTAAGTGCCTCTGTGTTGGGTGTTCATTAGCACAAAGGTGAAATCTGTGTGGATTTCACAGGTGGTGGCCGACCAGTTAACAGCTTCCTAACTTGAAAAACACAGGCAGCCCTGAGCTTCTAGGCCAAGCACAAGATTTCAAGGCAACCAAGCAGCTGAAACTGTCTCCTCTCATAATTTCATCCCAACAGAACAGGGCAAATCCGCAAAGCAATTTTATCGGCTGAAAAACGATTACAGCTGGAAAGGGAGAACACCACAAAAGAGCCTGGGAATTTCCTGAGAGCCATGGTAGATGATAACCAGACAGATTTAATCTCCCTTGTTGCAGCCTATCCTTAAATGGAGAGCTTAATCTCATTTTTATTTTCCGTAAAGAATAATTTGGAGAGGCTTCAGGGAAGTGAGCGTCAAAGCCGCTTAGAGGTCAAGGGGATCCCACTGTAAAGACATAAAAAAGGAAGCAGTACAGAAGAAAGGTTACGAAAGCTGGGTGCTTTTGTATCCTATACATCTGCCCTGTTAACATAAAATATAACCATAAAATAACTGTCAGTCCTGGAAAAATGGAAGAATTTATATTAAAAAATAAACAGTTTTATAAATAAAGCTATGTTGTTAGGCTATGTGATGAAGATAATTTCTGTCCATCTTTTCTGTCTGAGACTGTAAGAAGAATGTCAGAGGTCTAAATATGACATTTTGTGGTCACCGGCCCTGGACCAAAATGGCTTTTCTCGTCCCCACTGTGGTAGGCCTTGATGAGTAAAATCAAAAAGAAGGTAACTTGGCTCAGGTATTGATCAGAGGAGAAGGTCTTAAGGGCTTCTGTCCGATCTTTACCGGCCAGACAAGAGACGGGCCCCCTGGTTCTCTGTGTCCCTGTGACTTTGGAGTGGGTTGTTGAAGAAGCAGAAGAAGGAAATAGTCAAGAGAAAAATGCCTTGGGATAGACTCTTGGATCTGCCTTCACTGGGCAAGCCACCCAACCTCTCAATACTTGCGTTTCTTTACCTGTAAAATGGGGGTGATTACAGAACCTATCTTACAGAGTTGTGAGAAATATAGGATGGGTTCGGTCTTAAATGTCACCTACCTAATAATGCTTGCCAGCTGTGTGGCCTTAGGAAATTCACTTAACCTCTCTGGGCTTCGGTCTTCTTAGAAAATGAGGAGGGAGGATGAGTTTATCTCTGAGAAATGTCCTGTTCTTAAACTCTTTGACTGTGAGACTCTGTTGGGAATTTGCTGCCCTCAGGTTGGAGGAGGAGGAACAAGGGGATGGCTAGGAGCCAAGACTCCTTCGGCCTCCTCCCCTCACTAATCTGGGCCCTGAACTCCTGAGCGTCCTGAGAGAGCCACACTCTGAGAACATTTTACTTGCCTTGGGAAACTTGATTTGTTCACAACAGTTCGTGCATAGCAATGTTTATTTGTCATTTTTAGAAGGCACACCCATATTGAGGTTTAATTCCTAGCACGAGATAGTTACGGCCCGAAAGGCTTCTGTGGGAGAAATTGCAGCAGAAATAACAGCCTTTATGGTCCAGTGGGTAGAAAAGTTAGAGGCGAGCTGTCAGCATTGCAGGGTCCCAGGGGCCCTTAGCCCTTCTTTCTAGAGACAGGCAGCGGAGGGCGTGGTGAATGGCCCAGACTTCAGCCCCAGGGAGACGGATATGGGTCTCATACCCCGCTCTGCCCTTCGTGGCAGTTACTCAGCCGTGCTAAGCCTCACTTTCCTTATGTGCCAAGTGGGAGTATTCACTACTTGGAAGTTTTGGAAAGGTTAGATTTTTTTTTTTTAAACGCAGGCTAAGTGCTTAGCTTGATGTTCAGAGTAAGCGCTCAATACAAGTGAGCTCCTGCAAGAGGCAACATGAGTTACAAATGTCAAACCAATATCATTCCTGTGATATAAATATACAAGGACTGTATTTAGTAGGCAAGTCTCCCTCCCTTCTCCCTTTGTGGACTGTTGACGCTGATACGGTTTAACATAGTCTTTTGTTCGGAGTTGGTCAGATAAGGCAAAATAGGACTAAGCTCGCAATGCCTGGCGTTAAGACCCTCACAGTTTACAAAGCAATTTCAGGTACATTATCTTCCATAGTCTGTAACTTGAATTTTTACTCTAGTTTGCAAGGTTGCTGAGGGATAGGGCTGGGAAGAAAATGCAATTCCCTGAACCACCCCCCATTCCTTGCAGAAGGCCCCACCCCTTTTTTGGCAGAGTTTACAAAGCTCATTCATACAAGCCTCTCATTCCCAGCCACTCTGGGATGAGTGCTCCGTTTGTCAGATGAGGAAATTGATGCCCTGGAAGTTGCATGACTTTTCCTGCAACATGTACATGGCTGGTGAGGGGCAGAGACAAGACCAGAACCTGCTCATCATCTCCTGACACAAACAGAAACGTAATAATCAAATCAAAACAATATAATAAATGTTACATTCTTTTTAAAGGGAACTATAAAGTGTTGTGGGATGGGGCACCTGGGTGGCTCAGTCAGTTAAGCATCAGACTCTTGGTTTAGGCTCAGGTCATGATCTCAGGGTCATGAGATTGAGCTCCATGTCAGACTGAATGCTGGATGTGGAGACTGCTTAAGGTTTCTCTCTCTCCGTCTGTCCCTCTCCACTCTCCCACACCCTGCTTTCTCCCTCTCTCTCTCTCTCTAAAAATGAAATGAAACGAAATGAAAAATGAAATGAAATGAAATGTTGTAGGAGCCCAGAAGCAACAGAAGATATTGTGTCTGCCTATGTGGTACATGTATAGGTGTGTATTGTCAAGGGAAGGTTTCCCAGAAGAAGTAATACTCGAATTGATATTTGAAGGAAAAGCAGCTAGTGGGGAAACCGAGTGCAAAAAACAGAAGACTGAAATAATGCTGCTGGATAGGCAGAGAATTCCATAGGCCTTGAATTTAGTGTCTTACGTTTTGAGGATGTTTCCCTTTATTCTTTTAATAGTTCTTTATTGAGCATTTACTATGTGCAGGGCTCTGTAAGCTTGAGGTCCCTGTAACGTCTGCAGGGGATCCACAGGCAGCTGGAAATGCCCAAATAGAACTGAGTAGTAGAGGCTCTGGAATAGATCAGGAAAGAGGAAATCAGGAAAGAAGACAAACAGGCAGGGGAGGCCAGCACTGTAACATCCTATGGGGAGTTAAAGAAGACAAAGATGAGGGATGCCTGGGTGGCTCAGTCAGTTAAGCGTCTGCCTTCGGCTCAGGTCATGATTTCAGGGCTCTGGGATCGAGCTGCACATCGGGCTCTCTGCTCAGCAGGGAGTCTCCTTCTGCTTCTGCCTCTCCTGCTGACTCTCCCTCATTCTCTCTCTTTCAAATAAAGAATTAAAACTTTAAAAAAGAAACAAATGAAGAGTCAGTTATTGGAAAGGATTGTTGGCAGGTCACCCCTGTTTCTCCTGAGCACAGTTTTAATAAAGCGCAGGGGAAGCGTCCAGACAGCTGTTGGTTGAAAAGTAATGGGAGGCAGAGAAGGAAAGCCTCTGAGATCAGCTGACTCTCTGTAAGCTTGGCTGGGAACATAAGGGAGGACCTGGGGGTAGCCAAGGGCAATGGGAGGGCTAAGGATACAATTGAGGCAGGTGTGTTTGAAGAGACTGAGAGACTGGAGGAAAACACCTGGAGATGAGAAAGGAGAAAATAGAAAAAGGACCCAAGGAGATAGCAGGAGATGTGATGGAAGACACTGGTGGCTAGAAGGAAGGACACATTTTCCCCAGAAAGGGGCAGGACTGTTGTTTTGTTGCAAATAACAGAAACAACAGAGATTAATGACGACCTTGCAGAGTGAAACAAGGTGCTTAAACAAATAAGGAAAGTTAATTGGCTCAGTAACGGAAGGATGGATCTAGTTTTAGGAGCAGCTGGATCAACCGGATTAGGATTTAATCTCCTGGCACTTCTGCGCTCTTTATTTCTCTGTCCACACCCGCACCGTCAGTTCAAGGAGGCTCTCAAGAGGCATTCTCTTTAAAAAAAAAAAAAAAAAAAAGCATTCTCTTTTCATTTGAATACAATTTTCAGAATGAATTCTTATTAGCCAAATGAGGTCACGTGCCTGTTCCTGACCAATGATTCTAGTTAGAGAGAACAGAGAACTGCTTGACGTTGGCTGATCACATGTTTGTCCTCAGTTAGTCATGGGATGAGGCCCCCTCCCCCCAAGCCATGTGAACTGAGAGTCAAACAGTTCTTGAGGAAAACAGGGTACTGTTAGCAGAAAAGTATGGAAGAATGCTGGGTCAGCAAAACACAGACAAAACCAAGAGGTGAGGGTACTTTTAAGGAGGAGGCCCTGAGGAAGTCCAGACGGGCAGTCTCTGCTCTGTGTGTGAGGTAGGAGACCTGACCCACCACGCAGCAGCCTCCACAGAGCTCAGCACTTCTGCCCCCAACTTCTCTTTTCCCTGCCTCCTCAGAACTGAGGGGGAATGAAGGTTCACAAGGCCAATTGTCAGCGAATGAAAGAAGTGCCTGTCACGAGATAAAAGAGGTCCCATGCAGAGGTGGAAACACCTGAAGGTGTAGGAGACAGAGAAGCAAAGAAACTTAGGCCACACCAGCCTGGAAAGAGAGCTCAAGTTCATTACTTAAGAAAAGAAAGGCCCGGTAAAGATTCCAGAAGAACAAGCTAAGCTCATGGAAAGGCTGAGAAACGCTGGTTTATTCTTGGTCTGTCTCCCTATTTTTATAACTTACCTCAACTTTTCTTCAGGCAGGAGTGGTTGGTCCCAGTAGTGCTGCACGCAGAGAGACACTGTCAGTGTAAATATTCATGGGATAGTCTCTCGGGACGTGCTGGTGAGCAGTGCGGTTGGCTTTCTGAACAAGGATGATTAATGTGCGTGTGGACATGCAAAGAGGCTTTATCTTCAGGACATCCTGCAGAAATTAAAAAACCAAACAAAGCAGGTTATGAGGAAAATCAGCTTTCTGGAACCAAGCTGTAGGAATAGACTCTGAAGGGAAGTAAAGGCTACAGGCTTTTCAGAATCTGAATGTCCCAGCGCTTAGAAGTGGAGACTGTATATGTTGGGGTCTGCCGAAGAGGCCATCCCATGATCCAGGAACATAAGGTGGAGGAAGTAGAAGTGGGAGCCGCCATTCTGAGTGGAGTCCGCACAGGAAGAAGGCAAGTGCTTCCAGCCCACAGTTGGAAGGAAGCACCCGACCTCCCTCATGCCAGAATTTTGCCCCTTGAATTTGGGTGTTGAATTATGGATGTTTGAGTCTTCCAGAAAACTTGCTCCTTTGAGTTGACCTGTCTCCTCTCAGCTCTTCAGGCCAGTTTAAAGCCTGTTTCTTCCATGAACTCTTTTTTGAACATCCATGTTCCAGGGTTCCCTTGCCCCATGGGGTCCTGCTTTGCTATTTCCTTTATGTGTGCATTCACCTCATGTGCTCAAGGGAAGCCATAGAGTCCTAGAGAGTGTGGTCCTTAACTGGTTCATTTTGGAATCCCTAGAACCCAGCACCGTGCCTGGCTGATAGTTGATGCTCAGAACATGTTTATTGTTCTGAGGCAGATTTTCTAGTGCCTCCAGTGGCTAGGAGCCAGGAATAGCCAAGCCAGTCTCCACCAAAGCCAGGAGTAGAGGACCCAGGACAGAAGGAGGGAGGCCCAGGAGAGAAAACAGAATATCCCCAACAACCCAAACAGAGGCAGAGGCCATCCCAGGGTCAAAGGCTCTCTCTGATAGTTTCTGCTGGAAATCCCCTGTGGGGATCACACTTCCTGGGGGATTTCCAGCCAGCCGCTCACTAGGAAGGGTTGGAGGAGGCCTTGCTGGACTCATTTGCTTTAACCCCTCTGAGAACTCTGTGTGAGTGTCCTGTGGCAGTGCTGTGGAGTCAGGTGATGCTTCTGCTGGGAAGAGCCAGCTTGCCAATCTCTTCTAACCTGGGTTCTAATGGTCCCCTATCAGCCTGTGATAGCTACCCTCTAGCCATTCATTCATTCAACAAGTACTAACTGGGCCCCTAGTACACGTGGCAGCCCTGTTCAAGGAACTGGGGTATGGCAAAATAATAATAATAATAATAATAATAATAATAAAGAAAAGAAAGAAAAAGAAAAATCCAACAAAAATCCCTACCCTGGTAAGGCTCACATTTTATTTGGGGGAGAACAAAGTAAATAAGATGAAGACAATGTGTCCTCTGTGAGGTTGTGGTAAGGGTATAAAAATGAAGGAAGGTGGATGGTTGTTGATGTGGAAACTTCTTTAATAGTGGTCAGGGAAGGAAGGCACCCTTGGGAAGGTGACCCGTGAGCTGAAGAAAGTGAGGGAGTTGCCCTCCCCACCCCCATCATCTGGGGAAGAGCACCAGGTAGAGGGAGCAGCCTGTGCAAGTGCCCAGAGTCGGAGATGCCCAGAATGTGGAGGTAATGAGAAATGATTAGGTCCTGGGTAAAGTAGACAGGAATTACTTTGCCACGGACTGGCTGTGGGAGAGGGAGAAGGGAACAATCAGGGCTGATGCCATCTTGGTGCATTTGGGCTGCCATCACCAAACACCATAGACAGGACAGCTTGAAAACAATGGACATTTATTTCTTCAGAGGAGGCTGGTAGTCTAAGATTGTGGCACCAGCATGGTCAGGTGAGAGCTGACTTAGAGCCCTAAGTCGCAGCCTTCACAGCCTTCGAAGCCTGTGTTCTCTCATGGTGGAAGGGGGCAAGGAACTCTGCAGTTTCTTTTATAAAGGCACTACTCCCATTAGGTCATGAGGGCCTCAGGAGCAAAGACCGCCCCCCCACCACAAACACCATCATATCTGACATCAGAACTTCAAGATGTGAAATTGGAGGGGCCGAAACACTCACAGCAGAGCAGAGGCCAAGGTTTTAGCTCGAGTACGTGGAAGAATGTGGTTGCTCCAAATCACATTTCCAGCAGGTCCTTTTTTTATGCCTCGTGATTCGAGATATGGGGGTTGCCACGGCAAGTACGTCAGCCACTGAACAGTCACGCTGCAGCAAGATGACTTTCTGCTTCCTGACACCTTCCCATCAGCTGAGGCCTCTAAACACATTTAGTTCTTTCTCCAGAGTCTTCTCGTCTCCTCCATGCCAGCCAGTGAGGAGAACCGAAGACCAAGGCAGCACAGTGTAGCAGCTTCGGTTTCTCAGCTGGTTTGGGTTATAGAGAAATACCACCCTTCTCCTTCAGAGTGCCTCGATTTGGTTTGTGAATCATATATTCTATACATGGCCAATATTTATTTTTGGAAGTGATATGCATTCCTTTGGGTACTTAGCATTCATTTGGGAAGCCCTGAATGATATTTTGAATCCCCTTTGAGTTAGATTTAAGAAAACTAGGGCCTATGAGCCTTCTAAACAACACAACTAGTTCATAGAAAACCAGGATTCAATCTCAGTCTTCATTCAGGTCAAATGAAATCCTAGAGCGATTATATGAAATCATAGCTAAATAGAGTGAGGTCAGGGATGAGGTGTAAATTCAAAGGGAAATAAAAGACAGCCTTAGAGAGATTGGAATCTAGGGACAAAAAAGAAGTAACCTCTTCTCTTTCCTTCCCTCCATCCCCCTCTCCCTCTCTTCCTCCCCTCTTCCTTTCTCCCTTCCTGAAACATGTATCCAATGTCAAACATTGTAGGAATAATGCAAGATGTTAGGTATACAAACACAGAAAATAAACCTGGTCCCCACCCTTGAGAGGCACAGTCTGCTGAGCGAGCGGTTGACCTTCTCAGTACCTTACAAAAGGGTAGAAAAACAAAAAAAAACCAAAAAAACAAAAAACGATTTTTGAGGAGAGCCAAGAATGAAGAGCCGTTAGAGCTGAGAGAAAGAACTACTTAATACTGAGTGAGGGGAATAGGAATTCTCAGGGAGGTGGTGATACCCGAGCTGGTTGGTTAAAGAGCAGAGATTTCAGCAAAAGGGGGAAGAGCATTTCAGGCTGAGGGAACAGCAGGAGAGCTACCAAAATATGGGGAAGTTTCAGACAACACCCCAGGGGCTGACATTGAGGGGTCTTGGTGATACTGAGGAGATGAGGAGGTGGCCAGGACCATGTAGTGAAGAGGGTGAAGCCTCCAGTGTCT
Source organism: Mustela nigripes (assembly GCF_022355385.1). NCBI lineage: Eukaryota > Metazoa > Chordata > Mammalia > Carnivora > Mustelidae > Mustela > Mustela nigripes. The sequence continues at coordinate 138,134,090 of NC_081558.1, read as the reverse complement.
GGGAGAATAAGAGCATTCACTCAGTCCCAACGCTGGGGCTCACGTCTCTCACACGCAGGCATTCTTACGTGGGTGCCCTTCTAGGAGACACGCAGGCGGGGCGAGGCTGAGGGCGGAGTTCCCTAGCAGGCTCCTTGGAGACATTTACAGAGCATCTCCTCTCACTGAAGTGGTGGACCCAGCGATAGAAGGCAGTTTCCAGTGTGGCCAGAAACGTCACTGTGAAGAGAGACTCTCACCACCCAACCCCACCCTACTCTGATAGTTGGCAAAATTAGACTGCAAGCTCTTTCCATGTGCTCTAGCTCACGTCAGGAAAAAATAAACCCTCAACAGCTTCTGTTCTACAGAAAGAGGTTTACAGATTTCAATATGCCAGCCAAGAAGAAAAAATATTCTCAGCTTGATTCTTTTGCCAGCTCAATAGGCAATGGCAGAGATGGGTGGTTTCCAACGGAGTTTTTCGCTTCTGAGCTGGTTTTAAACCTCACAGCTCTGCCACTTGACAGCATCCAGGTTTCCAGACGCTGGCAGAGATGCCACAGTCTGTCACCATCAGGGCAGCGTCGAATTTTCCCATTCCGACAATGAGACAAGATGACTTTTGAAGGGTGTTTAGGACTTGGGCGGTTGGTTTTCAAGAGAGACGAGCGCTCGACCCAGTTCGCTTCAGAATATATCAAATATTGGAGACTGGGCTATAGGCTATTTGAAGAGTCTGCTTAAAGGATTACAAGTTGGACACTTTTTGTTCTGCAATTAAATAACTGCACCGACCTTTTGCTGAAAATGGTAATGAAAATCTAGGTACTGAAGAACAAAATAGGGGCCTGTTGGAAAACGGCTGAAATCCTGAGCGGTTACAGCTGATGCAACATTTGCTTGACCTCTCGCTTATCCAAGGTATTAGAAAGTGACTAAGAAGATTATATTTAACTTTAAGAATACCTCTGAAGTCAACTGTTTGCCCAAACGTCTGTCTATTCTGCAGCCCAGCAGAAAAGAGAGGGATAAGAAAGACAAGGTGGCCTCCAGCTTTATTACCTTCCTTCCTTTCTCAAAAGGTTCTGGGTCCCAGGCCGGAGGTTGGTATGGAAGAAACCTGCTCCTGGAGCAATGCATAAAAAAGAAATAGAGGGCAATCCGGAAAACCTACTTCCAGGGAGACAGACCTAGAAATGAGAACACTAGTTGCTACATGCCATGAGGAGAAAGGGAAGCAGGAAGTAAGGACCTTTCCTGAGGCAGGGGTGGCCCACGGAGGAGGCGGGGGCGCTGGGTGCCAAGGAATATAGCCTGAGAAATGCTGGAACAGGATTCTTGTTTTGTATGTTCCCTCCTGTACAGGAACCACTGGAGAAGAATTTCTACACTTTCTTCCTCTAGAATAAATTCAGTCCTCCTCAGGAAACTTCCAATCTATAGAAATCTCCCTTGGAATGGGACAACCTGTACAAATGGAAGGATTTGTCCCAGAGACTTTATTCCGCTAACCACATAGCATGGCCCCTGAGGGGAGGGGGATCTGGAAGGCTAAAAGGTATAAGAATAAGTGTGAGGTGCTACAAACATTCTTGGCCTTCCTGCTACAGTTTCACAATCACTAACCCTATGGGAAGGACAAGGAAACAAGAAAGCCGACAATTTTGTCTGGACTGGGCTTTTCGCCTCCCCTGCCTCCTCATGAATTTCATCTTGGGTAAGATTTATGGAAGTAGATCGTGCCTTAACATCTTTAATTTCTGTGAGACATTGGCTCTTCTTGGCAATGCCAAGGTGCCAGTCAGCCTGCCTTCATGGCTTTCCAAGTCGTGCTTGAGGGAGATGCCGGTGTTGAGAAATGTGTGACCAGAAGAAGCTCAGTGACACAAAGCATGAGACAGAAGCTCCCTGGTGGGGATCTCGTCTGACCAATAGGCCATAGCACTCATGTGGACCAAATGAACACTGCTTTCAAGATCTTTATTACTTTAGAAAGAAGAGCTTATCAGAAGAATAAGAACTTTGTTTTCTACTATAACCAAAAGGAGGCTCTAGCTGAATGGAGGAAAAAGAAAGACTTCTAAGTTGAAGATACAGATGCTGCTTTAAATAAATAAAAATCGATTATTTGAATGTTTTCAAAAGAACATGTCTTAAAAATTGTTTCAAAATTAGATAAAAAGTCAGAAATGATACAGTTATCTACCATGAGAGCAAACGAAGGTAAAAATAAAGTATAGTGAAGGAAATTTACAGAATATCATTTCAGGTAAGAGCAGAAAATAAAGCTTAATTTATATAATAATTTAAAAATAAGGACAGCAAAGTAAATGCTTAAAATTTTGAGAATTTTAGAATCTTTCAGAAGTGTGTTCATTCTCATAAGCAATGATTTCCCTATAATGGCCTGCAAATTAAGTATATCTATAAATTAAAATGAACATTTCCTATTTTATTATTTGTTTTATTCTACAGATTGAATTTGAACTTTTTAAAAAATAATTTTCCAGTTGTAAAATTATTTTTTAAAAGATTTTATTTCTTTATTTGACAGAGAGAGATCACAAGTAGGCAGAGAGGCAGGCAGAGAGAGAGAGGGATGCAGGATCCCTGCTGAGCAGATAGCCCGATGCCGGACTCCATCCCAGGACCCCGAGATCATGACCCAAGCCGAAGGCAGCGGCCTAACCCAATGAGCCACCCAGTTGTAAAATCATTAAAGATTTGACCACCTCTTTAGGCCCCTAAGAAGGGACCTGAAAAGATGAATGGGCCCTTTTTGCTGCCTCCAGGCTTCCAAGTAACAGGTTCAAATGATTCAGCTATCACTGTCAAAATCAACTCTCTCACCTTGGACCCATCATTTATTCATCAGAACCAGAACATTAGCTAAAATTAACTCACATCTGTGAGGACATCTTTCAACTCCTTTACCAAATTGATCCCAGATCTTCTATGGCTTCCTATCAGTGAAAGGCGGCCACTACCATTCTTAGAGCAAATGAGAGGCTTCCCAAAGGAGAGATGAATCTTAAAGAACAAGATTCATAGCCGCAAAGCCCAGCTTCTCTTCCATGTCAAGTCTCTATTCTTTGCTGACCTTGGAGAATCTGAGCCTGGCATTTATTTATTTATTTATTTATTTATTTGCTTATTTTAAAGAGAGCCAGTATGCTGCTCTATAATCTCTAGGAAACTATAAATTCTTCTTCTTGTAAGTGAAAGTTTCAGGGCACCTGGGTGGCCCAGTCCATTAAGCATCTGACTCTTGATTTCAGCTCAGGTCGTAATCTCAGGATTGTGAGACCAAGCCCCAAGTTAGGCTCCATGTTCAGTGCTACACTGAACCACACTGAATGTGGAACTTAACCCACTGAGCCACCCAGGTGCCCCCTGAACGTGGAACTTGATCAAGATTCCCTCTCTCCATCTCCCTCTGCTCCTTCCCTCTGCTCACCTGCACATGCATTCTCTCTTTAAAAAAAAAAAAAAAAAAAAAACAGTGGAAGGTTCTATGTGTTCTTGTGTGCTAAGAGGTTGACTAGGCCAGGGCAAATGCGGTCAGGGTGTTGGGCATTTTGGTGACTGGTTCAAGCCTGAGGTCCCAGGGGTCTGAAGCTTTTGGAGCTGGGTGGGGCCTGAAGCAGCCCAGGAGAGGAAACGCCAGGGGATGAATCTGGGGCAGTTGAATATTGTGATGGAACCCCAGGAGGTGAGCACAGAGTCAGAATGAGTGGCAAGCCTGAAGGTTAGAAGCCAAGGAAACCAAGGATGGAATGGAGACTGGGAGCAAGGAAGAGTAATGCAGGAAGTTCAAGATGGCTCCATGTTCTCAGCTGAAAATGCAGACTCCTGCCTTTTGATCCACTGTGTGCTCCTCCTACATAGTGTTTTAAATCATTTCTGATGGTTGCATATATTCCATCATTTAGTTGTAATATGAAATCCTTAAACATTTTCCTCATGTTACATTAAAATTACATTACATTACATTTAATTTTTTTTAAACTGCAGTGATTTTTTAAAGATTATTTCTCATTTTCCATATTCTAAAAATTAAAAGGGAGATTACTAGATAGATGTGGATTCACCAGTTTAGGAGGAAAATTCTAGATGTTTGCTATTAGCAATATAGGTATATTTAAGAAGCAGGGGACATCTGGAAGCCAGTAGGGTGAATGAGTGTTTAGACATCAAGTACCTCTGATCTCTCAAATAGGTAGTGAATGAGTAGGTGAGATCTTGGCGATATCTGTAAGGTATGGATTTTTCTTCTTTTTTTAATCCAAAGAATTATAAGTGGAAAAAAGAGACTTTCCCTAGTGAAAAATAAATAAAGTCAGGAAAAAGTTAAGTGTTGAAGAAGATTTATCTCAGATTTGTTGTATCTTTCTTTTAATTTGCTCTACATTCAAGTTCTACCAGTTAATTTTAAAAACATTTGAGTGTTATCTATACTGAGTTTTGTTTTAGTGGAAAAGGCGTAAGTGACTTATGGTCAAAGTGTTGTTCTCTGCCATCCGTGTCTGGGAAAAGTCTAGTCAATTTGGGCATGAAGCCCAAGGAGGCGCCCCCTCCATCACCTGATAACTGCTGACTAAAATATAGGCATGGTGATCAGTGCTAGAACTCTGTGAGACAGCAAAAAGCATAGGAGGTTCAACCTTCTATCTGGAGTTTTTGTTCTGAGATGAGATTTGAGCCAAGACTTTAATGGGAACCAGGAGCAGAAGTGGGTTCAGAGATCATATCTGGTTCGGACATGAAGCTCTAGACATCTTCATGATTTTCCATGAACTCTTTCCCCAATGCTTTGTGACTTGGAGCTGATTCTGTTCAGGCTGTTTGTTCTTTGAAAAGTTCTAGTGCTGGCCTTCACCTAGCTGGCATCCCAGTGGCGTAAGGGTGAATTACATCATACACATTTGAGCAAATGGCTGTGGAAACAGTTCTGCCCATTCACGTTCTTCCTGGCAGAAGGCCAAGGGCATGCTGCACATCTTCTATCCTGTGGGCCAGGTCTCACCACCTCCAGCATCTGCTCACCAGCTGGCCTGCAAATCCCTTGACACGTTCATGAGAGTGGAGGACTCAGTATCCAAGTTCATGACACATGAGCCTCTGGCTTCAAGGAGTCTGTCCTTTCACAACAGGGGCATTTAATGATAAAGGAATCTTCATTCTCCTCTGCAAATAAGAGACACTAGGGCTGGTCTGATAGGGTGTTCCCTCCCCTTCCCCCTACCCAGATGTTTCATGATAGCCTGCAGTCCCATGACTGTGTGTCTAGTAAGTTCTGGTGTGAAGGTAGGCAACCTAACACCATAGAAAATGACAGGGGCCTGACTGTGTGGCAGCTCTCTTTGGGCAAGCACTTGGCTCTGCGAAGTCCCCTCTTTTCTCCTGTGCCTGGACACGAGCAAATGCAGTCACCGGGGCCACTACAGCTGCAGGGAAAGGGGACACTTCAACCCTCCTGCAGCTTTTCTCCCTACAGCGCTTCCTGCTTCCTGGCAGCACAGCCTTCAGAAGCTCCTCCCCTTGCCATGACCTTGGCTACTTTTGCTTCCTTGACTGTCCTGCTCTGGCCCCAGCAGGAAGTTGATTAGAAAAACTGGCAGATCTGACTCTCCCAGCTGCTGCTGCCCCTCTAGCTCCTGATACCCCTGCATTCTGACAACCAGAGGCCCCCTCCCCAGATCCTATATGTAGGAAGACACCTTCTTCTTTTCTTTTTTGGAAGACATCTATGTCTTGCAGTGGTTCCCGAAGTGCAGCCCCACACCTACCGAATCAGAAATACTGGGAATGGAGCCCAGCATTCTCCGTTTAGCAAGCCTGATACATGCCAAAGTTTGATAATTTGCATTCCTACCATTTTTCCAGGTAATGCTGATGCCGCTGATCTGCGGGCCACACGTTGAGAACTACCTATTTGTGGGCTTAGGAAAGTAATGATTCGATACCAGGGTTTGGCAAACTATGGGGGGGGGGGGTCCCAATCCAGCCACCATCTGTTTTGTAAATAAGGTGATATTGAAACATAGTCACACCAATAATTTGCATGTTATTTATGGCTGCTTTCCTCCTATAGTAGCAGAGTTGAAGAGTTGCAACATAGACATACGACCTGCATGCAAAGTTGAAAATGTTTATAGCAAAAAGTTTGTTGAGCCCTGCCCTATGCAGACATAGTTTCTTTGGGACAAATTTAGCCTCTTGCCAAATGAAGTACAGGCAAAGACAATAACAATAATGATACAGTGGGGAACTAGGCACTTGGATCTTTTTTTTTTTTTTTTCCCCTGTTCAAACCCAAGAAAGCAGCTCCAGTTACGATCAGAAATCTCTGGTAGAGGCTGTTGCTGGATGGGTGGACCGAAGGCTAGTCCACTGGCAGATTTTGCAGGTGCACACTAATGGAAAGTCGGGTATGCTGGGCAGCCAGCTGTGTAGAGAAGAGGCTAATTTTTAGGAATCTAAGCATTTTTCTTGACTTAAAAAAGATTACAGATTTTGAAAGGCAGCATGCTCTTGACTCTTTCAGAGCAACATGTCTATAAAATGAAAAGTTTTTATTCTAAAGGTATATTTGATTAGTTTGGACTCGAAGAAAAAAAAGAGTATTTGAACACTTTCCCTTAGGGTTGAAGGAGTCCATTTTTCCTCGTTGATGCTCTCTACAGTGATTGAAAATGCTTTCTCTCCACTTCCTTGTTGCAAGCTTTTCCAGAACAAGAGCAATCTGTAATTGTCTAAAGCTGGAGTATGCCATTAAGTCAGACCTCCCATTTAGAAGTGTGGTTCAGCCTTTGGTACTCATGGGGCAGAGGAGGAGATCCTCTGCCTTGGAAAGAGGATAGTTTTAGCTTTTCTTAAGAAATACAATGGCAAGATGGGGATAGCCATTTGGAGGCAGCAATCTCTGAAGGTCAAGACAGCAGTGTGGCAGAAGGACCAGAAGAAGCTGCTAGAAATAAGCTAGAACTGGAATGCCCAGAGTAGAATATCCATCTTATAATTTTCCACTGGGGTGCCTTTGGACAAGTTACTTAACCTCTCTGAACCTGTTTGCTTAGCTATAGAATAAGAATAATCATATCTAGAGCAGAGATTAACTTAAACTTTGTAAGTTTGTATCATGGTACGGGGCTCTCAAACAATGGTACTTTCATTTGCTCCCCTGGCTTGCTGATAGACATTCTGCCTTTATGTTTTAGGATTTCTTTGTTTTATAATTTCAGAAATTTTAGAACTGAGAAAAGAGAGGAAATTTGGAACCAAATTATGCTGCTTTAAGAAAGCTGAAAGCACTTCTCTAATTTGAGAGAAGGGCTTCATCTATTCATCTGTCCTGAGTAGCAGTCTTTGAAATGGCTTAGCACTGGGTTAAACCTCTCTCTGCAAATGCTGGAGGAATTCTCTTCTAGAGAACAAGAAATTCAGGCACCTAACATCTAGGGGGCAAAAAATATCCTAAATGAAAAGATGATCCTGATGGAAAGAGGTTCTAGACCTGCCTTAGACACTGACCAATCAAGTCAGTTTTACTCCAAAGCTCCCTGAGACTATGGTAGCCGCCTTCCCCACAGCACTTATCTTTTTCAAAGAGGCATGTGACTTGGTTGTGGGTAGTGGGCAGTGGAGAGCAGTGGCACAAGAAAAAGGAGAAAGAGCACTACAAAAATAGTTCTTCTTCTTCTTCTTCTTCTTTTTTTTTTTTTAAGATTTTGTTTGACAGAGATAATGAGAGAGGGAACACAAGTAGGGGGAGTGGGAGAGGGAGAGAAGCAGGTTTCCCACTGAGGGGCTCGATCCAAGGACCCTGGGATCATGACCTGAGCCAAAGGCAGACACTTAACGACTGAGCCCCACAGGCACCCCTGAAGATAATTATTCTTTTTTTAAAGATAAATTTTCTTTTTTTTTAAGATTTTATTTATTTATTTGAGAGAGAGAGAGAATGAGGAAGAGAGAGAGAGCATGAGAAGGGAGAGGGCCAGAGGGAAAAGCAGACTCCCTGCCAAGCAGGGAGCCCAATGCAGGACTTGATCCCAAGACTCTGGGATCATGACCTGAGCCAAAGGCAGTTGCTTAACCCACTGAGCCATCCAGGCGTCCTTAAATAATTATTCTTAATGAAATACCTCAGCCTCTGTGGTTTGCAGGTGCCCAAGACTTATGGATCATTAAAAGGAGAATATTTATGATCTCCAGAAATAAAAATACCTTGTCAGTAGATGTTTTGTTATGAAAGTCTGTACCTACCATTCTTACAAGGAAGAAATTATTTTGTCTAGAGAAAAGAACTGAAATGTTTTTGCTATTCACCAGGAATTCGCATTCAGGTTTCTGCTCACATTCACCCCCTCAGAGAGGAACTTCCATCCACCAGACTAAAGGGGTGTCTCTCTTGGGCTGCATGGGAGGCTCAGTCTGTTAAGCATCTGCCTTCCACTCAGGTCATGATCCTAGAGTCCTGGGATCGAGCCCCACATCAATCTCCCTGCTCAGTGCGGGGCACTGCTTCTCCCTCTACCTGCCACTCCTCCCCACTCATGCTCTCTCTTGCTCTCTTTCTCAAATAAACTCTTAAAAAATTTAAGTGATCCCTCTCTCCAGCCACTGCCCTAGCCATAGCCCCCTGCACTGTATTGTTATATGAAATGATACGATATATTTATCTGATTACTTGTTTATCATCCGTCACATCAATCAAATGAAAAGCTCTTTGCTCTACCCATTGTTGTATCTTCAGAGCCTAGAGCTGTATATGACATATATACAACAGGCATGTATTTGATAAAGTATTCAATTAATTCTACCCCACAACAATTTTTCAAAAATTCTTAGATTTTGTGTCCCGTTGTAAAAGGGTGGTTTCAAACTAAACTGATTCAGTGGTCTTTTGTTTTAGAAAGATACTCTTTTATCTCTGTGCTCATGGTTTTATTCACTCTCTCATTTCTGATCCTTATACCTTTTATTTCTACCTTACTGTATGATTTCACCAAAATGATACTGAATATAGTCATAATACTGGGAATCATTTCCTTATTCCCAATCTTCAAGGGAAAGTTTTCAATATTTCAACAATAGGCATAATCCTTGCTATAGAATTTATGAGATGTCATATATCATAGGGAAGCTCCCTTGTATTACTAGTTTGCTAATTTTTTTTTTTCTTAATCCTATATGGATGATAATGCAAGCAAATACTTTCAGTGGGCCTATTTGGAATGATCATAGGATATTTCTCTTCTGTCACCAAATGTTAAATCATCCTTATATCCCTGATACAAATTCAACCAGATCATGATATATTAGCCTTTCCATATTTTGCTGGACTTAATTTGTTAATATTTTGCTTAGGATCATGGTGTCCATATTCATGAGTGACACTGGCCCAGTAATTTTCCTTTCTTACAATGTCTTTGTCCAGTACCGATATCAAGGTTGTGTTGGTTTCAGAAGATGAAGTAGGAATGTTCCCTTTTCCTGCTTTCTGGAAGTTTATGTGTGATGGGTATTCTCAAATCCTGCAATATTTGCACTAAGGAAGCCATCTAGGCCTGGAGTGTTCCCATGCTTGCCAGGTGTTAGGAAAGTACCAAATGGGATTAATCCAGTTTCAGGGCTTGGGAAGACTCAAAGCTGGGTTGCTGTCTCTCTTTAAGGACTAGTCTACTTCCAATTCACTTTCCCTTCGGAGGTTTGGCTCTTCAGGGTCCCAAACCAAAGTGGAGAGAGTTTACCAAACACTTGTGCACCTCTAGGCCTCCTGGTTTGTCCTGCAGCCGGGAAGGATGTCCAAAGCAGGGTGCAGCTTATCATTTGCTTCCTGTGTTAATCCTCAGAAGCCTGGGAGGATGGGGGTGCAGGGGCAGGGGGCAGTGGTGGTGCAGCAGCTGCCAAGTCCAAGCTTATTGCTCTGGGTTTCCAGCTTCTCCCATAGCCTGGTTCAGAAATTCCATCCTCACTGACTTGTTCTCTTTCTGATAGCCTCAAATATATGTACTTTCGTTCTCTCTGGCTTTTTTAGCCTCTTCAGTTGGCCAGCTTTTCTGAATGACCTAGTCGACTCTCCCCACACGGTCACTTGTTTTTTGTCTTCCTCAAATAAAAAAGCAAACTAGAACCCGTGCACCCAAATGAAGTCTTTCAAAATAATCCCTCAAGATGGTCCACCTACTTATTCCAGTTGAGAAACTTCTAAATTAGCATCAACTTTGGGGTTAGGCTTGATCGACACCCAATTATTCAAAAAGTATTCTTAAGTTTCTACTGGTACCAGACACCCCACACAAGGAACTATGAATACAGAGCTGAATAACAGAGAGGTGTCAGTCTACCGAGGAGATGAGCATCGAGGCTGAAAAAGTACAGCAAAAAGCAGGTACTGTGACAGAGACAGGAACAGAAGCTTTCTACACAGAGAGGGCAGACAGCACATGGATTCTGCCTAGAGGAGCTGGTTAGTGGGTTATATGGAAAATATATATTTTAGTCCGGGCTCTAGAAGAGGAGCAGAAATTTTGCAGTAAAGAAAAGGAGGAATGGTGACTCCAGGGAGAGGGAAAGGCAAAAGCAAAGAGAAAAGAGGAACAAGTGGAAAGGCAGCAGGTAATACTGGTGGAGGATGACTTGGGCAAATTAACCTTCTAAGCTTCTGTTACCACTTCAGTAAATTAGGGATAATACTGTTTTCTGAGATGTCACCTGGAAAGTGCATAAAACAATATTTAGTACCTAGCATGCACTTGATAAATGATGGGAACTATGATGTAGAGGAAGGGGATAGTAAGGAATGGGAAAAAACAGATTTTGTTCTCATTCATTTCACCTCGCTATTTAAAAAGTAAAGAACTATTGGCAATAATCAGAAAGTTATGTCAGGGTTAGAAGTACATGGAAGGGAATAGAAGGGCCTTCCCTAAAGAGGAGTCCCAAGACCAACTTGCACCAGGCGGGATTATGAGAGTTAAGATTCCTGAGGAGATCACTTCGCAGGAGATGACACTCAATCTGGATGGACAAGGCTGAACTTATTATGTGTTTGTTAAAATATATTGGGATGCCCTAGTGGCTCAGTTTGTTAAAGCCTCTGCCTTTGGCTCAGGTCATGATCCCAGGGTCCTGGGATCGAGTCCCACTTTGGGTTCTCTGCTCAGCGGGGAGCCTGCTTCTCCATCTGCCTCTGCCCCTCCCCCCAGCTCCGGTTCTGCCTCTCTCTCTGACAGATAAATAAATAAAATCTTTTAAAAAAAGATTTAAAAGTGTACACAATATAAAAATATTCAAGGAGATGTTATATATTTTTTATGCTAAGTCTTTGAAATTTGATATGGATTTTGTCATTTTAGAGTAGTTGCATTTCTACTGGTCACTAAAAGCATGTGGTGAGTGACTATCATATTGGATTATGCGTGTCTTGGCAATACTTGGGCTTTTCATGGCTTATTTTCCAAATAACCTACTTCAAACTGTGCTTTATTCTTAAGCTAGAATGATGATGAAAGTGTATATTTAGTTTGCACAGAACATTGTGTAGGGCACATTTTGAACTCTTCCTCCAGTGTAGATATGGCAGCTGTAGTGATGGTTCTCTCAACAGGCTCTTTACTTACCTCAGAGTAGTTCATCTGCCTAAATGACTTGAACTTATTTTTGATAAGACATTACCTTATGGTTTCTCTGGTGTGTTTGTCCCTCAGACGCATCCCGGGCTTCAGAGCAACCCCACACCCTGTTCATCTCCTCTTCCGCACTTTGCCAGCCTCACCCTCTCTCTGGGGATGCCCTCTTTTTCCCTCTACATGTCTGCTCAAATCCCACCTTCCTGCCAGGTCCCACCTCCTCTGTGGACCCTGCTGTCACTAATCCAGCCTCTACTCCCTTCCTCAGCCCCCCGAAGCAACCATACTGCACACCTCAGAGTTCCCTCCTGCTCTGCCTGGCTGCGGTAATTATTCTAGGCCACTCTCCATGTCTGTGTACCCTTAGGGCAACCTGCTTCAATGCAAGGTTCAAACTTCCCCTTTTGGCGAGTTACAGTAGAGGCTACCTATTCTGTTCTCAGTACATGCCCCTGAATTAAATACTGACAGCCCATGTATAATGGAGCAAGCCGTGAGGTCGTCTTTCTTCCTTCAGTCCCTCCTTCTAGGGAGGGTTAAAGCCCGGGTGTTCGAAAGGAAATAGCTTGATTGAGTTAAAGGACTGGCGATTAGTTTCTTCATCTGCACAAATTGGAACCCGTCTTAAGTTGCCAAGTAGAAAGAGGTTACCACAGCAGCACCAGGAAGAACATGCTCGAGAGAAGAGGCTTTTTCTGATCTTTAATACCTTTTCTTTACCAGCCAAGAGCTACACCACAGCACAGGGAGAGAGCACAAGTCCAGGATTCGAGGAGTCCGATTGGAGGCCAGACTCCATCCCTCCCTTTTTTTCCTGCAACATCAGTTAACCTCTGGAGTGTTAATTAGACATAGATGAGATAAGAACGATAGCTATCCTGCCCACTATGTGAGAGCAATGAATGTACTGGGTTCAGACGGGACAGCATTATACAGACGCCCAGTTTGGCTGTTTTCCGGAGGGCAGGATTTGGAGAGAAAAAAAAACTGGAAATCCACACTCCATTTTTATTAGCCTCACGCTCTCTCCTAGAGTCACCTAGAGTGGAGCTCCGCCATGGTGAGGGAGCTCGAATGAGACAAATGTTGATTCTACCATGTTCTAAAAATGAGCCCACAAGGGTGAAGTCTATTTTCAAAGGTAGAGACCAGAAGTGGCGGGGGCCGTTGGGCTAAGCTAGGAATAACATCTCCGGAGGTATTTCGGCCCTCAGGGATATTGCAGTGTTGATTCTGGGCAGACGAGAGGTGAAGGGAAACTTCTGTGGATGATTTGTGCAATGCAGGGAACTGCCTCCACAACCATTTGCCAACTTCTGACCTTTACCGAACACAGGGAAGACCAGCCCTATGAGGTTGTCAGGGCAGGGCAGGGGGGAAGCATTTGAGACCCAATTGCGTAGAGGAGTTGGACATACTTGCCTCATGCAAAGCTGTTCACCCACCACGCCACCCCTCAGAGCAGACCCGGAGCCTGGTCGCTGCATGTATTCTTGGAACTACCAATTATTTTCCAGTTTTTGCATATTTTTGTTTACCAGTTTTATTCTGTTCTCTTCAAGTCCAAGAAAGAATGCAGTGGGAGTTCCCACTCCAATATTCAATAAAACTTGGAAATGGCCCAGGATATAAATGAACATAATAATTATATGTCAATCATCCAGTGTTATTGAAAGCTGCTCATTGCAAACATCAAAATAGTCTTAAAGAACCAAAGATGGTGATTTTGTGGGCCGTTATACATGCAAGCTAGTGCTAGTATTCTGCCCTTCTACTTCATAGAACATTCCTATATAAAGTAGAATTTCCCCAAATTAGTTTCCTTCAGCTTCTTTGTTCAAAACACCAAGGTCATGGACTTGCAGTCTTTAATCTTAAGAGTGTTGTGATCATTCTTTCCAGATACAAATGCTCGCTAGCCAGAGTCCAATTTTCATTTATCAGGACAAATCCCTCGTTCTTCTCATTGTGTGCTTAATGAAGTTTTGGCCCCTTGTAACTTGCAGTCTCAAAACCAGGAGTGTTAATGTGTGAGAACCATCGGTTCCAACCATCTTCAAAAGGAAGTTGGTCATACAGTTTTTTATTATTTTCTTTTTTCTCCCTAAGGAAACAATAGGTTGTGGACTTTATTTTATTTTTTTAAGATTTTATTTATTTATTTGACAGAGAGTATAAGTAGGCAGAGCGGCAGGCAGAGGGAGAGGGAGAAGCAGGCTCCCTGCTGAACAGGGAGGCTGATGCGGGACTCGATCCCAGGATCCTGGGATCATGACCTGAGGTGAAGGCAACTGCTCAACTGACTGAGCCACCCAGGTGCCCCAGGTTATGGACTTTAGATCAGCATTCCCAGAGCAGAGTGCTTCACTTTAGGAAGCTCTCTCTTTGCTGACTTAACAGGTGTATACTAGCAGGGGTGTGCATGGTCGCTGGGAGAGCAGGGAGGCGGGAGAGGTCAGACTGTGTCACTGTTGAGACAAATGTTACCAGGATCCAGGAAAAGCAGACTTCTTCCTTCTATACCTTACTGTCATCCTTACTATACTGTATGTGTGGAAAACACCTACTCAGTCCTGCTCAAGCTTGGTGCTTATAAAGGACAGTCAAACCAAACTAAATTATTAGTGCTTTGAAGATTAGGGACGATGTGCTAATGACTACTAATGAGAGAGTTAAACAATACAGTGAACCCAGAAGGTCCTGAGGAAATCATCTGGCCATGTTTTGGGTGATTTTGAAAGGCTGAAGAGCATTCCTGTTTGGACAGGGCCTGCTTTGTTTTCCTTCTCTGAAGGGAGCTCCAATCATTTTAATATGTTTATTGGCTCTAGTTGATTTTTTCACGCATAGTCGGCATTAATCTTGATGTTTGTAGGCAAGTAGAGCTAACTCAGATGATTCCCTTTCAACATGTAGACTATGTAATTTCTAAAAAGCAGTTCAAAACTCTTTTGTTTAGTTTTGCTGAAAAACCACCCCACCAAACTATAAAATTAAAATATAAAACATGGATATTGAACAGGGATATCGAAAGGGAAGCCACTTTCATTCTCCTGTTGTTAACGTGCGTCTTTCCCACTGGAGCAAGGTAAACACTTCTCACCAGGGTCTGCGTAGATGTGGCCTCAATTACCCAAGAGCCTAGTCACAACACAGCACAATCAATCGAGCACATAAAACGTCTGATATTTGTGTTTATTCCTCTGGGCCTTCCAGGACTTCAGGCCCTCCCACCAATTATAGGACCAAAAGAACATTATAGAAAGGTCTAAACCTGGCAAATACACAGTTTAATAAAATCAGGATTTCTACTGCCCCCAAGTTCTCTGGGTAAGCCTTATCTTCCCAGGAATATATTTGACAGAAATATTCATTTTTTGACATTTTCAATGCCAATTATTCTGAAAGTGGGGGTGGACAACAGACTTGTAATCACTCAGGAAGTTGATCCAAGCAGCCTCGGGCCTGGAGACTGAGGTTCATGGTGATCCTATTTTAGTGGCTCTGGCATTCATAACCAGTCACTTTAATTCAGATTCCTTTCATCTTAATTAGGACAGGCGACGTAATGACACAATCAAACACATATGGTAGATTTATAAAACATTTGGGATGACTGCTGGCTGCTAATCTCGTGGTATTTACTAGAATATATTGATGTGAACATGTTAAAATATTGTGCTGAAGAGTAGGAATTGCCACTGAGGCTTGAGGCAGGAGAAGTGATGGACTCGGGCTACCAGGAACTGCGCTGGGTGACGGGAAAGAAGGCGCCATTTTACAAAGCATTTGAGAGGTGCATGAGATGGCAGAATGGGGCGGGCTTGATGAAATTCTCACTTTAACACTGCTAGCTGAGAGACCTTACGTCAGTCACTGCAACTCTGAGACTACATGTTCTCTGAAAAATGGTGGAGAAATCACTTCAAGGTTGCTACTTATAAGGAGTAAATGAGGTGGTGGATGTAGAGGTCGGTACAAGCTCTCCATGAAGAGACCATCACCATGAGCACCTGGCTAGGCTACCACCTACTGTGCTGATTTGGAACACTTTGCTCTGCAAACTTCTGAAATGTCTCCATGTGCAGTCTGGACCAGCTTGAAGAAAGAGCTCCAGAATGGTTCACATGGGAAGCCAAGCTGCCTAGAAATGGAAGGATCAGAGTTTCCATTGCCTTTCTTTTCTGCTTTATAAGAGCACCCCCCACCTCCTGGGAAAGTGCGAGGGCTTGACTCCTGATAGTTTGTATGGAGATGCTTGTATTTCCTTCTAGTTTCCTTTCATAGGGACATTAACAATGCCTTTCCTTTGGTACGTGAGGAATTCCATCCCCACAGGAATAATAATCTCAACTCTAAGAGAGACCCACCCCATTACTTTGCAGGAGGGATGCTTTTAATTCTTAATCTTGATTCTAATTCTTTTTCCTGTTTGTCCTGATCTTTGAGAATCGTTGCCACACTCCTTGTGTGTGTGTGTGTGTGTGTGTGTGTGTGTGTTTAGCTGCAGAAAAACAACCACTGAGTGTGTGTTTTGGTATATATGTCTGTTCAGTCCCCTAGAATGTAGGCCCTTGAAAACAAGACTTTCAACAGATGGCTTCTTTTATCCATGGCAGATAAGTCCAACTACTTTTATTGTGTGTCTTAATCAGGAAAACCAGGCACTTCTGATAAACATATATTTTTAAAATATATACATATGCTACTATGCTAATATTGCAATAATTGTAGACTATATTAAAAAGTAGGACATTTTAAAAGAAAGGGTTAAAAATGCAAACAGGAGTACTTCTCATTTTTCTCTTCACATGGCAATGGGCTGTCTTGTGGGGGCACATACATCCATTTTGGAGACGGCTGTCCCACAGCATGGGGGGCACAGACTGTTTTTTTTTTTTTAACCACTGAACAGTCACACTGGCCAGGACCCGGACGCATATTCTGGGCTCCTTCTTCTTTCCATGGGTCTGCAGCCCGCCATGCTCTCTTTCTTCAATGCTCCGCTCCCCCTTACACATTGACTGTCGGTATCCAGAGGAACATTTGGGTCACCGATTTCTTATTTAGCTTACACTTTTGTTTTCCATCATTATTTTCCTGGATGTAAAAGGTGCACCAGTCACCCGCATTGTCCCTTCTTGCTACTATAAGAAGGCCCCGGAAGCTGCTTATTTGCAAGGATCCTACTGTCTGCCTGGTGTTTCAGTCACATTAGGTGCACCGTATGGGATGGCCACCCACAGAAACTGTGGGAAAAGTTCTTTGCAGAAGTAATCCTGCTTTCATGCCGGGACGCAGATGGGAGTGTGGTTAAGGAAGTGGTAGGATAGGTTGGGGCATGTGTACAGTGGAACCTGGGCCATTGTGTGGGTTCTCAGGGAGCCCACACAAGAGCTTTCGCACCAAACATGTGCTGAAGCCCTGTTACCGGCTGGGAACTCTCAGATAAGGTTGCTGTCTTCAGGACATTCTCACTTCAGAAATGAAATTATACCACAGGCAGCTGGTCATGACAGGACATGGCAAAGTCATGAAGAGGAAGGTCTGTGTGTTCTGAGTCCTGCCAACACAGCCTGTGGGACCATGACCGCCCCTAAGGAGATGCCCAATGTGGCTCGACATGGAAACACACACTGCATGGGGTACTGAACACAACCTTTCCGATGGTGCTGGAAGCCATTTTTAATCAATAAGAATCTGCCTAGAAAAGGCAGGCCACAAAATAAAAGTTAAGAGAAGGGTAGCTCTTATCACTGGGAATATTTTCCATCGGCAGGAGCAGAAAAATAAAAATCAGTCTGTTGTAAAACAGCCTGCAGTCACCCACTTCAGAAGCAATACCGTATCAACACCTTCACATCCATAACTCTTCCTTCGGGCCTTTGCCCTCCAACATCCAGCCCAATTACCAGCATTCGTTGTTATTCTCTCTACCCCACAGAGGCAACACTTCTGCGGTTAAGAGGGGGTGGGGGTTTGGGATGGCCACAGTCCTAAGCACTTGACAGTCATGATGAATCCTTAAGTAATTGCTCTCACGATTCCCAAATGTGAGCTTCTCATTAGTTTTCAGTGACCCTCAGGGAGGAAAAGTCAGTTATCTATCAATGACAGGAAGGAGGAGAAAGGATTCCAAAGGTTTGATGTTAATACTGAAGAACGCTCCCATTTCCAGAGGATGTTTCCTGAGTTGGCGCCCCTCATTCACCACACAGGCGATGGTATATCAAGCCTGTAGGGCTCTGCAGTCTGAAAAGATAACAGGTGCTCTACCCCGGGTTCCTTAAGACTTCTTGTCAATCAAGCCAGCTGCTCTAGTTAGACTCTGATGCTTTCTTCTTCAGACTACTAAAATCACCTCCTAATTGATCTCCCTCCCTTCACGCTGCCTCCTCCAATCCATCCTCCACACTGCTGTCAGTATCTTTCTGAAATGCAAATTGGATGATATTTCATCCTTGCTTAAATCCTAAGAGCTCCATGTCACCCACAGGTTACATCAAATTAATTTAACATAGCCTTCAAGCCCTTCTCACCCTAGTCCCAGTCAACCTTTCTAGCATTTCAAGGTCCCCGGTTCTACTTGGACCCACTGTTCATCTGTTAACCACACCATGCACCTTCTTATTTGCATGCATCTCTCTGCTCAAACTCGTTCCTCTGCTCAGAACACCTTCCCACTTCTTCACCTCCTGAGCATCTCCTCCTTCCCGGAGTCTTAGCTCAGATCCTTCCTTCCTGGGAAGCTTCTTTCAAATGGCACCCAGCAGAGGTCCCCACCCACTTCTCTGTTCCTATCCCACCTCCTCCCTAGCTCTGTTGTGTGCTGCCATTGTCACAGATGGATTCTTGTCTACTTGGTGGCCTCCTTCTCTCTACCCCCAGAACCTGACACAGTGATACCCAAGGGCTGCTTGATAAACGTTCCAGGAATGGCTGCCCAGAAGGAAATTACGGATCTTTCAGGTTTCCTAGTAAGAAAAGCTCTTCCCAAAGGGCTTCTATAATTCTTGTTTGTAGGTGTCCCAGTCCCCGGGTCTGGATGCAGAGCACCTCTGACTCAACCACCACTTTTCTAGAAACCACTTGAATCAAACAAAAGGACTTGCTGTGAATAACCAGAAAATCTCAAGCTAAAATAGAACAGAAACAGAAACGATATTCAGAAGGTATCCTTCAATGTTAACTTTTCTTCACCATTCCAGATATCGGCTGCTTTTAGATGTTAGTCCCGCTTTAGGCCTGTGGGTATGTGCAGACCACATAATTCTGGCTGGACCAGCTGCAAGCTGGATTTCACCAGCGGTTCTGCATCTGATGTTCCGTGATCAGACCAGCCTTCAACATTGAAAATGTACTTAATGAGTCACTGAATTGGGTTTTGATTGTCTCTTTTTTCTATTTTTATAGGGAGGCAGTAAAATCTAAGTTAAGAGTGCCTCAGCTAATAGATGCATCTTGGCGTTGAAACGAGGTTTCTTTGACCCACTGATGTCCAAGTTCATTCACTTAATCCACAGAAAAGCCACCAGGAGGGGCTGAGTCCAGATTTACATTCTCTTTATCTAACAGTTGGAGCCCACTTACCCTTTGGCTAATGATTCACTACACCAAGGCCCCAGCCACAGAACAGAATCAGCAATTTTTTTTTTCAGAAAGGCAACAAAGGCGTGTAGCCAATTTTCCAAGGTACTCTCTCCAAAATGAGCCAAATTAAATTTAAAAATAATTCCAGAACAGTTCCTCTCCACATCTGTAAAAGAATGGCTGCTTGGCTGCGCACTACTACAAGAAAAGGGCAAAGTCTCCCCAAAGATTTTCAATTTTATTTTTTACTCTAGTTAGAAAAGCGTTGGGAAAGCAAATTGCATTTTGACTAAAAAAAAAAAAAAAAGGAAAAGAAAAAGTGTGGGTGGAAACATGTTATGAAAAGCAATAATCATACTGTTTCATAAATCCCTTGAGACTGATATTAAGTACCGCCTGAATCTAATGCTCTAGTTATAGAAACAATATATTTACAGGTTAATCTAAAGGATATATTTTTCTGTTCACACACAAAAAAAGAAATGGGTTTATTTCCACATTCCACACAAGCTCTCTTTGTAAACCAATCCTTTTGGACAGGACCACTATAGTCATTGAAAATATTTTATATAGGGAATTTGAATGTAATTATCATAAAAAATACCCAGGGGTTAAAAAAAAAAAAAAAAGAATAGGTTCACAATCATTGAATCCACATTCCTCCAACACCAATTATTGTAATGATAAAACTAGAGTGTTTTTTCTTCCTTTGCTGAACAGACAAAGCCATGATATGTAATTATTCAGGATGTGCTTTGTTCCGATGGTAAAGATGGGACCACTGGGACTTCCTTATCTGAGTAAGATCAATAGAGACTATACTCTATTAGCTTGCTTCTGGCAGTAGACTGTGTAAAGTGCCATAAAGGCAGCCTAAACCCTGTTAATATCGGAGAGCAGCTCAGAATACGATACCACAGGGAGACATAGTGCTGTGTAAGGCTCAGTAGTTGACAGAGATTCTCTAAATTCCTTGATTGTTTTCCTTTCTCCTTCCTATTAAGGTAACAGTAGCAATGAATACTATTTCACAAAGTCTTTTCCATATTTCTGCAGGATTATACTCAAAGAGTCCCAGGTTTTATTGTCCAGTTTTTGTGATTTGAAGTTAGAATCTGCATTTGTGGAGGTTCTACCCTGCCCTTGGCCTTGTGCCGAGCTCTGAGGATCTACGTATAGATGGGATGATATTTGCCCCTCCTGCTTAGATGTGGGGAGGAAAAATTAAAAGTCTTTATTTGTTTCCTATAACTGACCTTATTTTTCTCTAAAGTCTCTATTCTTGCTGATGGCAGGGGAGGGGGCACTTAGGATCTCCCATTCACAGCTAATTCTGTCTCTTCTGGTTGAGAAGATAAACTTTCTACCAGGGGTCCCTCTCCCCTTCTTTTTTTCCTTCTTCCCAAAATAGTGTCAGTGAGTGAGAAAGAGTTTAGGAAACTTCCAGGCCACCATGCCATCCTGCTCTGTTGGCTACATGAGGTTATTGTGAAGCATCCCACCAGGACTTGGAATTCCGCTGGGAATCCTGGGGCCCAAGGAGCAAGTACAGGGTCTGAAATTCCCACAAGCCTCTCTGGTTATTTCTAATCTTTCCTCACCCTCTGGAGAGTCTTTTTTTTTTTTTTTTTTTTTAAGATTTCATTTATTTATTTGACAGACAGAGATCACAAGTAGGCAGAGAGGCAGGCAGAGAGAGAGGGGGAAGCAGGCTCCCCGCTGAGCAAAGAGCCCAATGTGGGGCTTGATCCCAGGACCCTGAGACCATGACCTGAGCCCAAGGCAGAGGCATAACCCATTGGGCCACCCAGGCACCCGCCTCTGGAGAGTCTTAACCATAGTGGGCAAGTCAGGGAAAGTGGCAAGCCGTGAGCCTAGCCATGTACTTCTGACTTGGTTGTGTTCTTCTCTTCTTCTCTCTGGCAGAAGAGGATTCTATTTTCCTTCCAGTCTGAGGCTTAAGGTCACATATTAACAACTGAATTAGGTTAGGGTGACCACCTCCTTTATCAGTCAAAGTAGGACACTTTTTTGAAGGTGAAAAGGGGAAGGGCTCCCCATGAATAACTGTGTATCAAGCGACAGATATAATCAGAACCCAATCTGGATTAACCATGATGTATGGTGTCTAGTTAAATGAGACCAAATTCATGTGTTCCCTTTCCAGATTTAGGATTCTTTGCTCTGTGGTTCTAATGGTTCTTCTTAAAAAACAAAGCGCAGCAATATAGCAAGAGCGGTAAGCTAGAGTTCTTAAAGGCAAAGTTCCCCTGTAGGTATGTGTATCCAATAGTCTGGTAACATAAGTAGCCGTTGGCTGAACTCATAATGCAATGATCTTGGCAGCTTCTTCTGTGCTATATCTACAGAAAGAAAGACACAGAAAAAAGGGCAGGAGCACAGGCAGATTTTGATCTGTAACGCATTTTCTAAACCTACCTAGCGGGTTGGTTGTTTACTTGAATCATGTTGTTTCTAGCATTTAGATCCATGCACTGTTAAGTTGGAATCAATATATCCACTCAGGTCTGAATGTATATAAAAGTCAAGGAATGCACTAGGATGAGTCGTAGTTCTCATTAGTCTGTGAAATTATAGAGCGAATGTCCAACTGCTGAGCACTGTTTATCTAGCTGAAAGAGCTATTTATTGACTTAGTTGGGAGAGATTTAATTCATTTATCCATCCAATCCTCCATTCCTCCATCTGTCCATTCATCCACGCCGTGTATTATTTCAGTCAAGGAAAAAATGTGTGACCACAATTGGAGCCAAGTACAAGATGGAATATGCACACTGTAATGACAGAAATTGATGTCCTGTGTGGGCCACAGATTTGACTCCAAGCTTTCTAGGAACCAACCAGAAAAATCTCTTGCAAGTTATACAAGTTCAAGTCTGTCAGATAATACCTAATATAATAATTATGATTATATACATAATATAAATATAATAACATAACACTTACCGAGTGCTTACTATTTGTTGGGCACTGAGTTAGGCTTCCTATATGAATAATTTTTTTAAGTCCCCCCAGGAATCTTAAGAGACCAAAACTAAGAAATGCCCACATTATAGATGTAGAAACCAAGGCTTAATGAGAATAGGTAAAAGAGTCCTAACCAGGTGGCCAAAGGACTCTCTTAGGAGCCCTAGCTCTCCATCTTAAATGCTCAGAATAAATACACCCCTTTTTGGTTCGAAGGTCTCACAGTAACTTCTTGAGGGATTTTATAATGGGGATTCTTTGGGCTGTGATCCACCAGACCTTTGACAATACAGGACATGTCCTCAGTATACCCTATTCTTTTCCTCTGTAATAATACAGTCTAGTAATATAATTATTTGTGTAATACCTATCTCCCCAACTAGATTTAAAGACCATAAGGTCAAGGACTGTGTCTCTCTTTTCTACTACCCTGTTGGCCCCTGTACACGAGAGAGGTTGAACATGTATTTATTGCATAAATGAGTGGAATAAGGAGTCTCAGAACTATTTATAAAACTGCATTTGCACAAAGAAGCTTCAGTTCAATCTGAATATGCAATTTTGTTTTTCTTCCTATTTTCTTCCTCAATCCTATTTTCCTGTCCGTCCCCCACCCACTGCCAGCACACATTATTTATTACCTTTATCATTTAAGTGAAATCACTTTCGAATTTCTTGACCTGCATTTGAGTACAGATCTCAAGGAACAAAGACTAAGAACTTCTGTTCTTAACAGTGGGAATGATTTGATTTTGCTACTCTCTGTCCCTCTGCGCATGGAACCCATGGCCCTTAGTCCTCTTGAGAGCACATAAATGCTAGATTTTTTCCCCCACTTGCTCTGGCTTATGCTGCCACTCCCAAAACCATTCATCCCAATGGTCAATATCATGGCAGTAACACAATAACATTTGTAGGGAATGCTAAAGTTTTCTAAGCCCTTTCACAGACTTTATCTTGTTTGCTCCTTGTGACTACCTGTAAGCAGGTAAGGGCAGGCACTGTGTAACAGATGAAGATACTGAAACTTGGGGAGGTTAAGTGACTAGCACTCTGTCCTCACCTAGTGTGGGGTGGACCCCAGCCTTAAAGCCAGAGGCCCTGGCTGCTGAGTCCAGCCTTGCAACCCTGTGTCCCTGTCTCCATTTTCACTTGCAATCTTCTTCTTCTTCTTCTTCTCTCTCTTTTTTTTTTTTTCTCTGATAATGGAGGGGAGGAGGAGATTGGTCAGAAATGACTCCACACAAAACAGTTTAATGGTTTTGCTGTTATTAAGTGTGTCAGGGGAGAATGAGAAAAGGAGGTATCGGCCATAAAAGATTTGAACTTGAGATCCAAGACCAAAAGCTCAAGAGAACTCATGGGAGTCCTAAGCTGCAGGTGGGGGCTTTGTTCTTGGTCAGGGTCAGGGTCAGGGTTGAGTTTCTGTCGCCTTCAGAGACCTGCTGTAGACTTAGTCAAGACTCAGAGGTTCAGCTCCTGGTAATGAATGGTTCATGAACATTGTTGGATAGTGACAAACTACACCAATGAATCTTAAGCTGCAAAAATGGCCAAAGCAAAGTGAACCGTACTGAGGTTAGGAGCTCACTCCACCTAGGGGAAACACACCCAGAGAGGCAGCTCATGCTTTCTGTGTAGCCGGTCTGGGACCAGAGCCTTTGTTCTACTTGCCCAAATATGGAGAAGTCACTAATCTATCTTAGGCTTGGCCTTGGCCAGATACAGCTACCCTAAAATGTATCTTCTATGCCCTCCATCTCTTGGTAGCGACTCTTGCCAATAATCACTTGTGCCAGGACCCCCAGACTGCCAGCCTGGCCCTCCGTGCCTGTCTACATACAAGCTTGACCTCATCTTGCCCATGAAGATGTCGCCATCCCTTTCTGTGGCGATCTCAGCATCTATGGGGAGGTGGTTGTGTTAGTACAAAAATTTTGGAAAATATAAATATACAGAAATGAAAGACTAATCATTATCACCTATAGGAACTGCTACTATCTGTACTTTAAGTGAATGTTCTTCTAGACTTTCTTCTATGTGTTTCCTTAAGATCATATTGTAACAAATTGTACATTCTGCTTTTTTCATTTGGCAAAGTAATGCAAGCATTTTCTTATGCCAATAAAATGTTTTGAAATATAATTTTAAATGGTTACATAATCAGCATACTGATGAAACTTAATTTGATTCTCCTATTGTCGTCTTTTTAATGATCATAATGACTATAATCCATATTTTTGTACTTAAACCTAATTGCAGATAAGTATATTTTTCTTTATTTTTTAAACTCTTTTTTTTTTTAAAGATTTTATTCACTTTCTTGACAGAGAGAGAGAAAGGGTTGGGGAAGGCATGCACAAGTAGGCCGAGGAAGAAGCAGATTCCCTGCTGAGCAGAGAGGTCAGCTTGGGGATCCATCACCGGACCTGGGATCATGACCTGAGCTGAAGGCAGCCACTCAACCGACTGAGCCACCCAGGCGCTCCTCCATTTTCCTTTCAGATGGTTACTAAAAGTAGGATTATAAGGGGGCACCTGGCTGGTTCAGTCAGAAGAACGTGTGACTCTTGATCTCAGGATTGCAAATTCGAGTCCCATGTTGGGCAAAGAGATTATTTAAATAAATTAAACTTAGAAGAACAAAGTAGGATTATCATGAGTTGTGACTCTTGTTTCATTATATGGAAGAAAAGCAGTTCCTGGTAAACGCCTTGGCATTTTGGTGTGGGTGATGGGACAAGATGTAGCACAAAGCAGTGACACAATAAATGTGTATAAATGAAGGGACTCAATCCTGTTTGGAATATTTACATTTTATAAAAGAGGAAATTGGTCAACAAATTTGTCTTAAATTGGTAGAAATCCAGGCAACAATATTTATAATATTGAAGAAATAAAAATTGTGTATGCAGGACTCTCAAGGAAGGAAGGTTTTCTAAAAAGTCTTAATTTGGGGCACCTGGGTGGCTCAGTGGGTTAAAGTCTCTGCCTTCAGCTCAGGTCATGATCCCAGGGTCCTGGGATCGAGCCCCGCATCGGGCTCTCTGCTCAGCAGGGAGCCTGCTTCCTCCTCTCTCTCTGCCTGCCTCTCTGCCTATTTGTGATCTCTGTCTGTCAAATAAATAAATAAACAAAATCTTAAAAAAAAAAAAAAAGTCTTAATTCAACTTAACCCTGTAAAGAGCATAGGCTACTATGTTCAAAGTAACCGGCTCTTATGACCTATCCTGGCTCTTTGGTCACTTGGTTGCTGTGAGCCTGGCATCATTCCAAGGCCTGGGAATGATGCATGAATCATGGAGTCTGTCCTCAACAAGTCCACGACTTTATGGCTTATGGGGAGACCCATCACTCAGACAACACACAGGGAACACGAGAAGAGCAAAGTTGAGCCACAAGAAGTAATTAGCTTTTTCTGGGGAAGTCTCCTTGGGAAGGAATTTGGGGGCTGAAACTTCCTCTTCCAAAAGTTCCCCAGGGTAGGTTTGTCTGCTCTCTGTTAAAGTTCTCTTTCAATAAAATAGCTGTTATTGTAGGGCCCAGAGCAATTTTTGGACCACTTCTCTCTCCTGTGCCTGGATAGAGAGCAGTTAAGCTGGTTGCCAGCAGCCTTGTAAAGTCCTGGATTCTGTCCCTCTCTAACCTCATCTTGTATTGCTTTGTCTCCCCGCCCCCCCCCACACCCCTCTGCCGTGCTTACCTCCCTTCTGCTCCTTAAGCCTCTCCCTACCTCAGGGTCTTTCCTTCTCTCTCTAGAACTCTTCCCTGAGATCTTTTCAAGGCTGACTCCTTTCCATCCTTCAAGTCCCTGCTCTGAGGTCACTTCATCAGGGGGCTGCCCCCACCCACCTCACCCGTGCCATTATCTACCTTCGTGTTGTAAAAGTACGCCTCTTATTCACTGAAGTTACTTCTGTGCCTCTTGTTCACTGCAGAGCACCCCGCTAGAATGTAAGCTTTATAGGGTCGGTCACTTGATCTGTTGTGTTCACTGCCTCAGCGCGAAACCCTAGAACAGCATCTGTCTTCAACAGTAGGTGCTCAGTAAACATCTGCTGGATAAATGAAGGACCCACTCTGGAGAGCTGATTTATTCAAGTTTATGTCTTGAGCCCCTTTGCCCACAGTAGCTCCAAAGTGTCTGCGGGATTGAAGGATGGTAAAAATCACCCTTGGTCTCATCTTCTCTTTCAAGCAACGCAATGTCATCTCTTCCAAAGTGACCTCTCCATTCCCCTTTCCAAACCCTTATCGCCACATTCCAGAAGTCCTCCCATCTCCCATCAGTGAAGCGTGCAAATGACTTTTTTATTTTTTTGCTGTTTACAAAAGAGCAAAAACCAGGAAGAAACCAGTTGTGTTGCATTTTGAACCCATGTGAGTTGTCTATGTTCTGCCTGTTTTCCTCCCCTGCTGTCTCTGTGTGAAGGCTGATTAGGAGAAGAGTGAGCTGAGGGGCAGTTCACAGGCTCCCACGGCTGCCAAAGCATTCACCCTCCAAGAGACGGTGGGAAGCCGCAGTCAAGGGCTGGGGGCTCCAGCACAGACATTAGGAGCCGGTGTGGGTGCCTAGCAAGAACCACAGAGACTCATTTTCAATCTTCTCTAGGCCTCCACAAATGACCAAAGCCAGGCAGGGGCCCTTTGGCTGCTAAGTCCTCTAGGGAATAGGGAGTGGTTGGGTCATTTCAGTTGGCCGGGCCACACAAAGGCTGCAGGGGGCCTTGGAAGAGCACGCAGCTCAGCAGCCCACAGAATTCTGGCCTAGCTCTGCTGCGCGCTGCACGTGTGGGACCTCGGCTCTTTGTTTAACCTCGCTCAACCTCCGTTTCCTCGTGGGTGAAGCCGGCATGAGACTGTCTACCCGGAGAGATTACATGCCTTTTATATGCTTGAATTATGAACAAAAGGACTTAGAAAGATGCTGGCACATGACAGGTGCTCTAGAAATATTTGCTATTATTAAGAAGCTGAGTTAAGGTACGAGGAACATAATTGAAGTGAAAAATGAAATATAATTAGCTGCGCTTTTCCATTTTAAAAGTCAAAGACGGGCTTATAGATATCAAATAGCCAAGAGGATTCACAGTGGATTCAAAGCTTTACTCCATTGTCCAACAACACTGAATTGTCAAACGATTAGGCTTAATTGAAGTTTTCACCATTTCCCTTCTTGTCATACGATGGTGATTCTAAAGCTGGAGATTGATGTCTTTGGGATTGCATCAAAGAACTGTCAGATCCCCAGTGACTTTGCCCCCGCTATCAACACTACTCTCTGAATCCCTGTTCTCTAAATCTTGCTTAGAATTGGATAAATCAGTCGACTTGAATGAAGTAGCGCTATTGAGTTAGCCAACTGAAATTAATTACTTTAATTTTGTAAGATGGCTTAATTCACAAAAGCAGAAGGTCAGGTTATTTCCCAGAGTTCCATCGCTGCCATCCAATGATTAATTTAAAATGTTTGAAGTCAATTTTTAAAAATTATTCACTTTGGTAAAACTTCAGCCAAGTCCAAGGAGAGGTAGCTTCGATTCCATTTTCAAAAGGATGTCAATAAGATTTTTGTCTTACGGTCCTAAAGAACATATTCCCATCCCTTATAGTTTCAAGAGGGGGGTGGCTTTTTTTCCCCTCCCTCCCCTTCATGGGTCTATAGAAAAGAGCTTTTCCTGTGTAGGAAGTAACATCGGAGAGCAATTCTCATGGCTGAGGGGGTGTTCTCCGAGTGAGTCCCTGCGAGATGCCACAGTTTCCTGTCAGCGCCACTTGACGGCTGTCAACCCCAAATGAGATACAATTTCCCCACTCAAGGAGACTAAAAAGAAAAACATAGACGTTGAAGAATGAAGATAAACTGAAACAAGAACGCAAGCCTGCCTAATGACTAGCCATTTACAACAGGACTCAAAGTAAAGTCATGTGTGGACCAACTGTGTTCACTTTCCACAGCCACCAGGCCAGTTTCTCACCTGTTAATTCTTCTGAAAAGAAGGAGCGTTCGTTAACCTCAAAGCCAGTTACCAGGTCGTGATGCAACCTAGTAGCTCCTCAATAAACATTTGCTGAATTAGAAAATTTTTAAAAAGCAAGCAAACACACCAAGAGCAATGTTCTGGCAATGTGAGGGTGTTTACAGGTAAAATGAAATTAAATGAAACAGGCACGTTGGCTTCCAGGGGTCCTCAGCTTCCTCCTTTTTTTGTTTCATTTCTGGGTCTACCGTTGACTCACACCACGTGTCTCATTAGTCAAGCCTAGCTTCAAAATTACTCTTACCCCCGTGAGAAACACATTTGCTGACTAGAGTTCAGGTTTGTGCGTAGTTCCTTTTATTCTTAGCCTTATGATATCCAGTCAAAGGACTTTCCAAAGTTATTGAAGTCAGGTTTTTTTGTTCCCAGAGGTATGTTGGTGTATGGTTTGTCATTCATTCGTAATACACTTAGATTCATTTTTCACAGTGAGCCATCTCCTCTTAGGTTCTCTGCCATCCTGGTAGATTTTTTTAAATTTGCATAGAGTAAAATTCACTTTTTGTGTTTTTACTGTGGTACACGTTTTGACAAGTGCAATCATGCCACCACAGTACCGTATCTAACAATTCCATAACCCCCCAAATTCCCTCAGACTGCCTCTCTGCAGTCAACCTCTCCACCTGCCTCCAGCCCCAGGTAAATTATTCATCTGCTTTCTGTCCTTCTAGTCTTTTCCAGAATGTTACATAAATAGGCAACACTTACCTTTGGAAGCCTAGCTTCTTTCACAGAGCAAAATGCATTTAGAATGCATTCATAGGATTATATAGAATGCATTCATAGTATTGTATGAATCGTGAATCATGAGTTCATTTCTTTTTCTTGTTCAGTAATATTCCACTGTGTGAATGTACCCTAATTTGCTTATCTATTCATCGCTTGACAGGCATCTGGGTGGTTCCCAGTTTGGGATGATTATGAATACATTTGCTATAAACATTCGCTGATAGGGCACCTGGGTAGCTCAGTGGGTTAAGCCACTGCCTTCGGCTCAGGTCATGATCTCAGGGTCCTGGGATCGAGTACCGCATCGGGCTCTCTGCTCAGTGGGGAGCCTGCTTCCCCCTCTCCCTCTGTCTGCCTGCCTCTCTACTTGTGATCTCTCTCTCTCTGTCAAATAAATAAATAAAACATTCGCTGATAGCTGTTTGTGTGAATCTAAGTTTTCAGTTCACCTGGTAAATGCCCCGCAGTAGGACCGAGACCTCATTTGTTAGGGGTATGTGTAACTTTGTAAGAAACTCTCAAGACATTTCCCGAAGTGGCTACTTCGCTTGCATTTCCACTGGCTGTGCGTCTTTGCCAGTACTTGGCATTGCCTTTGTTTTTGTTTTGTTTTTATCTTAGCCATTCTAATAAGTGTGTAGTGGTATCTTGTTATGGCCTTAATTCATATTTCTCCAGTGTCTGATGATGTCGAGCACTTTTCCATGTGCTTATTTGCCATCCAAGTATCTTCTCTGATGAAATGTCTGCTCAGGACTTGGGCCGTCTTTTTGTGCGTTTTCCAGATATTTTCTTTTGATCTGCAGTTTGTCTTTTGATTCTCCAAACAGTTTCTCTCACAGAGCAAGCATTTGAAATTCTTATGAAGCCCAGTTTTTCAATTTTTTAATGGATTGTCCTTTTGGTACTATATCCAAAAACTCTTTGCCGAACCCAAAGTTTCATAGGTTCTCTCATTTTTTTTTCCCTAGAAGTTTTGTAGTTTTAAGTTTTACATTTAGCTGTATGATCCACTTTAGTTTTTGTATAAGGCATGAATTTTGTATCAATGTTCATTTTCTTATATATAAACTGTTGTTGCAGCACCATTTCTTGCAAAGAATATCCTTTCTCCATTGAGTTGTCTTTGCACCCTTGTCAAAAATCAGTTGACTATACTTATGTGGGTCTATTTCTGGCCTGTTTATTCCACTCCACTTACTGTCTATTCTGTTCCATTTATATGTGCTTCCTTCTTTTTAGCAAGACCACATGACCTTGATCATCAGAGCTTTATGTTAAATCTTGAAATTGGGTAGTGTGAATCATTCTAACTTTGCTCTTTTTATTTATTTTATTTTTTAAAGATTTTTAATTTATTCATTGTGACAGAAAGAGTATAAGCAGTGGGGAGAGGCAGAGGGAAAGGAAGAGGGAGAAGCAGTCTCCTTGCTGAGCAGGGAGCCCAATGTGGGACTCGATCCCAGGACCCTGGCATCATGACCTGAGCTGAAGGCAGACGCTTAACAGACTGAGCCACTCTGGTACCCCCAATTTTGCTCTTTTTAAATTGTTTTGCATATTCCAGCTTCATCACTTTGCCATATATATTTGAGAATTACCTTGATATCTATGAAACGTATTGCTGGGATTTGAATTAGACTTATATTTACTTCAAACATCAAACTGACTAGAATTGACATCTTAACGGTATTGCTTTGCAATCCATCAACAGGGTATATCTCTCCATTTAGTTAGATCCTCTTTGATCTTTACAGTGTTCTGTCACTTTAGCATATAGATACTGTCCCTGTTTTAACAGATGCATAAATACATATTTCATTTTTAGGTGGCTATTGTAAATACTGTTGCTTTTTTAAAAATGTCAAATCCCAATCATCCATTGCTAGGCATACACTTGCTAAATTCACTTATTAATAGCTCTAGGAGGTTTTTGGTAAATTCCTTGGGATTTTTCTCCAGAGACAATCATGCTGTCTGTGACATTGAATAGGACGATTAAATCTTAATAGTCACTCTAAACGCAAAACAATTAGAACTAAAATAATAAGTAACTCTGGAAGTTCACATCAGGGAGGTAAAAAAAAAAAAGGCTTCTCAGACTTAGTCATTTGAACATTCACTTAGTGAAATATTTATTTGTACCTCATGGTGCAAAGTGTAAAGAGGTAGTAAGTCATAAATCAGGCATGGCTCCTATCAAGTACTGGGTAACTGAGAAAGGGAATAAGACATGAGCAATAGTTACTGCATACATAAAGAGGTGATAAGGATGATCAAAGAGCAGGAGAGAATCTAGGGGTGGAAGAGCAGGTAGGAGGCCATTAGGCTTAATGATCTGACCAGATAATGCCTATGGACTAGTAGGATGGAAGTAGTTTAAATTCCAGGCTGACGGGAAGAAAGAGTAAGATTGAGACTGAACACAGAAGTAGACCTCAGTCCTGACTCCCCTTCTAGCCCAGTTCCAGGCTCTGTGGCTTCAAATCCCAGAAGACAGGACTTGGCCCTCCCAGTGACCGCAGATGAGCTGGTGGGGGAGACGGAAAGAGGGGAAGACGGAAGGTATAAGTGGGGATCAAACGCATCCTGCCAAGCAGTTTCCTAACCACCAGCCTCCTGTGACATTTGAAGAAGCAGTCCTAACCCTACACTGGTTGAAAGAAGAGTGAAAGTCCTCAATATTGACTGTTGTCCCTCCACTCAAGGAGGGCGAATGGGAGAGGGAAGCTGTATGCAGTGAAACAAGATGCCGAGGACCAGAGCTCGAATTCAAACCCGTGTGGTATCTGTGTGGTAACAGCTCGCACTTCGAGAGCATTTCTTGTGTGCCAAGCACTGCCTTAAATGCTTTAATCCTCACAAAAGCCCTCTGAGGTAGTTGCTGTTATTATCACCAGGAACAGATGGGGCACAGAGAGATTCTATAACTTTCCCGAGGTCTCAGTGATAGGAGGTTGGTAGAGGTGCTCTGCTCTGCCTTGTACTCTGCCACCACACGACGGCGGCCAGTGTTTGCCAGTTAACTCCAGAGCCTCGCTGGTCAACAGGAGCGAAGCAAACACATGATGATGCATTCTTCCACTACCGCCAGCAGTGGCTTCAGAGCCCCCACCATGAGCAGCCCTGCACACCTGCTCTTCCCCCAGCATAGGGCTGGGCATTGAAAATAACAGATGCATTAGACACAGTCCCTGCCCTCACAGAACTCAGTCTAGAAGGAGAAGCAGCCTGGTACAGAAGGAGTGGAATATGCACTGTGATGTATGGCCCCGCCCCGACGGCAGATGGAAAAGATGCGAACACACAGAGAAAACAGACATTACCTTTCCACTCCTCTGTCAAGGAAAGTGAAAGGCAAACTCGTGCATTGTGGCTGAAAGCATTTCCTTTTGATGAAGTGCATATCTAAACACCAACATTCCCCTCAGTCAGGTCCATACCTCGGTCTCCATCATGTTGCTGACTTGGCTTTCTCTTGAGAAAGTCACAGATGAGCCCACAGTACAGGGAACCACAAAGATGTGGAGCGTGTAGCTCCTACCTCAGATGCTTTTTTGTTTCCTTTTGCCTTTGAAAGCTGCGCAGCTCATTACAGTGGAAACGACAGACTGGATGCCAGGAAAAGCTTTACCTTCGCTTCATCTTGTGGAATTTCTTTGAAAATAACTCGTCACCACTGGGGGAAGAAAACTTTGAAACCTTTCTATTTTCTCTTCTTAGCTTTGGAAATGGCAAGTATGAGTATGATTTTTCATAAGAAAGTATGATTATTCTGTCACGAGGAGAGATGTGATCCCGGATGAAATGTGGAATGGGCAAAGTGCGTTCTCCCCTTTGGGGGGGCTGCTTCCTTCATCAAGCTTCCTTCTTTCCCCCAATGCCCACTTCATTTCCCCTTCCATCTCTCCCAGATATTTAGTGCCTTCTTTCTTGATCATTCCTTCAAATCTCTCCAAGGTGATGTGGGGAAAAGGTTAGCATCTCTTTCACACTAAGGTGTAAGTGACTGGCAATAGTTAACAGCCGGGCCTTTTAAACTGGGACAGCAGAGTGTGCCCATGTTGGGACCGACATGGCACACCTTTGAGACAATAGACCAGCTTAAATATTTAGGAAGAAACATCATTTTCTATTTAAACAAGCACAGATGCATGAAATGGAATATGAAATGGCTGAAGCAATGAATCACAGGAAAGTGAACTATTATACAAGAAATATTGTGCACGAGACAAGCCACTTCTTGCTAAGGCTTCAGAGCCCCAAGGCTGGCAAATCCTCCCCTCTCCTCTCTCTCCTTCCCCAGTGGGTAAGCGCCGCAGTCCCCACGTCTGCAGGTGGGTGGGTGGGTAGGGCCTATAATGCAAGACCTCAGAGTCAAGGATTTATATCCAAGCAGAGATAATACAAGCAGTGGACCTGAATTTGGAAATAAATCCAGTAAGAGCCTAAGGAATATTTTTTGACTCAACTAAAATGAAACAAATAAATAGATACACTAAAACATCAACACTTTCAACAACATTATACACATTTGAAATAGGAGCAGTGGGGTTTGCCGTATTTAATTTTGCTTTCAAATATTTTTCAGGAATGTCTCTGCTCCCAGTTTGAAAGAGATGCTTGCAAACTTCCATTACTTTGTGGCAGATGAATGCTCAAAGGCATTTTTAAACAACTTTTATCTTTTATTTGCATCCAAGAGTCTTGGTGCAGAGGCCCCTCTAGCAGTCCAGTGAAGCCTAGACTCCTCAGAAAAAGAACTTTTAAGTACATAACATGAAGTACACAGAATTCCAATTAGATTGAAACGAAATACAGTTCAAAATATCTAAAATCTAAATTGTAGCTTAGTAAAACATGCATTTCCTTACTAATATATTAAATAACAAGCTCTAAGGGCAAGTCGAATCCTGCAATTTCCAAGGATGATGAGTGTAAATGGTGAATGCAAATAATTTTTTGAGCTCTCTGAAACAACTGTGATGTGACATTGAAATGCCTGTAATTCCTACTGGAGGCAGGGTCACAGGTGATGTGAGTACTTCCGTGATTTGCTGCCTACATTCATAATTGCCAGAGATGCTCAGTTTCGGTAAGAAATTAATGAAAAAGAGAAAAGTCTTGTTTCCATTTCACATTCATGAACCTCCAAATTCTATGCCCCTGACATAAAGATTCTAGATTCTTCTGATTTGGAACTCTGGGTTTTTTATTTCCAGGTGTTTAGAGGTCTTGGGTCTTTGACACAGTAAAAGCAGAGTAACTTCTAGATAAGCAGTAACTAGACATGGAGGAGCATTTCTCAATTCCACCCCCTCCCCCCTTCCCCACCACCTGCAGAATACCTAAGTTTGTGTAGCCCTATCCACATAACCTTCTGTCCCATCTCCATTTCCCCGCTCCTGGGGATCCCAGAAGAACCATTCGAAATTCCTCAGATTCGCATGACTTCTCAAACTGCCTTTGCCAACACAATGCCACCTTCTCTTTTGTCTCCCTTATAACTATCTCTATCCCCCCATTTTCCAGTTTTCTAATGATTCTCGCAAAATGACTCATGATTTGCATATAATAGATTCAGGATGGTTGCCATGTCTAAGCATCACGTCTAAGCACAAAGAAGTTCAAAAGGTTGGGGAAGCAGGTCTTGCCAGTCCCAAAGGTGGCCTCCTACCGGCTTCAGTACCAGAACCAGAACCCCACCAGAGTCCATGTTTGAAACACCAGTTCTAAGAAATAAGGGCAGAAAGCAACTGGCATTTATTGAACACTGAAACATGCTGGGACTGGCGCTGCATCCATATTTTCTCACTTAATCATCAAAAATAAAAAAGTAGTAGGCTATTAATAACTGCACACATGACTAAGGAAAGAAGTTTAAAGGGCCTAAGGAACCCGCGCAAGGTCACCGGCAGCTAGCACGGTCACCTGCGCCTGTGCGTCGGGGGCGCCAGCCTGACTCCCACCCCCAGGGCTGCTGAGATGACTGCTGAGGGCTCACAGCAGTCCCCTCAGGGCTGAACAGGAAAGGGCCTTCCTCTGTCCTCTGTCCTCCGGGGACTGGATCTCTCTGCAGCCCTCAGCCCTGCGGGCCACTCCTGCCCTCTGAAACTGTCCCCACCTTTGCCTTTCACACCCACACTTTGCCTTTCTCCATCTCCGCCACTCCTCCGTCTCCTTTGTCAACACACTTTCTGCCACCTAGCATGATGGAGCTTCTCAGGGCTGGGCCTTGGCCATCTTCTCTGACCACTCTTTCCCTGGGCAGCTGGCCCCAGCCCTTGGCGCCTATTAACTTCCATACCCAGAACACCTTCTCCCTATTCTGAGCTCTGGGCAACTAGCTTGGGTATCTCATGCATATCTCTTTTCCCAAATGCCCAAAGGTGATTCAAAACCCTCTATTTCTTGAATGAACCCTACTTCAGTGAAAAGCACCCAGCTTTACCTAGCTGCCTGAGTCAGAAATCTGAGAATGGCCCATTACTTCTCTTTCTCTTTCACCCTCATATTCAGTCAAACCCCAGGTCCTCTAGATTTTGCCTAAGAATACCTGGAATCTTCCCCATTCTCCTATCTTTGCCGAACCAGAAATCAAGGTACAGTCATTTCTCATCAGGATTCACAAAGTAGCCTTCTAACTCCTCCTTTTGTCTTCCTTTTAATCCTTTCCTCTGTTTAAGTTTTTCAGTGGTTTTCCATAACTCCTTCATACTCAGATCATAACATAATCTAACCCATCAGATGCTGTTTGATCTTCCTCCCGTGACTCCCCGCTGCCGCCCGGAGTGACTCTGCACTCTACTCTTCTACTGGCCTGTACTTCTTTTAGTTCTTCAGTGACCTTCCAGCCTCTGAGTATTTGCACGTGTTCACTCTGCTTAGAAGGCTAATCCCTATTCTTTTCATTAAAGTATTTTCTAGTCCTCCTTTGGATCTCAAGTTAAATGCTGCTTCCCTAGAAAACTTTTCTTAACTGTCCAGATCAGGTCAGCTTCTCCAACATCCCAACTGTATACTGAGGTAGTGTTCTTTTATCAAATAATTAACTAAATAATTTAACTAATTATTAAATATTAAATTATTACTAATAATAATTGATAATATTATTAATATTAATTATTTAAATATTAAATGTTATTTAAATATTTATTTGAATGTTTAAATAATAATCATTATTTAATTAAATAATTAACTAATAATTTAGTATCTGTTTCCCCCTCTATTATGTAAGCTCCGTGAGAAAAGCTACTATCTGATCCTCAGCCCATCCCCACCCCTAATACAAGGCTTAGTGTGTGGTTGACCCTTGGTATACCACTGTTGAACCAATTAATTACTTACAGGGGGTCTCTTTCTGCCATACTTCTCTAGACCTTTCTAGAATCTACAGGTTAGCACATGATTTTGTATATTCAGTGAAAATATGAATCTAGTTGGAATTTACAACTGACAAATGACCTAACTGCTTAAATCAAAGAATCTGATAAAATCCTATTCTACTTTGTTGCTACTTAAATGAAAGTAAGAATGAAACAAAGTTTCATTGTGCTGCTTGTCAGTGTCTGTTTTCAAAATGCATGGCTACATCATTTTTTGTGCCTGGTGGTTTCCAAATGAGTCATTATTCGCTTCTCAACAGAGATGAATGGTGCCCTCCTAAATGTTATTACCATTTGTAGTCACCTTCATGGCTGTCAAAATTTGTGTTCTTATGCAACTATCAAAACCAGCTGACCAACAGATGAACATGCCTTTGGCTCTGAATTTTTCAAAGAAGGTTCAATGTACATTTCTTTAAATAAAAAAGAAAAATCCATGTACCCCAGATTTGACTAGTAGCTTCCTGGTGGGGGCACCACAGATTAGCACAATGTGATTTAGAAGGATTAGTAAAACCGTTCCAACAGATGAGACAGCAGGTAACAAAATGACCTGAGCACATGAAAACAAGTCAAACTGAACTCACATACTTTTAAGTCATGTCGCTAGTCCCAGGTAATATGCTGCTTTCTTGGTCAAATGCAAGATACCTATGTCAGTGAGCTGCTCCTCTTTTCTGAGCAGCTTACAACTGGGAATAATGTCTAAGACACACCTGTTCAGGAGAAAGCAATTTAAGATAAGACATTTGTGCTGCCGGTTTCTGCTTTTAGCACCTGTGATTTGTAAAGGAGCTACAAGCCTCACAGTGGCTTGTGAGACTGGGCCTGATGCTTGATTTCAGTTCTTACCATTATTGCCTTAAAAAAAAAAAAAAGCCTGGGGCACCTGGGTGGCTCAGTGGGTTAAGCTTCTGCCTTCGGCTCAGCTCATGGTCTCAGGGTCCTGGGATCGAGCCCCACATCAGGCTCTCTCCTTGGCGTGGAGCCTGCTTTCCCCCCTCTCTCTGCCTGCCTCTTGGCCTACTTGTGATCTCTCTGTCAAATAAATAAAATCTTAAAAAAAAAATATTTTTAAAAAAGCCTGATGGATGCGTCACACAATGACACGAGGAATTCTGACTGCCTCTGTCACAGAATTAACCATTGGCCTAAGATGAGTTCAGCCTTGTATTCACAGAGGGGATGAACCTGCCCACAGGGGTTGGGGGAGGGGGTGCAGGGAGAGGCAACCTTGGTGTTCTCAGGAAGCTGTATCTCTTTTCCAGATAACTCTTTACTGAAGCTTTGATTTAAGATTTAGGGTTTCCTGAATCTGACTGACAAAGCTAAGTGTCCTGTGCCTCCATACTGATGTCATTCATTTCTAATATTAGCAGCAGAGCAGGCCAGGTTTGCCCGGGAAAGAGGAGCTTTTATTTTGAGTTGAACAGGAGCAGATACTAAAAATGAACACAGTGAGACTTCCTTCTGGCATATCTGACACAGATAAAATAGGTAAACCGGTGCAATGAAACTATTTTGACTCAAAAGGGAGAGGGATTCAATCTAATTAGGAATTTGATGTACTTACAGAATTTTTATGTAGCCTCAATTGTGTGAATGCTGAGGAATTAAACAACAAAATGAAATTCTAGAAAGTTGTTTTGTTGCACACAGTCACATGACATCATGAAGTAGTCATGAAAATTCCATATGTGGGATGGAGAAGGTTCCAAGGCATCTGTTAGAGCCTAGCATGCTATGTAAACTTTGCCATTATTTGGTGTTATAACCATGCAAACAAGCTTTTGATGATATAGTTTGTACTCACTAGATCAAATATGTCCAGTATTGGGGCTTCTGTTATCTATCATCTCTCTCTCTCTCTCTACCTATCTATCACCTGTTATCCAGCAAAGCTTAAATGGGTCAGAATAGCTGGACTATTGCCACATCTCCATTTAGTGTTGTATAGACATGAACAGAGGCAGAAGGATGCTGAGGCACCATGGGTAATCACAGAAATTGTGTTGGAGTTCTATGAGCTGAACTGGAGGGAGCTAGCTCCTCCTATCTCCTACATCTGCAGAGTGAGAAGCATCATCACGTGTTGAGAATGTCTTACATGGTAGAAGTCTCACAGAGACTCAACCCTGGACAAAGTAAAGGCTTTTGTCCATATCTGGTCAAGTCCATGTCTGGACTTCACGACAGAAAATGCTTCTCGCTTTTAAAACAACCGCTTTAAAAACAAACTCTCATTTTAAAAACAAGCACCTGGGTGGCTCAGTAAGTTAAGTGTCTGCATTTGGCTCAGGTCATGATCCCAGGGTCCTGGGAGCAAGTCCGACATCGGTCTTCCTGCTCAGTGGGGTGTCTCCTTCTCCCTCTGCCTGCCACTCCCCCTGCCTGTGTGCTTGCTCTCTCTCTCTCTTTCTCTGCCATATAAATGTTTAAAAAGAAAAAATGAACCAACCAACGGAGTTTGGTAACCATTCCCTCTAGAGGGTGAAGATATTTAGAGAGAGTTAAAATAAAAATACCGAGACTCAATGAGGGATCTATCACCTCTCTATAAATATTTGTCTGTCAGGAAAATTTTCACATAGTACAAAATCTTCTAAGGCTTTCATTCCAGAAAAGCTGGCCTGAGTGTTTAAACATCAGGGGCAAGAAAGTGGGCTACGTTTAGTACTTGCTATTTTGCAGTTTGTTTTTGCTGACAATTCTCAAGTATTTCAAGTTTGGGTTTCCAAACCCATAGCAGAGTGATCATCATCTTCCTGAGTCACTGTCATAAGGAAAATAGGGCAGGTTTCCCCACCTTGGTGCTGGGACATTGCTTAGTAAGTACTCAGCAACATAACCTTGCCCTATTTCATTTGCTAGGAAAATCTCTCACTCTGCATAGTTTTCTGTACTCCCTGTTGTTCTCAAAATTGTGGAAAGATTAAAATTACATGAAAATCCTTACTAGGATCTTCCCATGACACCTACATAGTGACACAAATACAGGTCTGAGATAGCTCCTTCATATTTTCCCCCAAGACTTCTAGGCGAGGACATACCCCACTGTATTATAATGACATGGTTGCTTTTCTGTGCCCTTCAGTAAAGGCAGAGGATAGGGGCACCTGGATGGCTCAGTTAAAGATGTGCCTATGGCTCAGGTCATGATCCCAGGGTTCTGGGATCAAACCCCATATCAGGCTCCCTGCTCAGCAGGGAGGCTGCTTCTCCCTCTACCTCTGCCTATTGCTCCCCCTGCTTGTACACACTCTCTCTCTTTTTCAAAAAAGTAAATTCTTAAGAAAAGAAAGAAAGAAAGAAAAGGTAGAGGATAAAAAAATTCCTTGGAGGTGAGAACCCTAATGGGTTCCTCTCTGTATTCCCATGACCTGCCCAATGCATGGAACATGATAGCCTCCCAGTAAGTCTTTACTGGTGCATCAGTGTTGAATATCTCTACCTGGAAGACTGCTACACACTATGTGGTTGACCCTTGAACAACATGAAGGTCAAAGACACAGACAACCTATTGTTTGTTGGAAAACTTTCTGATAACATAGTCCACACAGACTTTGTATATTATATGCATTATATACTGCATCCTTACAATAAAGCAAACTAAGATTATGTTAGGAAAATCATAAGAAAGAGAAAATACATTTACAGTATTATATTTATTTTAAAAATCCATATGTAGTGGACCCATGCAGTTCAAATCTGTGTTGTTCAAGGGTGAACTGTACTGATGTTTTAAATTCTATATTTTAATTTTTAAGTATTTTGTGTTTATGTATATATTTACTTTTTTTGTTTGTTTGTTTTGGTGTAGTCTTTTTTTCTTCTCCCTTCTATATAGCTTTTGTTCTAGATTCCTGTCCTTTAAAATCAGTAGACTTTAAGACTAAAAGAGAAGTCCTCAGATTTTATATTCTGTGGTTTTCTGAGAACCTACTAAAAGAATACTTTCTCATGCAAATGATTTTCATGGGAGAAGTCCAGTAATTTCTCTCCTCTTTAGTAGTTCAAAATATTTTTCACACATTCCTTTATGCAATAGTTTCCTTCCAGGTGTCTTTAACCCGCTTCAAATGGGAAAATGTAGCACTAGGTCTGTGAGAGGGGGAGCAGAGTCAGAAGGCACCCAAAATAATTATGCTTTGCATTTGTCTGCTGTATG
This sequence comes from Mustela nigripes, assembly GCF_022355385.1. Lineage (NCBI taxonomy): Eukaryota > Metazoa > Chordata > Mammalia > Carnivora > Mustelidae > Mustela > Mustela nigripes. The sequence continues at coordinate 138,093,571 of NC_081558.1, read as the reverse complement.
ACGCCTTAGCATACATTGTCATGTTCCAGTCCCACAGACCTGATGCCAGGTGAATGGCCCAGGCATGTGTAATAGCTCATCTTCCTAGTGAAGAAATTGAACCCCAGAGGAAGGAAGTGATTTCTCCAAGCTTCCCTGGCTAATTTCAACAATAGGTCAGAAACCTGTATCTTTCACCTCTTTGCAACTTTGGAAGAGGCTATGAAACTAAATGTGTTGCTTAGGTGGCATTTTATAGACAAGAATAATAAACAGAGGGGAAAACAGATGCAAAAGTGAGATCGCTGTAGTTACTACTCTAAAGACAACAGACTGTGCAAGCATCGAGAGAGCACCTGGAAGAACTGAGTTCAGCAGCAGTTGGAAATGTCTGTGCTGTTTCACTTGAGGTAGAAGAGGTGGGGGCAGTAGGGGGGCGGGGGTGGGGTGGGGAGTGTTCTCAGAAGAGCATCTGACCAGAGGGTAAAGGATACACTTTGCTACCATGTTTCAATTATTTAAGCGTCACCTCCTCACATTAGACCCCTATAAAATTCTAGGAGGTGTTCTCTCTGAGACTTTGATCTCTTCCATGACAGCTGTGAGGCAGATGGCAGGAAGATGGGGTGGGGGTAGGTCTCCACGGGATACCTTACCATGTAGACTAACGCTCCTCGTTCTCTATTTAAAGAGTGGAAATGTATTTCCTCTTCTTGACAAGCTTTCAGGGGTGAAAAGCAAAAGGATGGATGAGGGGGAGAAACCTATCATTTCAAAAATCTTGTAGCAATTTTATGTAGCCTTTGATAAAAAAATAATATAATGGTCCCCTATTTCTGATGGTTTGACTTAAGGTCTTTGACTTTGTGATGGAGGGGAAGCCATGTGCATTCAGTAGAATTCAAACTTTGAATCTGAATCTTTTCCCAGGCTAGCAATATATGGTAGGTTACTCTCTCACGATGCTGGGCAGGAGGTCACAGTTCCCAGGCAGCCCTGCGATCAAGAGGGTAAACAGCCAATACACTTAAAACTGCTCTATACCCATTCAACCACTCTTTTTTTTTTTTTAATTTTTTCAGTATTGTAGTCAATAAATTACACGAGGCACTCAACACCTTATTATAAAAAAGGCTTTGGGGGCGCCTGGGTGGCTCAGTGGGTTAAAGCCTCTGCCTTCGGCTCGGGTCATGGTCTCAGGGTCCTAGGATGGAGCCTTGCGTCGGGCTCTCTGCTCAGCAGGGAGCCTGCTTCTCTCTCTCTCTCTCTCTCTGCCTGCTGCTCTGCCTACTTGTGATCTCTGTGTGTCAAATGAGTAAATAAAATCTTAAAAAAAAAAAAGACTTTGTGTTAGACGATTTTGCCCAATTGTAGGGTACTATAAGTGTTCTGAGCACATTTAAGGTAGGTTAGGTTAATCGATGATGTTTGGTGGTTAGAGGAATTAAATGCATTGTCACCTTATGGTATTTTCAACTTAGGCTGGGTTTCTTAGGACATGGCCCCACTGCAAGTAAAAGGATATCTGTAATATAGTTTAAACAGCCTAAAGGATCATCTTGAATTTGTTCTTGTAATAATCCCCAACCATCAGTAATAATACTCTGTTTTAGAAGTCAGTTTATTAGCTACTTGGCCAACAAATATTTATTAAGGATCCCCTGTGTGTCAGGCTCTGGGGATGAATAATAAATGAATGAGGAATGACTGGTTGATGTATGAGATACAAATTTTGCCCTTAAGGAATTCATGTTCTAGAAAGAGAGAGAAAATAATTTGTAAACAAATTCATAAAGATCATTCAGAGCTCAAAAGCTGCATTTGGGGGGTCTGTTTTCATCTTGTGCTGAACCTGAGCACACTTGAGTCTCCTATCCCCCAAATGGAGATGAAAGACTCTTCCCAAGACCATAGACCTGCACCTGCAGCTCTGCCTCTATCACAACTCTAGTCAAGATCAATGTCAAAAGTGAGAAATAGTATTCATAGTTCAGTGTGTTTCACTGAGAAAGTCATGACCATATGTTGCTTTATTTTTATTCCAGGAATCTTGGAAAATCAGGACTCAGAGTTTCTTGCTTGGGTCTTGGTAAGTACCAGGGGTATATCATGTGTGTGTTGTGTGTGTGTGTGTGTGTGTGTGTGTGTGTGTGAGTGTGTGTATGTGTGTGTATGTTGGGCGGGGGTGATTGGGAAGTGGGAGACTGGGGAGAACACCAAAAGAGTGACTGGGATCACGTTGAGACCCAGTCTCAGGTGAGGAGGGGCTTCCTGACCAGAACTGACCCACTTCCTCTGAGCCTTTCCTGCCCAACACAGCCTTCTCCCTCTTTACACCCAAAGGGGCGCTGTGGCCATGATGCCTCATGGGGTCCATCAAGAAGAAATAAATCTGATACTAAAGCACACCTTAGAGGGAGAAATTTATGTGTTTCATGTGTAGCATGTGTAGCAAATGCGAAGAAAACCTTTGTATGCATTGCATGCTCACCTCACCTGTAGCTTCATCTGAATCTTTTTCTATCCTTATTTTCCCTTTGCCTAATTTACTTACTTATTTTTCTATACTGTTGTATATTTTATGTACTTTTATAATGTACCTTAAGTACTCTCAGGACAAATTACAAATTGTATGTGTGTGTGTGTGTATGTGTGTGTGTGTGTGTGTGTGTGTGTGTATAAATATAAAATTTCCTCCCAGAAAATGTAAATATTTAAAGAAGAGTAAGTTGAGATGGCAGTGGTAACAACATGAGGATGATCTGAAACAGTGATGTCTGTGTGTGAGACTTGAGGAGATATAAGGCTTCCAGATTTCTCCCAGATATGGAAAAAAGCAGCCTTGGTGTTTGAGTCTTTCCACACCATAAGGACTATTCCTGTAACCTAAGAGAGTCTAGATTATGATGGTAGCTGAGGCAATGATGAGAAGTGGTCAGATTATGGCTCTGTTTTAGAGGCAGAGGCTGGCAGGATCTTTGATTCTTCGTGGAACAGAGGACAAAAAAGAAGAGGCAAAGATGACTGGGGGTCAGGGGAGGGGATTTCTTGAACAGAAGAAAGGATGGAATTCCCAGTAAATGGGGTGTGGGAGAATGAAGAAGGGGAGCTTTAGAAAGGGGGAGATGAGAAGATTGATTTTTGGGATGTAATAAGTTTCAGATACCTGTTAGATATCCAAGACAAAAAAGGTCGAGTAGGTAGATGGATATGTGAATCTTGACTTTAGAAGAGAGATGTGGGCTAAGAGCATGATGACTTGAAAGTCCTCAACATGTAGATGCTGTTTAAGCCACAAGACTGGACGAGAACACTATGGGAGTGAGTAGAGATAACACATGGGAGCAGAGGGTCTGAGACCTGGGAAGTCCAACATTAAGGAATCGGGAAAATGAGCAACAGTCAATAAAGAAAACTGGAAAGATACAGCCAATGTGGCAGGCAGAGAAGCAGGAGAATGTGGAGTCCTGGAATCCAGGTGAAGAAACTTTAATAGGAGGATGGAGTGGCCAATCCTGTTAAAGGCGGCACATAGGTAAGCAAGATGAGGGTCAGGAATTGATTGTGTTGCAGCAGGGAGGTCACTGATGACTTTGAAAAGATCATTGTTTAGGGGTAGAGAGCTCACGCATGATTAGAGTGGGTTCAAGAGAGCAAATGGGTTCCAGAGAATAGCTGATGACTACTCATTTGATGACTATTTCTGTAAGAGGAAACAGAAAGGAGGGGCGGCTGGCTAGGCCGACAGAGTCAGAGAGAGTGCTTTTACACATGGAAGATATGACAGCATATCTCTATGCTGATGAGGACGTCCTTTGGGAGGGAAAAAAAATGATGTAGGAGAAGACAGAAAAATACCTAGAATGATTTCTCAAGACACAAGACGACAGTATCGTGAAAGCAGGCCGAGTACATGGGCTTTGAGTGTGGCGGGTGGTTGACTGTGGTGGTCACTCGTGGAAGTTCTCTTTTATTGCTGCTCTATTCTCAGTAGAAATCAGAAGCAAGGTCACCAGCTATTAGTGAGGATGGGATGGTGGTGTTGAAAGTTGGATGAGAAAGAGGACATCCAGGAAAGCAGAAGAGTACATAGACCGAGGGATGCGTCACAGTGGTCTGAGAGCATTATGGGTCTGCTTGAGGTTCATGCTACCAAATCTAAAGTGAGCCCGTCCCCGTGGCTGGGTGTTTTTCCTGCAACCGCAGGATGGGGTTTCTCAAGGGCATGTGATGAAAAAGAGAAGCCAAGAAGCTGAGAGTTTAGGGAAGAGGGTGATTATAATGGTGGGCCTCAGAGTTTAAACTGAGCAGAGAGGAAGATGAGGACTAGAGCCAGGAAAATGATCCATGAGTGAAATGAGGAGGTGGAGGGATAGTGGGAAATGGGTAGGACCGATGAATCGTGCAAACAAAGGGACAAGGATTGTTGGAATAAGAGCGGTAGAAACAGACCGAAGGATAAAAAGTGGTAGTTAGAAAGGGGAATGCTTGAAATTGAGATGATACATATTCAGTGTTGAGTAGCGACGAGTCTAAGGTGTGTCCGTTGGCAGAGGGTGACCGGAGTAGTGCTGAAGACAAGATCAGTTGAGAGGAGAGGTCAAAAAACTGAGAGATGAAGGTGCAGGGAGGGCTTATCTTTGGGGTCACTGAAATCACTAAAATGTGTGACGAAACTAATATTGAAGGGGCTCCTGGGTGGCTCAGTCAGTTAAGCAGCTGATTCTTGGTTTCAGCTCAGGTCACGATCTCAGCGTCCTGAGATCGAGTCTACCTCTGGCTCCACGCTCAGTGGAAAGTCTGCTTCTCCCTCTGCCTCTGCCCCTCTCCCCGTAAATGCCCTCGTGCTCTCTCTCTCTTTCTCATATAAATAAATAAAATCTTTTTTTAAAAAAGAAAAACTAATATTGAAGAGAGTGACAGTAAAGCCAGAGCTAAAATGTGCAAAAGCATGAGCTAGAATGACTAAGGGTGGTTAAGTAACTGTAACATGGAAGCCTGGTGATGTGGGATTCAGAGCCATGGGCAGACCCTGGGGAAGGGCTGGAGGAGCCTTTCTTGGCTCTTATTGAATGAAAGTGTGGCAACCAGGGAAGGGACAGTAGTAATCGAATCAAAGGTAGTAGCGACAAATTGTGCCGCCTTTCACTGTATTTCAAAGATATTGAAGGCGATCGAAGCCTGAGGTTTTCTGACTCCCCTAAATGATGATTTGGGAGGCGAGGGCGGTTGGTCTTCATTCACCATAAATCTAAGGGAACGTGACATTTGCTTAATTGATGGCTCTGATCTTGTTACCATTTACTTGAGTTTGAAAGACTCTGGAGGTTCATTATCTGAAAGAGTCTGACCTTAGTTTTTTTGAGAATGTGTTGTATGGTAAACAATTATTTACTATTTATCATTGAAAGAAATCACCTATAAATGTAAGTTTAAAAATAGACTAGGGGTCCCTGAATAGTTTGGTTGGTTAAGCATCTGACTCTTGATTTCGGCTCAGGTCATGATCTCAGTCATCTGACTCTTGATTTCGGCTCAGGTCATGATCTCAGTGTCGTGAGATGGAGCCCTGACTGGGTTTTGCACTCAGCACAGAATCTGCTCGAAGGTCTCTCGCCCTCTGCCCCTCCTGCTTGTACTCTCTCTTTCTCTCTAAAATAAAAAAATCTTTAAAAAAATTTTTTTAAAGAAATAGCATCATCTAAGAAAATATAAATTAAGAAATGTAGTGAAAAATCATAGAAATATCTTACAGTATCTATGGCAAAAGAAATTTAGTCAGAAGAATCTAGAAAACTCAAGCAAAAGCCCTTAAAAATAAAAAATTTAGGTGTCTATGAAGTCCCGCATGTAAATGAGTCTCCAAAGGGGAGACAGTGTTTTAAAAACAAAAACAAACAAACAAACAAAAAAAAAACAGAGCGTGTGTGTGTGTGCGCGCGCACGTGCACGCACGGATTCCTTTTGCTGGTTACAGGGATACCAAGATGAAAGCAGCAAGGATGCTGCTTTCCAACTGTTCCCAGAGTCATAGGAGCTGGGCATGTGGAAACAGACACTACATTTAGCACATACCGTAATGGAGAAAAGAAAATGAATCAAGCATGAGGAGAGTCTCCTAAAGAATTTGGGACAACTTCACAGGGAATGTGCTGCTTGAGTTGAGACTTGAAGTCGTCAAATGGAGAGAGAGGGTGAAGGATTCCGGGTAGACGGAGCAACGTGAGCCTGGGACACCGCACGGAGCAGTGGGTACTTGGGGAAACTGTTGGGTATGTGTAGAGTATCGCGAACGCAAGGTGTCTGCAAAGCGCAAGGATATGCGCCTGGAAGGAAAGCCAGGCCTGATCATGAGAACACTTGTTTGCCTTGCTAAGTCATTCAGCGTGTGCCCGCTAGGTCTCTGGTGTTTTCCAAGTCCTGAGGCTCCCAGGTCCCAAGGAAACGCTGAGGGGTGAGGCACAGACAGGGCTGACCCCCCTCACCCCACCCTCCTCGTTCTGTCAGAGGAGCTCCACTTTTTCCAAACGTAAATGTAAATATCAAAATTTTTAATGTAAATTTTGATATAAAATTTTGAAAGTAAATTTAAAGTTTTAATATTAATCTATCTTGTAACCGCATATGTAATAAATGACTTGATCTTTCAGAGCAGCTTTAGGTTCTCTGTGAAATTAAGCAGAAAGGATAGATTGTTCCCTTACCCCACATACCTACAGCTCCCCCTACAACCGACATCCCACACCCGAGCGCCGCATTTGTTACAGTCCTACACTGGTATGTCATTAGAACCCAAACTGTGGTTTACTCTAGGTATCTGTATGTCACCTGGCGTCGTATGCTCTGTGGGTTTGGTCATGATATGTAGTTATCATTGTAGTATCACACAGATAATCTCCCTGCCCTGAAAATCCTAAGTGCTCTGCTTATTTTTCTCTCCCTCCCCCACCCTTTGGCAACCACTGACTCTTTTTCTATCTCCGCAGTGTTGTGAGTTCTAGAATTTCATACCCTATAGACACCCCACAGTATGTAACCTTGTCAGATTGGCTTCTCTCACTTAGCAATGTGTGTTTACGATTCCTCTCTATCTTTTCACAGTTTAATAGCTGATTTCTTTTTAGTGCTTTCTATTCCATTTTGAAAGGAGGAATAAAACCATCTTTCTGCCAGAAACAACAACAACAACAACAAATTTTTTAAAAACACCCCGTGAAAGCCATTTCAATGCTTGGATCAGCAGCAGGACATCAGCAAATGTAGCAGACTTGTTTCTGACAGCAGCATATAGCTAGATAGAGGGAAAGAGTTGAAAATGGAGACATGGAGATGAATTCGGAGTCAGGGGACGAGGAGGTTGTGCAGGAGGCATTAAAGAGCTGCAGGAAAGGGGCGCCTGGATGGCTCAGTGGATTAAAGCCTCTGCCTTTGGCTCAGGTCATCGCCTCAGGGTCCTGGGATCAAGCCCCGCATTGGGCTCTCTGCTCAGCGGCGAGCCTGCTTCCCTCTCTCTCTCTCTGCCTACCTGTGATCTTTGTCAAGTAAATAAATAAAATCTTAAAAAAAAAAAAAAAAAAAAAAAAAAAAGAGCTGCAGGAAGGAGGAGATCATTCGGGAGGAAGAACAAATGGGACTTGGCAACCTGGCGATGCAGGATGAGACGTCTCCCTGAGCAGAGGAGGGGGCCTGGGTTTGTGGATGGGGCATCATGGTGGAAGAGCTATCATCTCAGAAGGAAGAAATGCAAGAGGAACAGTAAGAGGAAGCATGGCTCAAAGAAGCAGGAGCCTTGTGGGGGCAATGACCAGAGAGCCTGTCAACTTCTGGCTTCAGAGATCTAGTGGGCATAGGGAGTGCTGGAAATACAGACCCAGGAACTTCTAGCAATGGCAAACCCAGGCTTATCATTGAGGTCACCTGCATATATGGAGGACTGAGTTATTTGGACGGGTTTAGGGCACCCTGCCTCATAGAGTGTACCAGGCTGTATGCTCCCTGAGAGCAGAGACCGAGTTTTTTTTTTTTTTTCCCCTACACCCCTATTGTACTCTTAGCAGAACAGAGTATCCAGCAAATTGTAGGCACTCTCTATTTATTGAATGAATGACAGGCTAAATGGACCAATGGCTAAGGAATGGCAAAAAGCCCACGGAATCTTAGTGAAGATCTAGCTAAAGTTAGGGATCATAAGTAGCTGGGGTCCAGCCAGCCCAGTTCTTTGTTTTTTTCCAGCAGTGTATCAACACAGACACAGAGAAGGCCAAGTGGAGGTGGGAGGTGGGGAGTGGGAAGAGGACACAAAAAGAGGTCCAACATCACAGATTGTCCCCAGAGTGCATTAGGGACCAGAGGGTCCACTGCATACACTGTGACACGCAGTCCAGGCTGGGGTGGCGCTCAGAGCCATATTTGCAGGGCTCTCCCTCCTGCAGTTAGGAGGCCTGTCTGCCCACACTGAGTTACCCCCACAAGGTCTCACATTAGCAGCAAGAGGCCTGCCTGATCCATGCCATGGGAGGTGACACACAGTGGTGAGCAGGTGCCCCTACAGGTGTTCGAAAGAGGCTGACTTAACCCTGCACTGTTCACTCTGGGAGTGTTCTCACCGCTGTGGGTGGGTGGTCCTCATTCAATCAGTTGAAGGCCACAATAGTACAAAAAGGCTGACCTTCCCCGACTAAGAGAGAAATCCTTCTCCCTCACTGCTTTGAGCTGGAACATCAGACTTTTTTGACTTTTAGACTTGAAAAGACTTTTTTTTTTACTTTTAGACTTGACTTTTAGACTTACCCTTTTTTCCTCTGCTCTTGAGTCTTCTGGCTTTTGGACTTCAACTTAAACCATGGGCTCTTCTGGCTCCCAGGCCTTCTGACTTGGACTGAATCTGCACATATGTTCTCTTGGTCTCCAGCTTGCAGATGGCAGACCTTGGGACTTCTCAGCCTCCACAATGATGTGAGCCGATTCCTTATAATAAATCCCTTTATGTATATATGTACACTCATTTATATTTTTATATATATAACAAATCTATGTATAAATACAGATTTTATATTCTATTTTAAAATGTGTATTATAAATAGAAAATATGTAAGTACTTACATATAAAAAGATATGGAATAAGGAATTATATTTAAAAATTATAAGATTCTGTTTGCCCCAAGAACCCACACTTAGGGATAAATGTACTTGGCTAGTTTAGGTTTGTTTTTTTTAAAAGATTTAATTTATTTATTTGACAGAAAGATACAGTGAGAGAGGGAACACAGGCGGGGGAGTGGGAGAGGGAGTAGCGGACTCTCCACTGAGCAGGGAGCCCAACATGGGGCTCGATCCCAGAACCGTGGGATCATGACCTGAGCCAAAGGCAGATGCTTAACAGCAGAGCCACACAGGTGCCCCCATTTTGCTCATGTTTTAAAGCATCTCATAGGTGCGTGTGGCAAGCTGAGCAGCTAGAGATTTATAGGAAGTGATGCACGATATCTAAGGAGTGGGGAGCCCAGACGAAGGGATGCGTGGTCACATGCTCATTTTTTAGAAAGATATAGAATACCATCATCCCAAAGGAGGTCTGGGCTCTGCTCCGACCAGGAAGGGCATTTTATACCGCGCTACCAACCGGATGAGGTTTGGTCTGGGCTTATGTTTCCATAAGCCTCGGGGCTGTAACTCCTGGGCAGGGCAGACTCCCGTCACCCCATGCTGCCCTTTTGAGGCGACCCCTTCACACCTCACTCTGGAAGAAACAAAGTCCCAGAGTAAAATATTAAACACGGTGGGAGCCTACACTGAGTCTCTCAAGAGGTGGTTCTTCTGAGCTCTGGCTGCATATCAGGATTACCTGTGCCTTTAAAAAAAATGCAAGTAACTGGGGGTGCCTACGGTTAAAGGTCTGACTCTTGATTTGAACTCAGGTTATGACCTCAGTGTCTGAGATTGAGCCCCGCACTGTGTTGGGCTCTGCGCTAGGCTGGGGAGTCAGCTTGGGGTTCTCTCCCACTCCCTCTCCCCCACTCCACTTTCTCTCTCAAATAAATAATCTCTTTAAAAAAATAAAAATGCCGATAAGCAGCTCCCTCCAGACCTTTTGAGGAAGGCACTCCCGAGGCCCATTCCAAATGCAGGTGTTTTTAAAAGGTGGCCCTGATGATTCTGAAGTGGGGACAGGGTTAAAAGCCATTACCCCAACCAGGAGGAAGGAGATGGAGACTTGTATGAAGGGGTGCTGGGGAGCCAGCATCTATGATCCCCTTCTGCTGGCCCCTGGAGCTGGCCCGAGGCATCCCCACCTGAATGGCAGGTGCTCAGAGGAAAATCTGCTTAGCTGAGGCCTGGCCTTGGGGCTTCTCTGGAGTGGAAAGCTCCTGGGGCAAGCAGATTGGGCTCACTTCCCCTTCCATTCAGCACCTGTCACCTGGGCCTGTCTTGCCTTATACCCTTCCCTAATTGAGGGAAGCTTCCAGAGCAAAAGCAATGAATTGTAAGACTAAGCTGTGTGGGCTTCTTTTTTTCATGTGTTGTATATGTGCAGAACATTCTCCTGGCTCATCTCCCTCGGCCTTAGAGATGCTCTCACGGGACTAAGTATCTTGACACTAGGAGAACATGACATTAAATATTTAACATAGGTGATATTTTTGTGACATCCTTCATGAGTCTCATTCTTGTTGCCAAGGCCAATGTAAACTAGCCCCTTTACCTGTCATTATAACAGTGTGACAACAAGAATTTATAAAGTGCCTCTAAGACACTTGAGAAACCATTGAAAGAGTACAATGTCTTCCTTTAAAGAGTTTACCAATTTTTTTGCTTAATACAGAGTGAACTATCTTAAGACCAAAATATCCACAAAATTTAAATACTGCATGAATATTAAATGTGGACTGAAAGAATGTGGGGCTTGTCACCTTTCCTGGAACATCTACCTTGAATAATTGCCATGGGCCCTACACATTAAAATTGTAACAGGCGTTTGTATTTTTACAAGATTGTTCTAGAATACTGCTTCCACATTTCCTGCTTTCATGAATTAAATCCTTCAGAGTTGCTGACGCCCTCACTACACTCTGAATTACCAGCGAGTCCTGGCCATGTGCCTTTACCTTCCCTTCTAGAGTGTATTGGGAGCTAAGATACAGCCAGCCTGGGAGAACGGCTGCCTGATGTTCCACACGTTGCCAGAGCCATGGCCAGGGGAGAGCTGGAGGACAGAGGGCAGAGGGATCTCTAACACCCCACTGCACACTCCCCTGTGCACACACTCACCCACCATCTCCCTCAGGGCAGTTGTAAAAAGATGAGTAACCCCCGCTTGCTACCTGTGGTTCCAAAATGAAGCCAATAATTGTAAGATCACCAGGTAGCAGGGAAGAGAAGGTCCTCCAGAGACCAGGTGTGGGTAGTTTGATGGAACAGATCATTTATATATACACATGGTCTCACACTTATGAGAGGGGGAATTTGTCCTTGGAGTCACCACCCCCTGTACAAATGAGAAACATAGAGGCAAGAAGAGGGAAAATATATTGTCCAATGTCAGTGGTAGAGAGAGCAGAGCCCACATCTCCTGCCTCTGGCCCTCCACTAGCTGCCTGATTCCCACCGCCTCAGCAACCTCCAGCCTCCAAGTGCCCACAGCCTCTTCCTAGCCTCAGCTTCCTCCTGGAGAAGAGAACCATCCGACCAGGCATGGAAGGCTCCTTCCACCTCTCAAAGTCATAATGGGGGTGATCAAGTTCAGGATGAGCCCAGAGTGGTACTTGTGTGATAAGTCCTTCTTTCTGCCTTAGAACCAGAAAATGTGGGAGGCTGAACAGCTCCCTGGACTCACTCTTGAGTTAGGGTAGGCAAGCAGACAGAATGGACACCAGAGGCCACGTCTTGTGGCCCATTATCCAGAGGACTTTTCCTGGAAGAGATTTCCAAGTAGGACTGCAGCTGAGGGCAGACATTTTGTTTCTGCGTGGATGTTGTGAATGAAGCTGTGAACTCCTGACTTTCCCTCCGTGCGTATCGCCCTAAAGACGTCAGAAGTCTTGTCCATAGCTCCTGGACTCAGAAAAGAAGCTTGACTGAAGCACACCTTGTGTACATGCAGGTCTATTCATAGTGTCGCCTGTGCTTTGTCCCACACACTACATTTATAAGGTTTCTTAAACCTAGACAGCATAAAAACCCAAATGGAAGTTCAAGAAAGTTTCCTAGTTTCGGTCTGCAATACAGCTGAATTCCTCTAATCATGAGACTAAAAAAACCAGGGGAATCCGTTGGGTCGCTGTCCTGTGAAATGGAGTGTTCAGGTTAAAAGTGTGCAGAGCTACCGGAGCCACCTCTGGGAGGGCAGCACGAATGCCTGAGGGATGACCAGCTCTGGGTCAACACATGGAGGGGAAATGTGTGGAGACTCATACCTCTGCCTTAGAGGCCTCAGTTGGTTGAAATCAGGAATAAAATCCTACTTCTTTTTACAGATGCTGAGTGTGAATCAATCCAAAATCATCTTGACTAAGTGAACGGAAAACCCAGCCAAAGCAGTGAAAACATCAGCTTATGCCAGAATAGAAACTTCTGGCTTGATGCAGGGATCATACTCTGAACTCAGCAAGTGGGAGGTTTCATTCTCAGGCACCCCTCAGAGTAAAAATATGGTGGCAGCAGCTCCAAGCCTCATGTCTTACTGGCTTTGACTGGCTTGTGTATCCATCTCTGAACTAATTATTGAAGGAATTCAGTCAATCAGGAACCAACGCTGAAGCTGTGGAAGGGTTTAAAGTTACCTCAACCACAGAATGCAGATTCCCAAAAGAAATGTAAAGTGCTCTTGCCCAAAAAGCTCCTCGTTCCTCTGCTTTGAGTTAAGAAGAGAACATAGCCCTGGAGCCTGAAGACATTTCCTCCATCCCCACTTTAGCTTATCTGAGCTTTTTCTATGTCTTTGGTGGCCAAGGTTGAAAATTAAAATTCTCCCAGCCTTTTCTACAGTGTGAGGTGTGCTCAGAGTTTGGTGGCTCAGCTCACATTGACTTCTTGTGACCTCTCTTTGCCTAATCACCAAAACTCTCCTCTGGGGGAGGGGAGGATATATGTAGCTTTGTCTTTTTAATATACTCTCCTTCACATTCCACCCCCCCCAAATGTTGAAGGATCAGTGAGCCCCAGGCTCATTTACAAATAAAAGCTTCATCCTAACACCTGGATAATGAAAATATGCAAAGGAGGACCTCCATGAGAGCAAAGCAGAAAATACCTTCAATGCTCATCTTATATCTGACAACTAATTAAGATAGGAGGAAGAGGCCACCCAACATGTAATTATAGAAAATGGGTGATGAGGTAATGAGAAATAGCTGAATTAGAGCTGACAGTCTAGCCATGGGGCTCTCTTCAGGCTGTGAGGAAGGAAACAGCAGGATGAGCCCGGCTGGTGGGGCCCTGCTTCTGGTAACTGGGACTTTGTCATTTTTCTTCTTAGTTGCTCACTCACTTCCCCTAAGCGTCCGCCTACTGCTCCACGGTGCCCTTTCCCTCAGCCCTGGCTGGGCAGAAAGTGTGGCCCGCTCGGCCTCAGATGGTACTTGTAACCACTGGCTTGCTGAGGAGAAGAGACAGGATGGGTTCTGAGACAGTTCTGGAAGTGGCTCTCTATCTGACTTTGTCACCCCTCACAGCATCATCAGGCTGAAGCTGGAAGAATAAGGCAGTCCCTCTCCCTTTCAGCACCTTCCTGGGAGAGGCGGTTGGCTGCCATGACCCTGCTGGTGGGTCTGCTGCCTCAGACACCACCAGCGCCTTAGTTTGTGAGCTCTCAGGGGGCCAGGAACCATGATGGATTTGCTCCTCCCTGTCAAGCACGGAGTCTGGCACTCTTCTCGTTCATTCTCATGTTCAGAGATTGCACAAAGATATGCCTGATGCTGTGCTGGGGAAAGGAGAGAAAAGATGCCTCAGAGCCCTGGGGGCTCCAGGAAACAGAGCCCATATTATCGTTTGCCATTTTTCCTCCGCCATCTTGGTATGGTTCTAGGGAAATGATGGGGTCTCAATAAATACTTCCCAGATGAAGTGATAAACTTAGGAGGAGAAGCCGGGGAATCCAAACTAGCATGGCCTGGAGAAGGAACTTTAGGGGAGAAAAAATGATGAGAGAGAGGACTTTAGGAGGATTAGGAAGAATACTGGAGGCCATGCCACAAAGCTTAGAATTGATCTGTTTTGTGATGGGGAGTCACTTGGCCAGATGCATTTTAGGAAGCTCATTCTGGTCACAGTGGTCACAGCAGACAGCAAATTAGAGAGGGCTAGGAATAGAAGCAAGGAGAGAGACTGCCCAGGACTCAAATGTTCTCGCTTTTACAGAAGATTAAATGTAACAATCAGTTAATTGCTCACTAACTGTGAGCTCCGTTCATCATACTGTGTGCATGTACAGAGCGTCTGTACAGAATACATATGGAAATTGTGAGTAAATGAGCCTCGACCAGATTAGTAAGCAAAAGATGGGTAAAGGAAATTTTTTTAAGAGCAAAAAAACGACAAACACAGAAACAGAAAAATGACTTACTATAGGTGTCAGCATAACAAATTACAAAGGTTTAAAGATGGGGTTTTTAAAAAGTGCTAGTTTCTAGATATGTTCTTGATGTTAGAGAACACAAAGAAATCGAAAATAAAGAAATGGGCAAATGAAATCAGACAAATGTGAACGAAAATGAAATGGAGTGGTGGTGTGAAATTCATATTCAATAAAGTAGAATTCAGGGTGCCTGGGTGGCTCAGTGGGTTAAGCCGCTGCCTTCAGCTCAGGTCATGATCTTAGGGTCCTGGAATCGAGTCCCACATCGGGCTCTCTGCTCAGCAGGGAACCTGCTTCCCTCTCTCTCTCTCTGCCTGCCTCTCCGTCTGCTTGTGATTTCTCTCTGTCAAATAAATAAATGAAATCTTAAAAAAAAAAAAAAAAGTAGAATTTAGGTAAAGAAAAGATAGAGTAATGAGAGGTGATAATTGGTCAACTGAGGTCGCTAAGAAGGAGCAAGGGCATCTGCAGAGAAAAAAAATCTTGGGTAGAAGGAACCCTCTTCCACAGTGACAGGAAGAGAAGGAAAAGGACAGGTGTTATTTTAGTTTATGGTCCCTTAACTCAGGAGACAGTGTCAGGCATGCACCAGCTGAGGGGGAAGGAGATGCGGCATCTGCGTACCAGGGGAAGTCCGTGCGCAGTTGCAGACCACCAGGAAATGAGCAGAATGTCAACTGTATCTGTATTGGGTAGGTTGCTAGGTTTGGGAGCAAGAAGTAGAGGGGATTATAGTTTGTCAGCTTTTATGTTCTCTGTGAAGCAGGAAGCTTGATTATCTGCTGATGTTGGAGGAAGAGGAAGTGGGGCCTGAGGTTGAGAAAAGTAGGGCATCTTTGAAATCCAAACAGTGGAGAAAAATTATCAGAAACCAGAGCCGTGGTGGGCTCTAGGCGTCATTACTATAGACTGTGAATTTACAATGCAACTGTCTCTATATTCTGTGACTTTCTCCAGCACAGCTCAGCGTCTTAGTTATGGGTGATGAGAAGCCAGACAGTCAGATTTATCCCAGTGGTGGGGGGGTGGGGGGGAGCATTGCTAGGCAGCCACAGGGAAGGAACAGGGAAGCCATGGAGTTGAGAATAGGGTAAGAAAAATCTTTAAAAAAATTTTTTTTTAATTTTTATTTATTTGTTTGACAGACCACAAGTAGGCAGAGAGGCAGGCAGATAGAGAGAGAGGAGGAAGCAGGCTCCCCACCGAGCAGGAAGTCCGATGTGGGGCTCGATCCCAGGACCCTGGGACCATGACCTGAGCCGAAGGCAGCGGCCTTAACCCACTGAGCCACCCAGGTGCCCCAGAAAAATCTTTTAAATACTGAATCTCGTCATTCAGACATCCTAACCTTCTAGATCAAGGAAGGAATAGAAGACAAATTAGACCGGAAGAAAGTAAAGACTTTAAGGACAGAGTGTGTGGGGAAAGGTAACTGCCCAAGATCGGCAAGGGTGAGAAATTTTAGCACATGAAGGCTAATCCCCCGATTTCTATTGTATGTCTTTAGAAAATGAATGAGGCACACCTCCACTCAAGTTCTCTTATGTGTAATTTCCGTTCTGTACCTCATGGCAACTTTGTGGTCTTCTGTTGCCACTCCATCAATGTTTTCTACTGTGTCATCTAATAGTCATGGCTGGTCTTGCATACTTTTTTTTAAAATTGAGGTTTATACTTGGGAGTTTGCAATATCCAAGGTGTGCTGAATGTATATAGTTCCTATACCAGTGTAACTTTAAGAAGACTTGGCATTTTAGTCACATGGATCAGTGGTTGCCGTGTCCATCTCTAATTGCCCCACTGAGCCATATGAAGAAGACAGTGGATTCTCAATTACCTCTGCTGGGAACAGTGACACAAAATTGAAAATGTGTTTATGTTTGTCTTTGGAATGAATTTTTTAACTTCTGTTGGAGTATGGGCTCCACAGGCACGAAAGCCTATTCAATTAAAATCAAGTGTTGTCTAGACTGAATAAAATATGCAGGAATGGCATAATGACCCAACAGCCCATCTCTGCCTAGGCTTCTGGTAAGCTTTTAGACCTCCATATTGAATTAATCATTCTACACGGCACCAGTGGGAGAAATTCCATCGTGACCCCATCAGACTGATGTGTCTCACTTGTAGCCTGCTCCATCAGGATTGGTGGCCCTTGTTATCTTGTCCCAGAAAACAAGACTGCTGAGGCTCTTTTTTATTCCACCCGTTTTTTATTCTCACTAAGCTATTTTTGCTACAGTCATTTACTGCGACTGGGATTTTTGTACAAGGTTAATAGTACTAATAAAATGAAGGGCAAAGCACCAAAGAAAGAATCTTGAAAGAACAGTCTATAACCCTTTATTTGGTCAGGGTTAAAATCCCTGCAGGACATTACAGTCTCGAGTTTGGGATCCAGACCACTTTCTGCCTTCTTTGTTGAGTTGTTCTGCGTTCCCTGGGCCCAGCATTAAGGTCATATTGGGATCTCATAGAGGGATCAAGTTCATTCCAATGATGTCCCAACTGCTACCTGGACTAGTTTTTGACCCTGGTGGCCATTACAGTCACACAGGAGTTTTTAAAAAATATCTGTGCCTGGGATCTTCCTCAGACCAGTTAAATCAGACTCTCTGGGGGAGGAGCAGGGCATCAGCTCCCAAGTGGTCCTAGTCATTGGACCAGAGTTGAGGAACACTGGCCTGGACAAGGCACTTCAAACTCTATTTCTGACCAGTTGAGGAGGCAGTCCTGGGTCACTGTCCAAGTTATTTGCTTATCAGGAGGTGGACTTTAATATAGAAGCTTTTAGAACCTGAGAAATTTTACTTCCCAGGCTGTGTGGAGGAGGCACAGCCAGAGAGCAGGGAAGTGGTCATGTTTGGTGCCCAGTGCAAGAAGCAAGTGCCAGGTGTGGTGTTTGTTTTTCATTTAGCTTTGGTTCCCAATTAAAATTCAGAAATTTGTGGCATTTTTATTGTTTCATTCGCCATTCTCCATGGGTCACTTAAGAAAAATCCAAAGGGAATAATAAACTTTCCCAAGCTTTGTTAAGATGGATATACTGTTAGAACTGATACATTCTAATGCTGACCTTGGCTTTCACTGTGGTCTCTGGAAACGTTATTCCTCTTCTTACAGAACTTCTGGTGCTTCAGTTATTATCTCTTTGGATGATAAGAAGGAAAGCAATGCTTAGTAATAAGCATCTGTTGTGTTTATAGTATTGAACTAGACACTTGATAGAAGCTGTTGAAATCACAAGAGCATGGGCTGTGGACCCAGAGTGACTGGGCTCACATCCTGGCCCAAATATTCCAGCAAATAAATCCAAATTACAGAGTGGTCACATGTTTCAAGTGACATAATGTCTATAAAGTATATAGTACAGTGCTTGGCACAACACGAGACTCCAAAAAGCATTGGCTATCTTTGTCATTGTGTTACTAAGTTCTCACGGCAACCCTGGAGCGGGCATCATCATTCATAGTAAAGGTGAACCTATTTATCCATGGATACCCTCATGAGAGGAAATGAGAACACCTACCGTTTAGGATTGTTGAAAAATAAGAGAAAAAAACTCAGGACCTAAGAGGGAGTTGACCTGTAAAAGGGAGTCTGTTCTTGATGTAGCAGGGACACTGATAAATCAGATGGATGGTTCCCTTTCCTTGCAGAGAGTTGGCAGGGATCTCCACCAAAACTTCAAGAGCCACAAGACACAGTAAGCATCAAATCTTTTGGTGGCACATTCTTCACCTTGATTGCATATTCTTCCCTAGTTAATAGACAGTTCTAGCCCCTCATAGTGAGCGGTCCCTAAGGTTCTAGACGAATCACAAAATGACCAAAGATGGAGAGTCATCAGGTAGATACTTTTGTGCCCCCGGAAGTTTCTTCTGGGAACAGTCTCGATATTTCCTGAAACCAGGGCCCCTGGTGCTAGAAGAAGGAGTAAGAAGAGACTATCAGCACATTAAGAGGACAAATGCAGGCATTATTCTACCATAATGATTCCCAGATCCATGCCAGCCTCCCAGCCCCCTTCTGGATGTTCTTTCATATACATACCAGAGTAGTGATTAGTGGATACCCAGACAACTAGCTCACAAAAGCCATAGATGGAGTCATGTAGACGAATTTGTTTCCAAGCAACAAATTAATGAAAAGAAGATCAGCAGGCAATTAAAAAAAAAAAAAAAGCTTATTGAACATTACTTCTCTGCCGATCGTTTCTTATCTGCTGTTCTTGAATGCATTCAGGCATTAAACACTTTAGAAGCCCCGCCTGTGTACGAGGTTTCATATGGTCTCTTGAGAGACAGAGATTATCCTCTGTTTTTGAAAATGTTAGTAGTTCTGAAAATGTTTCCAGAAGACCAGTCTTCTGTGTTTGAGAATAATCCAAAATATTGTTGACACGGAAATATTATTTTTATATTCCTTGATATCGCTGGCTATGTACATTTCTGAGTAACATTTCATACAGTATCTCTAGGAAGTTTCTTCCATTTCTGTAAAATTGAGACTATGGGGTTATACTGCCATCAGCCCAAAGCCAAAGCCTGGCTGGGAACATCAGTGTCCAGACCAGGCTTCTCCCATATATTAATTACTTTTTCAGTATAGTATAAAATGGCATTTCAAAGGAGAATGTATGTAGATTGTATGTAGAATCTATGTAGAGTTTGGATTATATAGTATCTCCTAAGATTACAAATAACATCAGTATGCTTTTGATTCAGTATTGCTTCATTTTCTCCTTTACCATGATATACTGCTATGCATAATTTGTGCAAAGGGAAGATCTCTATCACTTAATTAGAAATAGTGCATTAAAAAACTTCCATGCACAGTTCTATGGGAGACACAAAAATACCCTATCCACTTGATATAGCTAAGAATTTTCCATTAAGTAAAGGCTGTTACAAGTTGAAGGGAGAAAGAAAAAGCTGAAATCATTAACAGTTGGTAACCATCAAGCATAGATAAAATAAGCTAATAGCAGTAGGTCTATAGTCAATAGGTCTATATCTATAGTCTGTAGGTCAATTTGAGTATAAATTGGGGTTGGGAACTTTTTAATCTTTAGATTTTTCTTAAATTATCCGTTATATATTACCTCAGTTTTAATTCCTATAAATGTCAAAAAACTGTTAGTCAAAAAATGTGGATCATTTTGCATTCCTATTTTCATTAGCAATATTTAATACTGTAAGATCATTAAGCTCAGAGTCCAACAGGGAACATTTGAAGGCTACCTTAAAATAGTTTTCATGTTCTTTTATACTGTATTACCCTCATCTTGTTTTCACTAAGTTTCTTTGCCTTACATGATGATGGAATTAAAATTTCTTTCCTAGCATATCCTGATAGTTCTATGAACATACCTAGTGGTTTTTATGTACAGATACACCAGAGTTATTAAAAACTTTTACTGTTTGGGGAGACAAGAACTCACTGAACCATCAAAAAAGCATATCCCTACACAAAGATAAAGATTTGATACGAGCTATTCAGAGCTTAAAGAAAACTATAAAGGAGGTCACAGCTTTCAGATTTCTTGACAGCAGTGTTTTTTTAGAGAGTTTTCATTCATAGTAACTTCTATGGAATGGCAAAGATTAATTTTAAAAAAAGATACACACACACACACACACACACAAATACATACACAGAGTGGTCACAAGTATATATACATATATTTATTTGAGTGTATACTATGTTCCGGATCCTGTGCTAGGAGTTCACAGAAAAAAAGGAAGAAAGAAAAAAGGACTTTCAATCTTAACAGCAGATCCCATTTTGAAGGAAGATATTGAAAATACTTCTATTTCTTTAAAACAAAAACAAAACAGCAATTGCCATTTAGCTCTGGTTGTCCCATTTTATTTCACCTACAGGAACTAATATGTGCATCTCACAGGAGTTCTTCCAAAGAACAAAATGAATAAGGCATATGAATGATGCATGGTGGTTTTAAGTGCCCTGGAAACTTCACTGGAAGAAATCTTTTCAGCATGTAATTATCAATATGAAAAAATATGAAGGATGAGGAATTTTAACCAAGAAACATAATACATAATATAGACACTACCTCTTTGTCATGTTCAGGAAGTAGGGAATGCTGTAATTGATTGAAACCCTTGTTTGTGAGTGGATTTCTCAGTTAAGTAATAATGATTTTTTTTTAAAAAAATGCTTCTGGTTATAAAAATTATATTTCAACAGTGTAGGCACAAAATTAATCTTTCTCTGACTGACTTTGCTTAGCATAACACCCTCTAGTTTCATCTGCATCACTGCAAATGGCAAGGTTTTTTTAATGGCTATGTAATATTCCATTGTATGTGTGTGAACCACACATCTTCTTTATCCATTCATCTGTTGATGGACATCTGGGCTCTTTCCATAGTTTGGCTATTGTGGACATTGCTGCTATAAACATTTGGGTGCACATGTCCCTTTGGATCACTACATTTGTATCTTTGGGGTAAATACCTAGTAGTGCCATTGTTTAGTCATAGGGCAGCTCTATGTTTAACCTTTTGAGGAACCTCCATACTGTTTTCTTACTATGTATCACTAATTGTAACATCTAAATGTGGGGAGTGGGTTATTGTTTCGCAGTGGAAGATGGAGAGCAGTGAAATTTCATTCCTATGTTATGTTCACAAAAGCCCTGTTGAGTAATGTCAACCCCCGCAGTTCAGCTTTATAACGCCAAGCTGTCTCTCCTAAACTTCATGTTCCCACCCTGCCTTCAGTACTTCCATCACTACGTCCTCGTCTTTAAACTTGCACTGATCCGATTCATGGGGAGACAAAACAACGTGGTTCCAGACAGATTTGCCCTGGAACAAATCTTAAAACCAAATGGAGGGGCGCCTGGGTGGCTCAGTGGGTTAAGCCTCTGCCTTCGGCTCAGGTCCTGATCTCAGGGTCCTGGGATCGAGCCCGGCATCAGGCTCTCTGCTCAGCAGTGAGCCTGCTTCCCCCTCTCGCTGCCTGCCTCTCTGCCTGCTTGTGATCTCTCTCTGTCAAATAAATAAATAAAATCTAAAACAAAAAAAAACAAAAAAAAACAAATGGAGCTAGCAGTATCCCTTGACACCAAAATATGTAAAGCTTTAAATCAAAGAAAGAAGGAAAATGTCAAATATTTGTACATTCTCCAAAAGGATCATGAAGAACCTATTGTCAGTCCCAGCCATTTAACCCTCAAAATGTCAAGGCTACACATAGTCATTAGAAGAAGGTCCAGGGTTCAGCTCTGCACAGGTTTTTCTGGGTGTCCAGCCTGCCCCGCCCCAACCTGACCTAATCTAGGACCACTCCCCTTTGCTTTTGCCTGGCCCACTAGTACACCGGGCCCACTACTACACTGGGCCCCAGAATTCCTTCAATGGCAGGCACACCTCTTTATGGCCCTGCCCTTAGCCTTTGCTTCAGAGTTCGTAAGAGTTGAAGAGCTTAAAGCCCAGGATGGTTCTGTGCGTGAGGTCTTACTGGAAAACAACTTAAAACCCGTCCTCAGGTTGAGTTGAGAGAATGTGGGGCATGGAGGTGGCTCAGAAGACTGGGAGCAAGTGTATGCCATTCTTCACAGATGAGACAATTTGGGGGCAGAAACTGGTGTAACACTTAAGAAGGTTCAGTGGAGGAGGCATATGGCAGAGGGAAGAACATAGGAAGTTTCGCGAAAGCGGGGTGTTATTACAAGCATTTAGAGCAAACACCACGCACATCACTTGTCTGGAGCAGTGGTGGAGCTTGGGGGAGGCGTCATTAACAGAAAACAACACAGGGCTGGGAGAGACCGGGGCCTTGGAGAGTCTGCAACTAACCAGCTGTGGAAAGGTACTTCTCTACTACTCCACTTCCTCATCTATAAAATGTGGGAACACTTCAGATCTTCCAGACGTGCCCATAAATGAGAATACTGCTTGCACTTTACCCGTCTGAAAGCCCACTTTCATTCCACATGGACTTCACCACTTCCTTAGCTACTTATATAGCTGGTTCAAGCTCTTTTATTAAAGTGCAGGTGTGACACCCTCCTCTCCCCCTCCCCCAGAGCCGGGGTGGTATTACTGGTTCTTGCAAGAAGAGGTAATCAAAGTAGAAAAGAAAAGGCTAAGTTGTTATCATATTTGTTAACTCAGGCCAGATGCTCATTAGCAATACACTAGAAGCCAAAAATGAAAAACCAGACTGCAGCCTGGATCCAAAAATAAGGGCCAGGCTCTGTGGAAAACATCAACAGATGCAAAACCAGAACAAGGAAGAACGTTCTGTCTGCGCCGTTGGAAAAAGACAGAACCTTGAGCTATATCCCAGGCACACAGGCACAGATCCGTATTTAGGTGATCAGTGGCGACCACCCAGGTTTAAAGATAAAGAGGAGATACAAAAATCTCAGCATGGGAAGAGTCTATGGTTTTCAACCCTGGCTGTAATTGGAATTATCTCAGCATCTTTTAAAAGTTCCGATTCCAAGATCCTGTCCCTAGAAGTTCTGCTTTAATTGATCTGGTGAGGGACCATTTAAAGCTACTATTCAAAGTCCCCCAGGCTGTGCACACTTACAGCCAGAGCTCAAGACCTCTCATCCAAGGACATGAGAGAGGGAAACAACCGACATGCTGCCCATGTTCTGGGTTAGACAACCCTTCTTCCTAGGACTGGAATGTCCGTAGTTTGAACACGTTTACTGATTTAATAAATGATTATTAGGTACCTACTGTGTGTAGTAGCTTCCACTTCAGGGACTAGGATGAAAAATTAAATTAAACTTGGCCTTTCCCTTGGGACAGTTGATGGGGAAGTCAAAGGAGAAAATAAATTATGTAGCCACAGAGCAATGTGGTTAGTACAAGAATAGTGGTTTGTTCAGATTAGTAGGATGAGAGTGAATGGGGTGACTTCTCCTTCCATCAAAGTCTGAACACAGAATCATGAAATCATAGAGATGAAGGAAGCTTGAGGTTCTGAATTTTGTGTGTGAGGAAACTAGAAATCAAGAGGTTGGAACAGGACCTAAAACCCTAAAATACTCATTCTGACTCACCAGAGGAAGTGTTATGGAACTGTGTTCCACAGCGCTGGATTCCAAGGCTGGTTGTTAAGGAATAAGTAGGATTTATTGGGCACAAGGACATGGTAAAGGGTTCCATTCCCAGAAGGCTCAGCGTGAAGTTCAGACAGGAAAGTACACGCAGGGCAAGGACCTGGATTGATATCAGGTGGTGGCCAACAGCTTGGTGCCCCTCCCCCAAATGAGCACTGATCCTGGACTAACACGCTTTCCTGCTTTCTCATGCAGTTTGGGGGGGGGGGGGGATGGTCCTACCTTCAGCTCCACTTCTCTCTAGGAATAATTCTATTCTAGTGGGAGTAAATACATTAGTTTTGTCCCATGAGTTGTCTAAGTTTAATGAGATCTGGGCCTTGAATGTCAAACCTTAAACTTTTCAGTGATATAGCAGATTAATAACTGTACACACCTCTAGATTAAATAGCCTTTGACATTGGGTCAGCTCTGACTACCTAGAGTTGACATATGCTCTACTTGCAAAACAAAAATTGTTCAATCCATAATGAAATGTGTTGAATTGGTTCTCCATTCTCCTCTTCCTCTGACCTTGGTATTGTCCCTCAAGTTTCAACTTCTCTCATATCCCACATCCTTTTAATCAGCAAACCCTGTTGGTTCTCCTTCAAAAGCTATCCAAAATTCAAGTACTTCTCACCATCCTCACTACTACTATCTCAGACCAAACCATTGTCCTGCATCATCTGGGTTATCCCATCAGCCTCCTAATTGGGGCTCATGTATCACACTAGCCACAGGGGTGTGTCCTCCATACTACAGATGTTACATCTCGAAGAGCGTGTGGCTGTGTCCCTTCTCTATTCAAAATTCCTTATTGGCCTGTCCAGGGTCCTTCGTATGACTGACGGGACCCCATGTGATTTGTTCTCTATGACTCCTTGGACCTCACTTTTTCTTCTCTGACCACATGGTCCTCCTTATTGACCTTGAGCATGCAAGCAAGCCCCCGCTCCC
This sequence comes from Mustela nigripes, assembly GCF_022355385.1. Classification (NCBI taxonomy): domain Eukaryota; kingdom Metazoa; phylum Chordata; class Mammalia; order Carnivora; family Mustelidae; genus Mustela; species Mustela nigripes. The sequence continues at coordinate 138,068,966 of NC_081558.1, read as the reverse complement.
CACAGTTCACCCTGAAATTGGAATGCTCTTCCTCCAGATGGCTGCATGGTGAGCTCTTCTACTTGTTTTGGGTCTTTCTTCAAAAGCCACTTTCTTTGTGAACTTTATTTGGCCACCCTATCTAAAATCTCAACACTCACACCCTGACATTTCATATACGCTACCCCTGCCTTCTAAAAATGACTCCCTTTAACGCTCACCAGTAAGCGTTATGTATTTTATATTTTATTGACTTACAAAATATTAACATTCAAAAACAAGTACTATATTTTTAATTTTTCTTATTATTTTGCCTTTCTTCCTAAACTGACTCCAGAAATAATTTTTCGTTTTGTTCACTGGTATATTCTGATAATTTAAACCTGGCACATGGTACACTCAATAAATGCTAATTGAATGAAAAAGTACAGAAAAATTACCTGTGGCATTATGAATATTACAATTGTGTTTACACATTCCTTTTTTGATAGCTATTTTAAAAAATCCAAACCATAAGAAGTTCAAATTGGACTATAGAAAAGGAAGTCACCAAATCTATAACCTTAAAATGATTCAAACCTCAATTGAGGGACATTCTACAGTGTGCTTGACTGTTACTTTTCAGAAGTGTCAAGGTCAGGAAAGACGAGGGAAAACTCAGGAACCGTCATAGAGCAGAGGAGCCCAAGGAGATGTGATGACTAAAGGCAAAAGTTGGATCCTGCATTGGATGCTGGGACAGAAAAAGACACTGGAATTCAGAAAGGGTCTGCAATGTAGTTACCAGTGCAGTACTGATGTTAAAATCCTGCTTTTATTTTTGTTTGTTTTAAATATCCCGATTTTTGATAACTGTGTTAGGATGATATAAATGTTCAAGGGCCAAGGAGGTAGCCTACATGAACAGACATTATTGCATCGAAACGTCTAAATAGCTCTTCAGAAATCAGAGAGGGAGACAAACCATGAGAGACTCTGGACTCTGGGAAATAAATGGAGGGCTGTGGAAGGGGAGGGCAGTGGGAAAATGGGGTAACCAGGTGATGGGCATTAAGGAGGGCACGTGATATGATGAGCACTGGGTTTTAGACGCAACTGATGAATCATTGAACGCTGCACCAAAAACTAATGATGTACTCTATGTTGGCTAATTGGATTTAATAATAAATAAATATCTCTTCATACTCAAGCAAGGAGGTTGTTTAAATGATAAACATGTTTCCTGAATGAATGACAAGAAGCAATTACCCTATAAACCACCAACAAGGCAACTAACTGGCTGAGATAGGGTGTGTGTGTGTGTGTGTACACACACATACACATGCATGCATGTGCAAAACAGTTTTTTTTTTCTGGTTCAGTCATTTTTCTGTGTCATAGTAGCTATATGCACTGGATACAAACAGATTTCCAAAGCATATGCTCCCTGGTATACAAAGGAGTTTTATCAGAAGACACAATTCAAAGTTCTCTTTCTACTCTGCTTTTAAAAGGCTGGAAATAACAAGTGTCAGTTTAGTAAAATTATCTTCTAAGTAATATCCCACTAATTTGAGATTTCACAGTGAAATAATCATACGCCGTTGTAGGTCTCAAGAAGGCATGTTCTCTCTTATTAGAGGCAGAAAAATGAGGAAACATGTCACAGAGGATTTTTAAGAATCCTATTAACTAACAAACCACCTTATATCTTCTGGAGGGGAGCAGTAAAGAGTAAAATCATTCAAGCGTTCTCCTGTCTGGAAGGCTGCTGCTCCATCTCTCCCCAGCAGAAGGGTACGTGCCCTGTTTGTAAGTGGGAGCTCTTCTTTTGGGGGCAGCTGGTGAACTCTGCTTATGCTGTTCTACCCCCTCCTCATTGGAGGTCTGGGGGCCAGAGAGATAGACTTTCCCTTGTCCTTCTCCGGGAGGGGGTTCAGCTGGGTGGGTCCCTGGAGACAAGGAGAAACACATCAATCACCTGGGGACTCGCAGAGCGGTTGACGAGCATTACTCATGTTTCCATAAGTCAAAATAAACATGTTTGTTTGGTGGGAAACTATCCCAGTATTTTTTAGATTAGAAGTCAAGAAGGCAATTCAATCCAAATTAACCAAGACGTATTGATTATCCAGTAAGGACTTACTTCTATTCTAGGGCTGTGGACCTAGGATGAATGGAATAAAATCTTAACCCTCAGACAGCTTACACCCTAGTAAAAGATATAAAAGTTTATCAGCAAATAACTGTAAGATAAAAGTAGGAAATGTCAAAAGGACCAGGGAGGTAGCAGACCTAAAACAATGTTGTAAGAATGAGAAACTATGTCAAAAGGTATGCAACTTAATATATACATTTATATATTTATATAATTTATATATAATATCCATATTCCACCTGTATTAAAAATTTTTAGCTAAATGGAAAAGAAAAACAATTATTCCTGTTTTTTTTTCATAATTCATTACTGCTTCGATTTGAAATCTGAAGCCTGACATGTATTTCTTCTGAACCAGTCAGAATCTGTAGATTCTGATCTATAGAATCAATCAGGCTCTGTATTTTTTCACTGTGATATACGGAATATAGCGTTAAATGCTTCAACTCAGGGGTGGGAGGTGGTTTTCTCAGATTCATTTTGGAATAAATCTTCTCCTAAGCAAAGGCTCTCCCGATGTGGATCACATCTTTGTAAATGGTCCTGCTCACTGAGGGGATTCCTCCAAGATGTGTGTGTAATCTCAGCTTTCAATATTATCACATTCAGCCTTCAATAACATTTTGTACTACTGTCCAATAACTTTAAATCATAGCCCTTCCCTTGTACCAACAAAAATTATCTGGGGTGTCTGGGTGGCTCAGTTAGTTAAGCATCTGACTCTTGATCTCAGCTCAGGTCTTAATCTCAGGTGTGAATTCAAGCCCCACATTGGGCTCCCTGCCTTTGGCTCCATTACTTAAATTAAAAAGCAGGGTAAAAATAAACTAATAGAGGTAAGCTAAATAATGTTAATTTCTTTTCATAAAGTTGGAAATCCAGTATTCAATGGTCCAGCTTCGCAGAATGAATTTCAAGCTATTTTAAAATTATTTTTAATTATTTTCATTTCTGGAAACTGATTTCAGCATAAGAAAGGGGATCACATTATTCCTAAACAAGTGAATTTCCCAAAGATTCTGATTTTGTCAGGACTGAGAGAAGCCAATGAGACATTTGTACAAATACTTGCAAATGCACCCATAGAAAAATAGAAGATGTAAATGAATTGTAGTATCAGTAAGAAGCTTTCAACTTTGAGCCAGTCTTTGCTGTTAAGAGGAGATAAGACCATATCCTCTGATGACAGGAACTGTTAAAAGAAACCTCTTCAGTATCACAGCCTAAGTAAGCCAGGAAATTTATCAACCAAACACTGACCTGATTTTTCTCCAAGATACAGAACAATAGTTAATTCGTGGTACTAATTACTTGTCCCACTTCAGCTTTTTAGCCCAAAGCGATTCTTTTTTTTTAAGATTTTATTTATTTATTTGACAGAGAGAGAACACAGTAGGCAGAGAGGCAGGCAGAGAGAGGGGGAAGGCTCCCTGCTAAGCAGAGAGCCGGACGTGGGACTCGATCCCAGGACCCTGAGATCATGACCTGAGCCGAAGGCAGCGGCTTAACCCACTGAGCCACCCAGGCGCCCCGCCCAAAGCGATTCTTAATGAGTGATGAAATTAACGGACTTAGGTACAGTGCCCATACAAAATACTACCACTCTGGGTCTGTTGCTTGACAAAGCCAACATCAACCCTGCCCTCTGTGAAAGCCTAGTCCCAGTAACACTTATAATTTAGAACAGTGCATTCTACAGCCAATGATCTGCGTACTTTCTCATCACAAAGTAAACCATTTCCTGATATTTTGCCTTTTAGGGACACCTTGTCTAAAAGTTCATTGACCCCTCCAAAATTCTCCCCACATCACAGATAAATATAACTAATGGTCTGCTATAATTTCATCCACATTCTCATTGGCTGCAACAGAAAGTGCCACCAATAATTTAACTGATCCTGAAAGTTCTCAACCGTATTTTTTAACATGCTGAGCTACAATGTTTCTGGTTACACTAATGTTTGCAAATGCGTGTTTATGCTCTAGACACATAATTTCTGCTGCATTCAAAAGAGATTCTTATAAAAAGCATTGTCTGTAAAAAGGTTTTGATGCCCAGGCAGTTTTTTCTTTAATAGAGAACTACATTTCACAGAGATCACTTGTTTTATTCGCATTCAAAAACAAACATTACTGTTTTTTCAGTCCATTAAGTTTTTCAACGTCTATCTTCATATACCAGTGCAGGCTGGTTTTTTATGGTGCCTTAAGTTGTCATTTTTCTAGGCACACATTCTTTGTTGGGACAGTCTTCCTGTTCAACCCCAAAAATTCTTCAAAAGTGCTCTTCTCGCTCTCTCTCTTTTTTAGTAATCATCTCTCTTTCTCAGGAGATGCATAAGCTTACCTTTTCCTTAACTTTACAGTAAGAAAAACAGCAGTACCTAATAACTGCTATTTGATTTCAGTGTCGGAGCCAAAGGAAGGTACGTGGACTTTCACGAACTAGGGAGTGCATAATCCTTACCCAGAGGGCACTACCCCTCTGATTCAGGGCATGTCTGCCTTGTGGAGGACACCAGCCTTCTGTTGTTAAAGAAGCTGGAAATGAGACACTTGAAGGAAAAATTTCCTAATTATTTAAATAATTGTACCTTATTCAAAATTTATTAAAATGCCAAGAGGGTCAGCATTGTTCTAGCCAGGCAACACGGGTCTTCAAGTATGGGCTGCCCATCTGTAATCTCTGGGGATGTTGAGTAGAACAGTAAAATAATTTGTATCCTATTTTTGTTATAGTTCCTGAAAACTAAGAAGAGAAAAGGTACAATTCCACCAGGCTGTTTCTAGGGACTATAGAATCCAAATGCCATAATTAATTTGGAAATAGTCTAATGAGGCAGTGAGATGCTATGAAACGGATATCCTTCTTGAAGCCAGGCCTGTTTGGGGAATCCTGGGTATTTCTCTTTTTAAAGGCTGGTTGACATCAGATTCCTCATCTGGAAGGAGGGATAATATGGTTGGCTTGGAAGTTTGCTAAGATGGTTAGAAATAAAAGTACACACGTTTCTCAGCATGCTGTCAGCATTTGTAAGCTGTTCATAAATGCTAACTTTGACTGTTGGGAAATGCAGCACATACAACTCCACGCATTTCTTAGTATGCGCCACAAGTATCGGTGGTTCCCTGGCTCTCCATCCTTCCTCTCCCTTCAGCGCCCCCCACCTCCCGCTTCTCTGCATCGTGTCTTCTCACTCTGCTCCATGGCCCACCACAGCTTGTCAGCCCCCGCTGATGGCCCCCACCCCTTTATCTCCCTTGGGCTCTTACCTGCACCTAGATTGCCCGTTCCTTCCTTCATCACTCCGCTATCTCCCTTGCAACTCAAGCAAAGTGTCACCTCTCCCAAGAAGTCTTTCTGGAGGGCCACCGCCCTCTAGTTTAGGTAGAGCGCTCCCTCCCTTACTGACTTGGGTTTGCTTCAATCTGGCTTCGTAGTGTTGGAAACTGTGAGCTCCTGGGAGAGAAGAATTAGGTCGGTCACCTCACTGTCCCTGGCACCTGGGTGTAATGTCTTTGCCAGGCATGTCATTCAGGCTAAAAACAAAAACAAAAAACAAACAAAAAACAAACAAACAAAAAAAACGGATCAAGGAGGGAATGAATGATTGCAAGGACTATAAACTGGCCTGGCCAGAGCCAGTGTCTGCTTCCCTCTTGTTTTACAAATACAAATCTTTGGCTGCTGGTTGTGCCTCTCTCCCCCTGCCCTCCCAATCCCCACTCCAGCCCTTGCCTCCACCTCCAAACCAATAAAGATTTCCATTCTGAAGTAGCAGGTTGGAACAGAGAACCTGCTGAAGTGTCACCTCCTGGGGCTTGCATGGGGACTGGAGGGACATCTGAGAGGATTCCTTTTGAGAAGGAATACAAAGCGGAGTCCCTTCTTGGAGGTCAAGAAGGGAAGAACTGTAACACAAGGGCTCTACCATTCCTTTTCAGAAATGGTGGCTTCATGTACCTTCTCTCTTATACCTTCAGAACTGGTGGCTTCACCACAATTCATATGGAGCCAAAACAGACTTGGTAGAACTGCATTCTTGCACCCGATCTTTTGTGGTCCTACATCAGAAGAAACATCAATCTGTAGGGCAGGGCTTCAATTAGCATATGAGTCCTTTGAGTGAAGAGGGTTACAGACCCCCACTGGAGTGTTCACTGAGGGCAGGAGGAAGGCTGGACTTCTTCCAGATACCCAATGTGGCCCCCTGGAAACCTTTGTGAATGACCTAGCAAAGGAGTGAAAAAGTGTTTCCTCTCATTATGCATAATATTAGAAAAATGCTTATAAATAAAGTGCAAATATTTATTCTTTTCTAGGAACATGGGTGACATTTGGAGGTCAAATCTCAGATGAGGTAAGTTACCTTTGGCTTCCATTTTGGTGACCAAAGAAAGTGTAAAGCTGTGCAGTGGGAGTATTTTTCTTGGGGGTCCTAGTGTTTAATAAGGAAATGGTTAAGACTGAGTCAAAGATAATTTGACTTCTTGTATTTTTCACACTTAGACTATTAGCAGCCCTTGAGATTGTCAGTCTATGAGATATGCAAGCACAGTTGTTAGAGAAGAAACCAATTTGGCTTTAGTATTCAGTTGCTTTATGGAAAGATTTCATTGCTGTGGGGTGTGTGTGTGTGTATTTTGGCTCCACCTAGAGTGACCAACTCATCCTAGATTGCAGGGACTTTTCCTTCCTAGCCTGGGACCTTTCAGTCCCGGCTGGTCACAGCGCCTTGGGCAAGTTGATCCAACCTCTCTGAACCCCAGGTCCTCTGATGTGAAATGGGATGATAACATTTACCTTGGAGGTCCGTTGAAAGGATTAACCACATTTTACCAATGAGGTGTTTATACAGCTCTCTGACTGGTGGGTAGCAGACACCCAATAATGGCAGCTATAAGAGTTTATTTATCATAGAATTCCTCTAAATCTTTGTCGACACATTCAAAGCGGTGATATTCTTATCCTGGCCTTTAAGGAATATCTTCATGGCATAAGTGAGTCACGTGGGCATCAAGCATCAATAACTCCCCAAGGACCACGTTATCAAGCCCTCTGATTCCTTTTTGTCTACCTGCAACACCACTGAGGAGTCTGGGATAGTATGTCTGAGCAGATACACTCAGTGGGATCCAGCCCCCTCTGCCACTAGATTTACTACCATTTACTAACAGTTGCCACATCAGTAAAATGCAGGGGATCGCCCCTACTCAGCAGGATTACAATTAAGATTAATGAAATGATGTTTATGAAATGTTCAACCAAATGCCTGGCCCAGAACTTACCATCTTCTTACTGTCATTCCTAAGGAGAACCTTGGGGGAACAGACAGTCTTTCCCACTGCTTCCAAGTTCACCAGTGTTATTTATTAGATCCAGAGAATAGGAGCCTTATCTGCACATTCTCACCTGTCTAAATGCCCATTCCCAGGATTGGGCATAGGTCACCATAGAGAGTTTGTCCCATGGGGGATTCCCTGGAAAGTAGACCATGCTGGAGATTAGCATACAGAACAGTTATTAGAAAGTTGGGCCCCAGTGCAGTCTTAACAGTAACCACGGCTGACCCCATGGGAAGCTCCAAAGCTGAGACAGCCCCAGAGTTGTCCCAGGTTGGGGCCGGAGGACTGAGTATTTATAGCCTTTGTATGACCAGTCATTGGAGAGAGGCTGCCCTAGGAAGTGGATCTCACCTTTTGCGGGACAACTGTTTTAGCCAAGTGCAATTTCCTGGCAGCTAGGAGAATAGGTCCAGTTCTGAAGGAGGCTCTGGGGGGTCATCACAGGGCTCATTATAGGGCTATCTGACGAGTATCAGGTAAAGTGTGTGGAGGAGGCACAGAGACGAGTCCACAAATATCAAAACCGTGGCCACAGACTTGAGTCAGATACAAAGCAGGTGACCGGGAGGGAGATCTAAAATTAATTATCCACTGAATCCAGCAACTGCATGACCTTCTACTGCCTGTTATGGCAGCCAGAGGAGAAAAAGACAAAAATACCTTTGCTTTAGGAGCAGAAGGGCCAACTGTTAAGGGCACCATCTTCCCTTTCATGTCTGCTCTCCTCTTTACTGTATCTGCTCTCTGCTGCAACGAGCCCAGCTTGCCCAGGTCAGAGTGTGCAAGGCTGGCCTCTGAAATACATCATTTCAAAATTATAGTTCTAAAAACTGCACAATAAAGCTGTCGTGAATGGCTGCAGTCGCCTCACCTCAGATGCAGACCGGACATTTAGCCACTGTCCTTCCAGTGAACAGCTGTAACCTGTGACTTACCCCCCCCCCCCCGCTCCCTGCTGAGAGAATGCCAGCAAGCAGGAGACGGGGAAGCCCAGACCACAGCCCCGCCTGCAGCCGAATTGCCTGAGCTCAACCATTTCCATGAGGGAAAAAGCAAGCCAGTAGCCATGAATTCCCCTCCCCAGTTTTTCTGCCTTACCTCTGATTCCTGTGAGCTCAGCACAAAGCAGGTACAAATTGTCAATCCTGGGACGACCGGGCTGTGACGTGCTCACTGACTACCACCGGTGCTGCCTCGGGAGCTGGTGATATTTCCATTACTGGGAGAATTCAACCATATATCAAACAGTCACTTGACGGGTATTATCAAAAGGACCCACATATCACAATAGATAATTCTGGGAGGTGTCTTCCTAAGATGATTTGGCTTCATCATAAAACCAAGATATTGGTTACTCATGTGAATATTTATAACTACGATAAATACGTATGTATCACTATCTTCTAGCACTTAATTTTCAGAGTTTTATTTATATTTTCTTACCTATAAGGTAATTAGGGTTCCTGGAATTGCACGTCACAATAAACACAAGTCAAACTGGCTTTATCCTAGGTAGAAATTAAAGTTAAGACAAGTATAGTTTTCCCCATCATGACATCGGCCAGGGTTTGCACCGTGTATTTTCCTTGTGTTATGTCACATCACATACTAAGTTATTCTAACACAGCTATTATTCTAAAGGATTGGCGTGGACTCCCTTTTTCTAGCCTAATAATTTTCTTGATATGCCGATTTTAAAAACAACAGGGAAAGACTTCATCTTGGAAATGCTGATGAAGCAACCTCAGCCTGCAATCAAACACGTAATGGAAAAATCCATTTTAATTACTTGTGAGGTGTGTGATTTTCAGTGGACCAGTAGGTCTGTCAGCAGGTCTGTTGTTTATCGCTGTCGCACTACAGCCTCCCCTCCAGGTGTTGTTTCTAGGGACCTTGGCACTCTTACTCTTGGTACTACTGGATGCTTGCCCTTGGTGTCCAGCAGCACAAAGGAAGGAACAAGGAGCGTGGGGATGTATTTGCAGTCTGAATGGTGGGGAGCGGGATCCCCCGAGCCAGCACATGCCCTCACTCCCTCCCCTCTGCCATCCAGCTGGCTGGTGGCTCCGTGGCTGCGGCCGGGGTTTTGCTGAGCTACGGGTGCTGTTAGGGCTCTGTCTGACCTCTGGTTCATCAGCACGGTCCACTAAGCCTCAAGCGGAAAAAGCACAGGCTTTTAGGTCAGGAGTCACCCCCCTGCCAAAACCCATTGGCTTGGAGAAAAGAGAAGAAGAGAAATGGAGTCGCCAGTGGTACAACTGACACTCTTTGTCAGAGAGATTATGATGCCGCAGAGAATGTTGTCAAACCAGATCTTCCAAACCGAGTGAAAAACACAGATCTCCCCACCTTACCTCACCCTGCTCCTGAGGGCTGACTTATCCGAATGCTGAAGGAAATCTCTTAGGGCCAGTCTCTATCTGAGGCCCTATAAAGCTTTTCCCCTATATATGCTGGTATCTTGAATCTTCTTCTTTTTCCTTCTGTAATGCAACTGATAAAACCAAGGAGTGGTTATAGTGAGATTTCGGTGTTCTTAAAGACCAGCAGAGGATTACAAAGTGGTTTCCTGGGTTGGGAAACCATTTGGCTTTTCTGAACGACCTCCACACCGTCTTGCAGGTTGCTGAACGGCTGATGACGATTGCCTACGAAAGTGGAGTGAATCTCTTTGATACCGCTGAAGTCTATGCTGCTGGAAAGTAAGTCACTGCCTTGAAGGCCTTTCTGTGCCCCTCAAGTGGCATTTGTGGTACCAAGAGTCTGCCCAGACCATGGCTGACATGACACTCTGGTGGCACTGCTTTTCTCCCTTTCTCTATCCCCATCCCTTGAGTTGGGGGTATTGACTGCCTCTGGTCCTCTCTGCCCACACAAACCTTCCCGCCCCTGGCCCCATATGACAAGTGGACTGAAAACCTCGCCACGGGCCACCTGAAGGGCAGAGATGGCTGGTACCAGCGTGGTGACAGAGATCAAGAAATGTGAGTTGGCTACCTGAGTAAGGGAGTAAATGAGCAGATTCCAGCCTACTGGTTCCAAAGCTCATCCTGTTATTTTATAACCGCATGTCATTGTTCCTCACCTGCCCACCCCCCAACTGGAGGGAAACTGGGGCGTTCTCTCTGCCGGGAATCTGGGGCTGCTTTTCCCATTGGCGGGCCCATCCCTCCACCTAGCACAAGGAGAGCAGAGATTAAAAGTGGGGTCCTCAGAGATGCCAAGAAATTTAGTCTGTTTTATAGGAAGGCATTTCAGACCCCACTCTGAGGACAGAGATGACTGTGTTTGAGCCTTGCTGCTTTTGCTAGTGAAGTCACACCAGCTCCAACCTTTGCATGGACACCAGAGCAGGCTGGGGCTCTGAGATAGGACTCACGGCTCAGCCAGGCCATGTGGAGAATGTGCCCTCGTGCCAGGTCTCATTGTCCTCCCTGGTCACAACCGAAGACCACGGGAATTAGAAGGGAAACCTTGACTCCCACTGGACTCCGCCAAACAGGATATTTATATACGGGATCAGTGGTTCAAAAACACCCAACTGCCAAATGACTCTGTTGTTTCTTAGTATCGGGACCACAGGCGGTCTCCTGCCAGCATGTCAGGATTTGGCAGGTGCTTCTGGAATGCTCCAGGAGCCGGATTCTGCAGGCACAAGCAGAAACAGCAGAAACTGTGCTACTAGCCGAGAGCGGCTTCTATTTTCGGGACATGTAGGCACGGAGAGTTCAAACAAGGAATGGCTCTCGTGGTTTGGGATTGACTCTTGCATTTCCAGGACGCTGTATCCTAAGCCATTTTCTGTTTCCCTTCCAGGGCTGAAGTGATTCTGGGGAGCATCATCAAGAAGAAAGGCTGGAGGTAATGCATTCACCAGAATCATGTACTTGCCTTTAAACACACTGTTATTATTTTGTACCAGAGAAGGGAAAATAAAATTGCATGACAGCTGAACAAAAGGCTGTCAAAAAAAAAAAAAAAATCAATTCTTGGTAAAGGGATGATTTATAGTGGTTTGAAAATAAATACCAACAAGTTCATTCCATGTGCTTCAAAGGGTATTGACGAGTCATCGATCGCAATGAATTACCACTGGGTTGAGCCGAGAAGGAAGGGATGTTCACAAGATAGTCAACGCATGAAAGAAAGTGGCATTTTCATGGCTTCTCCCTGCCATTTATGGTAATTTGGTGAAGGAAGGCAGCTATAGGAAGCTGCATATCTATGCAGATGTCTCTATGCTCACTTCATTTTACTAACAAGTCAGGATGCAAAGAAATAATGAAGAAAGAAGTCTTTGTGGCAAATGGCCGAAAGCTCCGTTATCTGAACACAATTAGCCAGCATCTCTGCTGTGTCCAGGAAGCCCATTTATCTGGGCATTCAGGAAAGGACTTCTTCTTCTGTCATTGATGGGGTCACATCCTATCTCATAGCAGGCTGTAGCCAACGCCATTGGTAAAGAGGAATGCCTCCGCTGTAAGATGGGGGGAGGCAGTCCCCCTCCACTGCACTGTGCATATCAACCACGACGGCCACTTCATCCCCAGCATGAGTAGAAAATCAGGTGAAGACCATGGGACAATCTGGGGTCCTCCTCCTCTCTGGTAGAAGATCAGCTCTTGGCCAGATAAACAAGAGCTCTGCAGTATTGGTGGAAAAGGAAACCCAGAAATTTATGGAGAGATGAACAAATAAAGATTGGTCACCCACTTTCTCCCTCTCCCTGCTCCTCCTCCCCTACTCCAGGGATTGTAAGGGTATTTAGAGAAAACCATATTCAACCTTAAATATGAAAAAATATTCACAGCCCCGCCCAGTCCTCCGCTTTGCTGGAGTTCCGTTCCCACTCAGAAGGCTGGTCCATCCATCAGCTCCCAAAAAGGGACTCCCCACTCTCTTAGGGCTCCTGGAACCAAGTGCTGCAGACCCCGTGCCTTCAGACAACAGAAGAATGTTCTCTCACAGCTCTGGAGGCTAGAAGTACAAAATCAAGGTCTGGGCCAAGCCATGCTCTTTCTGAAACTCTGAGTAGACTCCCTCCTTGCCTCTTCCTAGCTTTGGGCTTCTGCTGGCAATCATGGGCCAATTCCTCAGCCTGCGGCTGCACCCAACCTCTACCTCTGCCATCAGATGGCCGCTTCCTTCGTGTGCGCCTGTGTGTCTTCTTAAAAGGACACCGGTCATATTGGATTAAGGACTCCCCCTACTCCAGTATGACCTCATCTTAATTTGATTACATCTGTAATGACCCCATTTCCAAATAAACTCACCTTCTGAGGTACTGGGAGTTAGGACTATGCCATTTTAGGGGGCACAGTTGAGCTCATGACGGAGACCCTGGAGATGATTCCACCAAGAGCCCCATGAACTGTGCAGCGAGGGGCGGGCTGACAGAGGACACCTGAGGAAGGAGGGGAGCATACGTGTGGCAGCTCTTTCCCCTTAACACCCAGACGGCCTCTAGCCCTCACTCTCCGTGGTTTGCAGAGCCTGTTATATACCTATAAGAAACCAGGTTATCATGCATCTTTTAAAAACAGCTTTCAGTCTCATAGATAAAATCCCAGCTGTCACCATGCTACAGAGTATTGATATCAGTACACAGCTACTCCTATACAGCTGGTGAAAAGACAAACCGTAGCACGAGTCTCTAAAAGCAATTTCAATTAGCATTTTTGGCTTCCAGTCCCAGCACTATCCGTTGCCTACTGTGTTTTCCAGAGCATGTTACTTCACTTGTCTGAGTCTCAGTTTCCCCATCTGTATAATGGACCACATAACTGTTCATGAAGTGTCACGCTGATAAAGTGAGATGAGGTGTGCCAAAGCAGTTGGAAAGCTGTGCTGATCCGTATCGCATACTCATCTTGTCATTCTCCACCCACTCGGAAGAGTTGCCGGAAGTGCCGCCATGACGGTCGGTGATGACTGGCTGGTATCGCTGGCTGCTCTTCCTACCGGAACATGCATGTTAGTGTGCATACCCATGGAGCCCAGACATTTTCCACAAAACCTAACTTTGGAAAAAAGAAAAAAAAAGAACCAAGTCTCTGATAGTATTTGGCGAGGATGTACAGCTCTGGCCAACCCAGCCGCTCTGAATCATCGAGAGGACCGCATTCATTTTTTATGATATTCCATCCGGCCTCTTCTTGAAGCTGTGAAAATGTTTGCTAAAGGAGACCTGGCTCCCTTGGGGCAGATTGCTGTCACACTAGGTATCGTGAGGTTGATGGATTAACCTGGAAAGTGCGTCAGGCCTTCCGCAGTGTGTAATCTAGACATAGGAATGTGTAGAGCTTCCGTTACAGTGATTCAAATTACTTTTCAGGGAATTAACTTCCGTGGGATGGGGTTGCTGACATTTTCTACAAATTTTTCCGGTTGCAGCCAAGCTGTCAGAATTGTCACCCGTGTTCCCCATTGGTTATCATTCATCTTGTGAGGCTCTTATTTCTCGGCCCCAAGGCATCGGCTCCTCGGCTGATGGAATTATAAATGCCTTATCTCAAATAGTCCCAAAGTTTGGCCGTAACCTTTGAATCTCAAATGATTTTTTTTTCCTCGACCAGTTCAATTGAATTACAGACCTGGAGTAGCTAAATCATACTGAGATCTGGCTCCTGATTGTAAATTATGTGACTGTAGTTCTCAAGACACCTTTCCTATTCCACCATCGTGATGATACCATGGCCTTTTCCTGCTCTTGGGTGTGGTTTGGAGAACGCAATAAATTTGCTGATGAGATTTCCACATCTCATTCCCTTCCGAGTAAAGTGGTTCAGACCTTGAGTTAAGAACTTTAGGACTGTTTTCCTAAAATAACGTTTCCATTTAATGAAACACTCAAAGAAAATTTATTCCTATTGATTGACTACTCTATCATTCCTCTCTCCCTGCTGTCAGTTACTGCCTGTGACTGTCACAGCTGGAAAGCAGAATAATTCAGAGCCGCTAGGGTCCATGGTCCTTGGCCGAGTATGGACTGAGCCCCAGGAAAGCTCACACTCAATGAGTGTTATGTCAGATGCTAAATAAGCGTTAATGGGTGCTGCTAAAGCAGTTCATCCTTTAAATCCTCTCACTCATCCTCTCATTAACCATTCCTGCCCCTCCATACCTCCCATTAGCCCTCTTCACCAACCCCCCCATCAGCTTCCTCCACCTGCCTTTCCAGGTAAAGGTCATTCCCCTCCAACCTCTTATCTAGGATCTGACTTCACATACCCACTCATCAGCTTCCCTTTGTCCCAATATTTCAGTGACATGAATTAACAAATTTATCTCTTTACCAGTTTTTTTTTTTTTTAATGGGAAGTACAATAAATTCTTTCTGGTGGTATAATAATACGACTCAGTGCAAAAACCCAACAATTTATTTAATATTTCTCTCTGTTTGTCTAACATATAGGAGGTCCAGCCTGGTCATAACAACCAAACTCTACTGGGGTGGAAAGTAAGTTAAATACCTTTTCTTTGCTTTGCTTGACAGGAAACAACTAGTAGTTCATGCTTTTATCCTTCTGGGCAACCATTTTGCATCTAATGTACTAAAATTAATTGATTTGGAGAGAAAGATTATTTTTTCTGCCTTGAAGAAAGTAGCAATTAGCCTAGGATTCAATTTTAGCGAGATGCCCCAAAGAAATTTAGTGTAAAGCATGTGGCCACTTGTTACTAAGTAATTCTTGGAGATCTTCCAATACCAGCCTCATACTTAGAACCATTTCCAAAATAGAGTTCAAATTTTCGGAAAAGAAAACAAGCACATAGCATCACAGAAGAAAAGCTATTCGAATCTGCCAAAACCCAAAGACTTCCATGGAATGTGAAGATAAAAGTATCTTGTCTGGCCCCATATGTGAGTCTTGGTCATTTCAGCAGAAGGCGTGAGAATGTTGATCAAGAGGACTGCCTTTTGGAGAGTAACAGGAAGTTACCGTATCACTCATTGGCAGGCAAATGAAAGAGAGGTCCTCCTCTGTTGTGGGAGGCAAGCAAATTTCACAGGGCAAATTGGCCTCTGATAAGCCTACTGGTGTTTGAACTGGTATTTACACAATTCAGCAGAACTTAAAAGTCTGGCTATCACATACCTTTTCATGGAAATCACAAATATTTCCATGGAGTCTTAACAAATAACAAAAACAAACACAAACCAGCAAAACCTTATTTACCTCCCTATAATGGAGAGGGAGCAGTTGAAAACAAAATTGGAGACAGAAGACAGTTCCTTAGGAATCTTCTAATCAAAGTGTACATGTATGTAAATACCCCCCCATACACACACTCATATCATCTTGCTATTTTTGAGCCTGTTTATGATGACCATGAAGACAGAAAGATGGACTGTAGATTTTTATTTAACACCTCTAAATATTCAGGCAACATGGTGCTTCTGAGAAAGGTAGATTTGCTATGTCTCTGCTCTGATTCATGGTGCTGTTACTCAGTGTTTTTGCAATGGTACTGAAAGCCGTGCCTATACTTAAGAAATCAACAGGGAGGAAGACAATCCCCAAGACCCATTACGTAGTGGAGTGCTGCATCCAATACCATCTAATGCTTTTATAAAAGATTCAAAATCACCAAAGGCAGATGGTGAAATACTGTGTTTTAAAAAGAGGTGGCCACAGAGAGTGATGTTGAAGAAATATTTCATGAAGACTTTAAAACTCAGGAACCATATTTCTTTCTAATTGGCCAGAATGTGAGGATGGTCGGGAAAGACAAAAGTCCTAGTTAAATGTTTGTCTTCTTCGGATACTAATGTAAGAAAGACTGACATCACATTTTAACAGAAAGTAATTGTTAAATTTCTTTTGCAAGTCAAAAGGCACTTCCAAATGTGCTTCCTTTCTCAGAAAAGCAAAACTTATGGGCAGCTCACAAACTTATGTCAAGGCTTTTTTAGGGGTGAGCATGGTTTGGGTTGAGTTGAGGGTGAGGTGGGAAGATTGAGCCTTATGTCACAGTATATATGGACGGGGCACGCATGGCTGAGTTATTAATGATATCATGTGATGAGAGTAATCGTTAATTTCTCAGCTGGGGTCTGCAAAGAAAAGGGGCTCAGTGCATGGCTCACCAGGCTTCTCTCCTCAACCGGTGGTGTAGAATTTGCCAAGAATAGGGTCTAAAATTAGCAATTCAATTTAGAGTGATTATTCTTCTGTACTTTTGTAACAGCAATTTAAAAAAAAGCACACCCCCACTCAAAGTCATTTGCTTCTTTTTCTTGTTAGAGCTGAAACGGAAAGAGGGTTGTCAAGAAAACATATTATTGAAGGTAGGTACAGCATTTCATTTTATCTTCATTTGTGGGCTGCTGATTCAGGAAAGGTATCAACCAAATAGGTTCAAAACCCACTTGGGGGGGGTGGAAATTCTTTATAAAGAGAATCACAATCAACCACAGTCTTTCTGGGTTTTAATGTAGGAGTGTGGTGATATAGAGAAGACAGTTGGCAACACAAAAGAAAAAGGACAAATCCTCTAAAACTCGTCTCATTTACAGCTGTGCTAGCATTGATAAAACACTTCACTAAGACTTTTTAAAAGAGCTTTATTGAAGTATAATTTACATACCATAAGAGTTTACCCATTTAAAGTGCACAATTCATTGGTTCTGAGTATAAAGGAGTTGTACAATCATCACCATAAATTGAATTTTAAAACGTTTTCATCACTCTACGAAGAAACCTAGTACCCACTAGGAGTCACTTCCCACCTTCTTCCTACCCTCTTCCACAGCCCCAAGCCACCGCTAATCTACTTTTGTCTGTGTAAACTGGCCAGTTCTGGATATTTCATATGAATGAGACCGTACAATATGTACTTCTTTGTGACTGGCCTTTTTCACTTAGCATAATGTTCATCCATGTTGTAACAGGTGTCAGTACTTCATTCCTCTTTACTGCCAAATAAAATTCCATTGTGTGGATAGACGACATCTTGTTTATTCATTCATCAGTTAATGTTTTCATTTTTTTACTTATAAATAATACTGCTACGAATATCTTGTATGGACATATGCTAAGACTATGATACTTTTATTTGATTTAAAATTTTTTTATTGTTATATATTTTTAATTTTAATACAGTAAACATACAGTATTATTACTATACAGTTTCAAATGTATAGTACAATGATTCAACACTTCCATAATTGCTCTGTGTCCATCATAGTAAGTATACTCTTAATCCCCTTCACCGGTTTCACCCATTCCCCCCACCCACCTCTCTTCTAGTAATCACCAGTTTTTTCTCTATATTTAAGAGTCTGTCCTTTGGTTTGTCTCTTTTTTTCTTTTTTCATTTGTTTTGTTAAATTCCACATGTGAGTGAACTCATATGGTGTTTGCCTTCTCTGACTGATTTCACTTAGCATTATACTCTCTAGATCCCTCCATGTCATTGCAAGTGGTGAGATTTCATTCTTTTTTATAGCTGAGTAATAGTCCATCACTCATATATATATAATATATATATATTATATATATATATATTATATATATATATAAAACCTCCTTAACCCATTCATCTATGAAGGAATAATTGTGTTGCTTCCATATCATGGCTAATGTAAATAAAACTGCAATACACATAGGGGTGTATATTATCTTTTTGAATTAGTGTTTCTGTTATTCTTTGGGTGAATATCCAGAAGTAGAATTATGGTAATTCTATTTTTAATTTTTTGAGGAACCTCCATACTGTTTCCCACAGTGGCTGCACCAGTTTGTGTTCCCACCAACAATTCAAAAGAGTTCCTTTCTCTCCACATCCACACTAACACTTATTCCTTGCATTTTTAATTTTTGCCATTCTGACAGGGGTGAGGGGATATCTCATTGTGGTTTTAGTTTGCATTTCCCCAATGACGAGGAATTATGATGTTGAGCATCTTTCCATGTGTCTGTTGGCCATCTGCATATATTCTTTGGAAAAATGTCTGTCCGTGTCTTCTTCCCATTTTTAAATCGGATTATTTATATTTTTCGGTGCCAAGTTGTACAAGTTCTTTATATATTTTGAATATTAACTCTTTACTGGATATACCATTTGCACATATCTTCTCCCATTTGATGGGTTGTCTTTTTTGTTGTTGATGGTTTTTTCACTGTGCAAAAGCTTTTTATTTTGGTGTAGTCCTAGTAGTTAACTTTTGCTTTTTTTCCCTTTGCCAAAAGAGAGAAATCTAGAAAAATGTTTCTGTGGCTGATGTCAAAGAGATTACTGCCTATGTTTTCTTCTAAGAATTTTAGAGTTTCAGGTCTCACATTAAGGTCTTTAATCCCTTTGAGTTTATTTTTGTTTATGGTCTAAGAAAGTCCAATTTCGTTCTTTACGTGTAGCTGTCTAGTTTTCCCAAAACCATTTGTTGAAGAGACTGTCTTTTTTTTCTGTTGCATACTCTTGCCTTCTTTGTCATAGATTAATTGACCATGTACTTGTGGGTGTATTTCCGGGCTATTTTGTTCCATTGATCCATGTGTCTATTTCTGTGTTGGTACCATACTATTTTGATTACTACAACTTTGGAGTGTATCTTGAAATCTGGGATTGTGATACCTCCAGCTTTGTCCTTTTTTTCAAGATTGCTTTGGCTATTAAGGATATTTTGTTCCATATAAGTTTTAGAATTATTTGTTCTAGTTCTGTGAAAAATGCCATTGGTATTTTGATAGGGATTGTGTAGAACCTGTAGATTGCTTTGGGTAGCATGGATGTTTTAACAAAATTTTTCTCTTTGTTGGTGAGCATGGAATATCTTTTCATTTGTTTGTGTCATCTTCAGATCCTCTCATCAGTGTTTTATGGTTTCAGGGTATAGGCCTTTTACCTCCTTAGTTAAACTGATTCCTAGATACTTTATTATTTTCAGTGCATTTGTAAATGGAATTGTTTCTCTTTCATCATTGTTGAATAGAAATGCAACTGATTTCTATATATGGATTTTATATCCTGAAACCTTATTGAATTTGTTTTTCAATTCTAGTCATTGTTTTTGGTGAAGTCGTTAGAGTTTTCTACATATAGTATCATGTCATCTACATTAGTGACAGTTTTACTTTTTCCTTACCAATTCAGATGCCTTTTATTCCTTTTTCTTGTCTGAGTGACATAGCCGGGATTTCCAGTATTGTGTTGAATAAAAGTGATAAGAATGAACATCCTTGTCTTGTCCTTGGACTTAGGAGAAAAACTCTCATTTTTTACCATTGAGTAGATGTTACTTCTGGGTTTTTCATATATGGCCTTTATTATGTTGAGGTATGTTCCCTATAAACCTATTTCCTTGAGAGTTTTTATCATGAATGGATGTTGTACTTTGTCAAATGCTTTTTATTCATCTATAAATGATCATACGTTTTCTATCCTTTCTCTTGTTGATATGATACATCACATTGAGTGATTTGCAAATATTGAACCACCCTGGCATCCTAGGAATCAATCCTGCTTGATTGTGGTAAATGACTTTTTTTTTAATGTGTTGTTGGATTCAGTTTACTAATATTTTCTTGAGGATTTTTGCATCTGTGTTCATCAGAGATATTGGCCTCTGGTTCTCTTTTTCAGTGGTGTCTTTATCTGGTTTTGGTATCAGAGTAATGCTGGCCTCATAGAACGAATTTGGAAGTTTACCTTCCTCTTCTGTTTTTTTGGAAGAGTTTGAAAAGAATAGGTAGTAACTTTTCTTTAAAGGTTTGATAGAATTTATCTGTGAAACTATCTGGTCCTGGACTTTTGTTTTTTGAGAGTTTGTCAGTTACTGGTTCAATTTCACTGCTAGTAATGGGTATATTCAAATTGTCTATTTCCTTTTGATTCAGTTTTGTGAGGTTATATGTATCTAGGAATTTATCTAATCCATCTAGGTTGTCCATTTTATTGGCATACAATTTTCAAGACTATGATAATTTTTAAGGAGTATTATATACATTTTAAAAAATTATAAAAAATTACCACTCAGTTACTGATTCATGGAGCCATTGCTTTTGTGATGGCACTCAAAACTTTGTAGAGACTAGAAATTAACAGGAAATAGTATGGTCTTCTAGAACCATTATGTAATAGAATAGTACTCTACCTCGTTGGGAGGATTATGAGAATTGGGAGAAATTTTTATGTATTTCTTATTTATCTACATATAACAAAAATGTTCCACCTGTACCTGTTGCAATAAAGGAAAATTGTTAAATGGACCTATATGGATCCAAGATTTTTATAACTTTAGATTCATAATTAATCATGAAAACCAATGATATTTTTCTTTTTATTTTAAACTGGTTTCATTTATGAAATACCAAAGTCAATAAAAACATGAAATGTACTCTATCTTATATCACAAACTTTAAAAATAAAAATAAAGAAGTATTCCCTTAGCTTACCTCATCTCATTTCACAGTGTGACAGCCTGGGGCATGTCCTTCCCAACTTGTCCCCACAGTTAAATTGATCTCCTTCCTATCTATCTATCTATCTATCTATCTATATTTCTATCCACATTTTCTTATAAGTACAAAAACATAAGTATGAAACCAGGGGAATCAAGCTATACATATTAACCTAAAAAAACTACTTTTTTGCAATTAAAATAATTTTAGACACACACACCCCCACATACATATGCACTCTACACATGATTTGTAGGTTATTTCTTGGTTTTAGTATTATAAAGAATTATACAAATGGCCATGCTTACATAAATGTGATAGATACTGGAAGCAGCATCATTAGGTCAAAGAATAATACATATTTTAAATTATTTTCTGAAAAGGAATATACCAGGGGCGCCTGGGTGGCTCAGTGGATTAGCTGCTGCCTTCGGCTCAGGTCATGATCTCAGGGTCCCGCATCGGGCTCTCTGCTCAGCAGGGAGCCTGCTTCCCTCTCTCTCTCTGCCTGCCTCTCCATCTACTGGTGATTTCTCTCTGTCAAATAAATAAATAAATAAATAAATAAATAAATAAGGAATATACCAATCTGATGGATGAGCTGATTTTGTTTAGTTATACATTTATTTAGTAATGGTTTGAGCTACCCTTTATAATTTTGTGCTTCTTTTTCTGGGAACCAGCTCTTCATGTTCTTAAGCTATTTTTCTTTTGAGTTTTTTGTATCTTGATCTCGTTAATTTTTCAGGGGTTCTTCATGTATTAATAATGTTCACTCTTTGTTAGCTACATTTGTTGCAAATATTTTCTTCCAGGTTATCATTTCACTGTGAAGTTTTTTCCCTCCCCATGAATCTAATCTAAAAGATAATGTTGAGGAGTACCTGGGTGACTCAGTTAAGCATCTGACTTTGGCTTAGGTCATGATCTCAGGGTCTTGGGACCCACGCTCAGTCTGTCCCTGCTCAGCAGGAGTCTGAGGGGAAGAGTCTGCTTGTCCCTCTCCCTCTGTACTTCCCCATGCTTACATGCTCACTCACTCTCTGTTTCTCTCTCAATTAAATGAGTAAGTCTTTAAAAACAAACAAACAAACAAACAAAAACAGATAATGTTGAATTTGAAGCCAGTCATTGCAGTTTAGAAGTTAGAGATCTTTATTAACCTGTAAAGAAAACTTGGAAAGATTTTAGATTTCCACTGGAAAAAAAATAACTTTGGTGTTCACTAGTTTAATTTAAAATAGAGAATTTGGGGGCACCTGGCTGGCTCAGTCAGTAGAGCATGTGACTTTTGATCATGGTGTTGTGAGTTTGAGCCCCACATTGGATATAGAGATTATTATTTTTTTTTATTTTAAAATTAAGAATAAAATGGAGAGTTTTGAAGCCAGATCTTGGAGAATATGTTTATATTTATATTTCACATATATGTAATTGTTTAACAGTGATAATTATATCATTTGGTTGTTCAAAGTTTTTGCATGAGTTTGGTATTTCTCATTAACTGATTCTTAATATGTTTGTAAGGACTGGGGTTTGAAACCAAACAAAGAGTGGTTCAAGTTCCAACTGTGTCATTTATGAGCTAGGGGACTTTGTGCAAGTTATTTAACCTCACTAAACCTCCATTTCCTTGATGGACTATAAATATTCCTCTCTTGCAATGCTACTATACAGAGAATGAAATTAGATAATTCACATTGAGCACAGTATCTGTCATGTAATAAGCACTTAATAAATGTTATTTTTGTCTTTATCATCATCATTCTTAATAGTGCAACTGTTAGTCTTCATACCATAGATAAGAGCGCCCTTTACTAAGTAACATTCTAAGGCCACCACAATGAATAAGCGCATTCTAACACTAGAAAAAGCTTTCTGATTCCAGTCCAAACAAAATCCCTTCTCAGGCCTTGGTGTCCAACTTGATATTGCAAAGTAAAACCCAGCCTGTCTCTTAAAACTGTCATCATTCCTCCTCTAGCACTTGCCTATGTGACTTGAGTCATGTACCATGAGAAATAACCCCAAAAAAGAAATAATCCATGTAAGCTTGTTGTACCAAGCAGAAAAACAAGGCAGTGGTGTATTGCCTAGAAAGTTCTTGCCCCTCTTTTCTTTTTAATCTAATTAATTAAAAAAAAGAGATTTAGGAAATGGTTCAAAATGGCAATCAACGGAGAACATAAAATCAAGGAAAAAAAGAATGGTCAGAGTTGCTGTGCTTTTTACTGAATCTCCATTATTTTAATATTTACCATTTCAAAATTCTCTCTTCTAAATCAGTTTTCTTCAAGCCTCAAACAACATAACAGAAATACTTTAAATTCTCTGTCCCTTTAAACAAGTCAGGAGTTCTCTTAGGAGCTGGTCTCTCAGGATGGATAAACCAGTTCAGCTGAAATTTAAACTGACCCAGATTCAAACTTTAACACAAAATTTCAAATTTCTGTGACTAAAGAATTGGGATCATTTATTAGGTATGTTGTTACTATTTATTTTGTAGCTCATAGTTTCAGCCAAAGACAAAGATATTCACGAGTCCAAGAGCATCAGTTGAAAGGATAGTTCCAGGCAGGCTGAAATTAGGGAATTGAGTGAATTTTCAGGGAAACAAAGTGGGGGCGGGGGGGACGTGAGAGCTCTAGACCCAAAATAAAGTTGGAAGAAGTTTACAAATCATTGTCCTTGGGTTTCATTGATACTTGTTTTGTGATGAAGGTAGCCTTAATGAACATTGGAGATTCTTATGCACATTAAATTTAGAAAGTATTCTTAGAGGACAAGACAGAGGTCCAATTCATGTGGAGTTCAGGTCAATTAAGTGCTGGTGACCTTGGCCACCTGAGCTGGTTTACGGAGTATAAAATGAACTTGACTTGTACATAATGCACTTTTGAAAAAAATCAGATGAAAGACCTTTTCAGTGAACCCAAGTTCCTTTACTTAGATCCAGTCAGGAACAACATGTTCCTTGGATTCACAAGGAGGAGGTAGAAATTTCACAATGGGAGGTTTATTGTATCCATTTAGAATCCCAAGGTCCTCTTTAGCTCTGAAAGTCTATTCATTCAGCCATTCCACAAACATTCTTTAAGTCCCAATTTTTGCAAGTGTTAAAATTTAGCAGATCAGGGGCATCTGGGTGGCTCAATGGTTTAAGCCTCTGCCTTCGGCTCAGGTCATGATCTTAGGGTCCTGGGATCGAGGCCTGCATTGGGCTTCCTGCTCAGCAGGGAGCCTGCTTCCCTCTCTCTCTGCCTGCCTTTACCTACTTATGATTGTGCACTTGCTCTCTCTTTCTCTATCAAAATAAATAAATAAAATCTTTTTAAAAAATTAGCAGATCAAGTTTCCTTAGTATCTTATAGGAAAGAATAGAAATAGTTTGGTAAGTCAAACTGTAAGACAAAAGCGTACTGTGTGTGTGCTTTTATAGGCAAAGGCTGTGTGTGAGTGTATATTTGGCCTTCAGGTGAATCACCGTTTTGTTATGTGATCCAAACCACAAACTCACTATCTTGATTTGAGGAGTAGGAGAGGAAAATAATCTGAGAAACTGCTTAGACCTTTTTAATGAATGGCAAATGCCAAACCAGCTTCTCTGAACCTTTATTTTAAAAAGATAATTTATGATTTTTTTCAATGAGAAAGGAAATTTCTTAACAGATGGCTTCACCACAAATTCCCTCCCAGTGTTCCATGTTCATACTAAACTGAAATCACCCACTCAGGGTAACCATGGTTCATCACGGGAAGAGCAGCCACAGACTTATTCTAATACAGTGCAGTCTTTATAAAAAATAAGCAGACACAGGACACCTGAGTGGCTCAGTTAGCTGGGCAGCTGCCTTTGGCTCAGATTATGATCCCAGGGTCCTACAATGGAGCCCCACATCGGGCTCCTTGCTCAGTGGGGAGCCAGTTTCTCCACTGCCTGCTATTTCCCTGCTTGTGCTTGCTCTCTGTCTCTGTCTCTCTGTGTGTTTCTCTTTCTCTCTGTGTCAAATAAATTAAAAAATAATAATAATAAGCAGACATATCTCAAGTCATGACGGAGAGGTCTGCTGAGAAGAAGGCAGAAAATTATATACGGAAAAAGTGCCCATCGTTTGAGGCAACATTTTTTTTCAAGCTCAGAAGGAAAGCAAAAGTGTGGACGCAGTATGTTTGAAGAGAACCCTCGCAGAATCTCCGGACTACTGGTTTCCATGTTCCTATAGAGTTCAGGAGGCAACACGGAGCCCCTGATCCATCTCTGACCACACCAGCCTGCTTAACTTCTGGAATGGGCACATTTCTTTAGAAGCCATGAAGTAGGTTTACATTGAATTAAAGTTTACCTTACGAACAAAACAGTTCCTGTTCATCTTCAGAACCTAAAAGAAAAACTTTGATTTCTCTTTTCTGTATTTTCTTTACACAACACAATTAAGTATCCTGTGGACTTGTGAGGAATGGCCAGTGACCTTGTAGACATCTCCTCAAGGACAGAGGGCTTTTCTCTTGCTTCTGTGTTCGCTCCCACAGACCCTGGGTTAGTGCTGAGGGACAGGCTCATGTCCGAAGTTTTGTGAGCAAGTGCATTCCCTGCAGCCTGTGGCCTGCCTTAGGTTATGATTAGTGGCCCCGATTCCCCTCTGCAGCCAAGGTTAATGCATTTTTGCACATCTACTTAAACTTGAAACAATACCTGGCCCCAAGCCAGTGTTCAACAAACATTGCTAAGTGGAGCTAGAACACAACTATTTGCTTATTGGAGACCAACACTAAATGACTTTCAAGGAGACATTTGTTGAACGTGGCTTCATGTTGCTACAATTTAACTATCTCTGCGCAATTAAGGCATGCAAATGGCAAAGGGCAGGAGTGCCTGATTTGGTTTGTGGTCACATGAAAGATTGAAGAAGAAAGATCTTTTCAGTTTGGCTTGTCTTTGGAAGGATGAGGAAAGCAGGGCCGGAAGAGCCTGAGATGTCAGCAAGGTCATTCAGGCCAGCCCAGATTAGCACACCAGATCCCAGACCCTTCGCCTCGTCTACACATAGACCTTGCCTCTGAAAGCCAGGCTGGTCCGTCCAACTGCCAAGAGCTCCGTGTGCGTGACGAACGTGCCGCTCCGACCTCTGTGGGCTCCCACCAGTCTGCTTTCTCCCTGACTTGATTGTCTTAGTAACCATCCCTTTACTTCTCAGGCCAAAAGTCTGAGAGAGTCACCCTTGGTTCCTTGACCTCCACACTCTGTATCCTGCACACCGGCCAGTCCCCTTATATCTACTTACACAACTTGTTCCGAATTTGAACACTTCGTCCCCACTTGGCCCACTTGCCCCAGCACGGTGACCTCTCCCTGGCCTCCCTCCCCCACTTTCACTCTTGCCTCCTCCAAGTCATCTTCAGCAGACCCGTGACCAGCTCAAAATGGAAATCCGATGTCATTTCCCCTGTTTAACTCCTCACGTCCCAGCCCCACACCGATGCTTTGCCATCTCACAGAGCGTACAACCCAGAATTGGTACCATGGATTTCAAGGCTTGATGTGATTGGGATTTTCAAAGCTGGGGACAGGATGTCTTGGAGGCACAGTCTCGTGCTACTTCATTTCAGAACGAATAGCTGACGAGATGTAACACATGATTTCTCATATTTTCACACGAATACACCTGACTCTCAGTCTAAATATCAAAGGGGAAAAAAATGCCTTCCAGAGAAAGAATTGAGTGGCTTGGAATGACCACTTACATTGAAAAATGACTTTCATATGGAGTGCATGCCATCACTTATGGGCACACAGTACTACCTTCAACAATGAGCCTGTGCCTGATATACTCTCTCCATGCACTGTTTATTCCTTGGGGATACATATAGTGTTCGTGCATCTTCACACGCCCAGAGCCCAGCACAGTTTGGGGATCAGAATGGGATTTAGTGCATGCTTAGGGCATGGGAGGGTAAATGACTCCAGTCCTGGCTGACCACAAGCACCACAAAGGGGCCGAGCCAGCTGCAGCTTTTCCTCGTAGTTACTCTCAGCCCATGCTGAGCTGTTTGGAAGAGACCCTGGAGGGAGAGGCCTCATCAGAAAGGGAGACACTTGCTTCCAGCGCCAGGGAGGGCCAGGACTCTCACTAAATGCCTCGTTCCAAAACCAGGAGGTCTAAGAGAAATCTTTAGCATTTAGCCTTTGACGCCTCTCATTCTGAATTTCCCAGATGTGAGCATCGCTGTGATAATCACTGCATTTCTGTAGACTACTGTGCTTTACAAAGTGCTTGAAAGCTGGTTTTATTTGCTCTCCTGAAGCATGATCCTGAAGGTAGTGTGTGTTGTTATCTCCACTGCAGATCAGAGACCTAAGTCACCAAATCTGTTGGGGGGGGGGGGGGTGTTGAAATAACCCAAGTGGAATCCCATAGCACGCTAGAGTATAGATTTCTAACCTTCCCAACCTGCGCTACCTCATTATCCATTTGGCTATTCTGTCCTCTCCTCACTTCCTCCAGTACATATAATTGCTTCCAAAAAGTGGCTCATATCATAGGGCTTTATAAGGTAAATTTAATTTCAAGCTGCCCCTTCAGAGAGCTGGCGATAGCCCAGGCCTGAAAGCCACTGCAGTTTTTTGAGAGCATGCACTGGACCTTATAACACCTGTCTGCCCTAATCTCTTCATCAATGCTTCTTTTAACAAGCCACTGTCCCAGACAATCCTTTTTCAATGAATGAAAAATATTTCCGGAACTATATCCAAGCACTTCATTTTCCTGTCAGAAAAGTAATTGTGGCTGGCTGGTAAACCAGTTTGAAAAATCAAATTTAAATGAGCCAAATTTAAATTTATAAGAGCCTCATTTAACATGCAATTAGTTTTATGCCTATAATAAAAAGAGAAAAACCACCAGTCTTCCTGAGGAATTAAATAGGCTGATAAGGAAATGCTGTGCCTCATGGAAATGAGATAAAATGATTCTTGAACTGTCATCCTTTTGGTTGCATAATATTATATACAATACATTCTATTTCAGGGAAGTATTAATTTTACTGAAATTAAATCATTTTTTTTTCTCAGAGTACTCACAGGAATGTGACCAGATGGTTAGGGCTAAAACTTATATTATTGGTTCCAGACTTTTTTTTTTTTAAGTTCCTTTATATTATCTAAGTCTTTATAACTTCTGTTTTCGCTTTTCCCCCCCAAAGAACAGGGAATAATAAAAATGCTAAAGCTCAGCTATATTTAAGGTTCTTCAAACTTTGTTTCAATTAGTAAAAGGTTAAGCAAGACCTTCATTTGCCAACCCTTTTATTCCTGTTACAACCCGTGTGTACATGAAGATGGCCTTGGCAGTCATTTATTTCTGATTTATTCCATTTTAATGTTTTTGATGAGCAATAAATATATCCCATCCCACTGTAAGCCCAGTAAGTCATTCATAACATGAAAGTAATTCGCAGTTTTCAAGAAGTAGTTAAACTCTTAGGCCACTTTTTATTCTAAACTTGGCTCCTGGATATTGCAACAGATGAGTCACTGTGAACAAGCTTTGCTGAGTATATTTTTCTGGTGGGGTAGGAGTAGTAAAACTATCGAGAAAGTTATAAGACTTTTCTTTTTTAAAAAGATTTATTTATTTTTAAAGAGAGGAAGAGAAAGAGCAGGGGGCCGGGGCTGAGGGAGAGAAAGAAGGAGCGGCAGAGGGGGAGAGAGAGCATCGTAAGCTGACTCCAAGCTGAGTGTGGAGCCTGATGCAGGGCTCCATCTCATAACCCTAAGGTCACAACCCTGAGATCATGACCTGAGCTGAAACCAAGAGTCAGACACTTAACTGAACTGCGCCACCCTATAAGACTTTTCTTTGTTGAGATTCAAGTCAGCCTTTGATATATTGTTTAAAGGCTCTAGGGGCCAATTAATATACATCATTGTATTCAATGTATTTTTGAAACTAATACTGTGCTTTTTTTTTAAGTACATTTTTTAAGGAAACCAAACTTTTACTATTTCTTTTTATTTTATCTTATTTTATTTTAATTCAATTAACATATGATGTATTATAAGCTTCAGAGATAGAGTTCAGGCATTCGCCAGTTGCATATAACACCCAGTACTCATCATATCATGTGACCTCCGGAATGCCCATCCTCCAGTTACCCCATCCCCCCACCCATCTCCCTTCCAGCAACCCTCAGTTTGTTTCCTAGAGTTAAGAGTCTCTTACACTTTAACTGTTTCTAATAGTGTTTACATTTGTACTTTTTGGATTTTTCCTGCCTCTGTTCCCAGGATTGAAGGGCTCCCTCCAGAGGCTACAGCTCGAGTACGTGGATGTGGTCTTTGCCAATCGACCGGATAGCAACACCCCCATGGAAGGTGAGTGAAGAAATTGGATAAAAGACTCTAGAGTTATTGATTCTAACTGGATGACTTATTTCACTAACAGTAGGAAATGAAATATATTCAGACTGATTTGATTGAATGGGGAAAATGGAAACCTTTCCCATCAATGTCTCTTGGTCTCAGCATTTACCCTCAAGGCCAGAGCTCTGCATCTGGCTTCTTCATTCATTTCTGAAGTATTCCCAGGCATTGGGACTGTGGCTTCTGCTGGCTACAGTGCTCACTTTTTCCAGGTTCATTTCACTTCTGCAATTTCATCAACTGAAACAATAAAATTAATTGGAAGGGGAGTTTATAACCCAGCCATCGTTATTTTGGAGGAAGTCCCTTGACAATCTTCCTCTTTTGTAATGACTAAGTCTGATTAGCTTCCGATCTGTGGTAACAGGTTCTAAGTGGTACTGTTAATGGAGGTTTTATAGGAGTGACTACTTCAAAATGAGACTCTTCATTGAAATTTGGGTTTTGATTCTCAAGAAGCTGCAACATTTTATTCCCTTTCTGTTACAACTATTTGAGGACAATAGTCAGGTCTCTTCTGTGGGAACACTGAGAATGTTCCTAAAACGAAATTTTCTTCAACTTACATTTATTTATGGAGTCTACCTAAGGTGATTGAGGATGAAGATCATTTAGGAGGATATATTAGAATGTTCTAGTTAATTGAGATTTACAGCCTTATAGATTAGACTTACCTGAGGGGAAAACGAACAAAGATATTTGGGGCATAGGAGGAAAAAACAATGTTCTGGTCATTTGAGGCTTATAATACGACATACAGTTACACATTTTCAAAGAATTAGAATAGGACAAATTCTATTTACTATTCAAAATTACACTGAAGATAAATTTGTCCCTGATGATTCAAAAGGTAGTCTAGGATCTCGTAATAATTCAGGTTCTATAAAGGTTTATTCTTGCTACAGGGTTATAGAAGTTACAAATGATTGTATGTATGAAAGTATATATGAACTTTTCTGTAGCTTGCACTCCTGACCCCCCCCAAAAATACAGAAGTTATTTTCCTTGCCATTTATCTGTTAACTACAGAGAAATTTAAAAAATATATATATTTACATATCTAACTTTCTCTTAGAGTTTTCTACTTTCTTGACTCCGAGTAAATCAGGAGTTTATCATAGTACAATATCAGTGTTGGAAATTCATAATAAGAATTATCCATAGAAATGACATAAAAATGCATATTTTTATCAAGACAAAGAATAGGTATTTCATAAAGCAGTCATAAACATCTTATTAGTGTATGAAGTCCTTATTGCAAGGATAATATGATGTCACATTCTCCTCAATGACATGTTGAAAGAGAACACTGAAACTATCTGATGAACAAAAGTGTTAAATACAATGCCATTTGGTGGGGACTGTGAAACTGAAATTGCTTCCCATTTTAAGTGCCTCAGTGCCACTATTTTCCTCTTTGGAAAAGAATCCTTTGTGATTATACCATGTACAGAATAGAAAAACATTTGGGATTTTCCCGGGTCTTTTTTTTTTTTCATTTTATCCATTTTGTGCATCCTCCCCAATATCTAATTTTAGAGATATAATGCAGGACTCTCTCAAACAGAAAACACTGTAATCTGCATGATATACCTACAGAAGTAGGATGTTCTCAATTAGGATCTAAGCTCTAAGCTATGTGATATTGACAAAATAATGGTGTTTGTTGTGTGAACGCTGATTATGGGTTGAAATTTAGTAGAAGAGAGCTTCATAGTGCTAAACAAACAAACAAACAAACAACATTAACAACATAAGATTGCTACCTGATAGAATTTGTAACTGCAGCATTGTCCAGCCTTTGCTAGAATTGGAGAATATGTTGGTTTTCTCTGAGTTTCTCATATAGTAATTCCACAAAGCAGAACATTTTCTCAAGCTATGTTGTCAAGAGGTGCTGTCCAAGTCCAGAAGTCTAAGGAAGGAGGCCAAACAATAGAAGTTTGCACTTGATGATAAGATCAAGGAACATGGCATTTTTGTAGCTCTGCTGCCGTCTACCCCTTCATGCTGGAATGTACTCAGTTCTCCCCACCCTCCACCAGAAGGGACCCACTCCTAGCTGGCCCATCAAGCTCGAAGTCTTATTCCTCTGGAGGGATTTAACGTGGAAACACCACAGAAATTCATTAAGTCGGATTTGTTCCAGACTGAACTCCCTTCCCTGTCATTTCTCCCCAGCTTTCAGAAAATGTGTATCCTCAAACTCAGTATACTTGTTTGTTCCCAGGTGGGACCGGTGGACATGCTGGTGTGATCCAAGTCTCTGGAAACTTAGTCTCGGCATTTAGTGACTTCCACTTGACTGTAGCAGAGGGCAACACTG
Source organism: Mustela nigripes (assembly GCF_022355385.1). NCBI lineage: Eukaryota > Metazoa > Chordata > Mammalia > Carnivora > Mustelidae > Mustela > Mustela nigripes. The sequence continues at coordinate 138,037,356 of NC_081558.1, read as the reverse complement.
ATCTGGGCAATAGAGAGAAGAAGAAATAGGAAATAAGAAGAAAATGAAAACCAGACAGGGATTGCCAGGAGGCCTTGGTGCATTTGCTCCTCTAAAAATGGAAGAATATGGTATCTAAGCTATTTCTGGATTCCATGTTGTTACTGAGATTCATTTTGCAATGAGCTTCTAAGTCATAAGTTGCGTGTGAGTGAAGGTTGTCCATGTGCAATGGAGTCTACCTTAGAGGGCTATTAGTATTTCTAAAAACAGTACAGAAAATAAATATTATATATATCAGAATTCCCCTTCCAAAACATATAGTAGTTATTTGTTAGTCAATTTACTCTATAGTCTTTTTTTTTTTAAGATTTTATTTATTTATTTGACAGAGAGAGCACAAGTAGGCAGAGAGGCAGGCAGAGAGAGAGGAGGAAACAGGCTTCCTGCTGAGCAGAGAGCCCAATGCGGACCTGGATCCCAGGATCCTGGGATCATGACCTGAGCCAAAGACAGAGGCTTAACCCACTGAGCCACCCAGGGGCCCCACTCTACAGTCTTTAATTAGTTTTCAATTTCCTCTGCAAATATAGTGACCAAAATCATCACTGGAAGCTTGCCCAGCTCCCCATACCCTCCTTTTTTTCTTTCTGCAATGGCCAGAAAATCCTTAATATCATTCATATACTTTTCTTTATTTCAGCAACTCACATTGGCAATTTTAGGCTTGATTACATCCATTCCTGTTTAATGTAAGTGATCCAACAGTGGCGGCCAAGTGAATGGTGATGAATTTTCATAGAGTCGGTCTACGTATGTTGGCACTGTACTGCATGTGTGTGTCTGGGTAACTCATATTAGACCCTTAGCATTTGAAAATCATTTTTATTGGTTTTAACCATTCCTGTCAACTCCATCGAGCCACAGTACATACTAAGCTATAATTTTGGTGAGGCACCTGTTTTAAACCCCAGGGACCTATTGAGAGAGCCCAGCCCAGCTTTCTAGGACATGTTTTAAACAACTTTGATTTAAGTTTATTAAAATGCCAACCCCATTCATTTGATTTGCACCTTGAAAGTATGTTAATTGGGAATGCTTCTAAAATAAACCAAGATGAATTTCATTCAGTTTCTACGTATCCTATAGCAACAAACTGAGCCAGAAAAAGATAACAGTAACATCTTCTTCATCTTATGTAGGCATCATGTATGCAATTAGTTGTTTTCTTCCCTCCTTCCTTGGAAAAACAATAAACAAAAAGGAGTCCTCCCGAGAGAATAGCTATCTTAATTCCAAATGTGCTGTCTGTGGAGAAAGTGGTTAAGACACTTAATTTGCAATCTACAAGCCTATGCAATGCAATTACATTTGCAGCATGGGACAATGTTCCTGACAACCGAGGGGAACTCTTGTACTTTTTCCCCTCTGCCCTCCTTGTTTATTTTTTCTGGTTCACCTAGTAGTAAGTCATTTTTCTTTCCTAGCATCTGCCATGCCATCTGTCTCTGCTACAATTTCTGGCATCAATGCCATGTGTTCCAATCCCAGAAAAAAAAATATCAGCCCGGTATCCCCTTTCTTCTTTCTTATGCTGCTGTGTTCTTAACAGTAGAGTCACTGACAGTTCCTTGCGCTCTATGCTACTCGTATTCTAAATTTATTTCCATAAATCCCAGCGTGTATTTCAGAATCTTCTCTTGAGTTCATTAGACAAAAGAAACCTCGTTCCAGTGTGAGTCATGCTAGACAGGGAGAGACATGGGGCATTCATGTGTCTGAGGACCTGGACTAGGCATTTAGTGGTTTAGTTTTCTGTCTTTTCCAAGTGTCAGGCTAATTTCTCTCTATATAATCTTCTCATTGTCCCAGAAAGGAAGTGATGACCATGTCTAGAGGGCAAGAAAGGAGTCTGCAAACCATATACTACTTGTGAATAATAGAAAAAAAGAGGGGAGGTGTTTTTGTTTGCATAGCTTTTTGGAAAGGAGAAAAGAAATCCCACCAATATGTTGATCTGAAAAGATGATTATTTTTAAAGAAAATCAAATTTTAATTTAAAAAACATTTGGAATTCAGCCATCTAACTTTTATTTAGAGCTTTTTTGCCAAAACTAGTTAATCTCACACACTCCCTTAGTCATTAGGTGTTATTCCCAACCTAATGACAATTCAAATTATTTATTTATTTTTCCTGCTAGCAGGTCAATGCAGACATAAACAACACAGATATCCTTTTTATTTTTTATTTTTCAAGACTTTATTTATTTGACAGGGAAAGAGAAAGCACACACACAGGGACAGAGGCAGAGGGAGAAGGAGGGTCCCCAGCAAGCCGGGAGCCGATGCGGGGCTTGATCCCAGTACCCCGGGATCATGACCTGAGCTGAAGACCGATGCTTAACCAACAGAGCTACCCAGGTGCCCCCAGATGTCTTGTTTAAATAAGACAGACAAGATGGAAGTTAGCTTTACTTAGTTCCCACAATATCATCATGTCAAATAGCCCATCCCACAAGTATTTACTTCCTTCTGAGCCATCTTGTTCGGTGTCCCCACATGTAAGCAGGAATCCATGGAGAGTCATGAATTTAGGATATCCAATGACAGCTCAGAAAATACCAGAAAGTAACAAACATTGCAGCATCCCCAATTTTCTCCATGTTTTTCAGTTCCAGAACACTGGCCCTGGATATTTAGTATCCAAAGCAAAGTTTTCAGAACGAAAATTTAATGACCTAAAACCTAGAAATATCACCTAAGCACAATGGATCATCGTTCTGCATTTGTGTTATCTTCCCTGTAAGACACTCTCAACATTCATTCATTCTCAGCAATGAATGTTATAAAGTCATATGTGTATTTTGAATTTTCTATTAATTACATTCAAAAGGTAAAAAGAAACAGACAAAAATAACTGTAAAAATATATTTTAGGGGCTACCTCAGAGCATGCAACTCCTGATCTCAGTGTTGTAAGTTCAAGACCCACACTGGGTGTAGGGATTACTGAAAAATAAAAAAATCTTTTAAAAATACATATATATTTTTTCAATTTAACCCAATATATAAAATATATCATTTCAACATATAATCAATATAAAAATTATTAATGAGGTTTTTTTCACACTAAGTCTTTGAAATCTGTTGTGCTTTTCATACTTATAGCACATCTGAATTTGAATCATCCACATTTCAAATGCTTTATAGCCTCATATGGCTACTGACAACTGAATTTGGTCACATGCAGATCTGCAGGCTGTATCTCCAGTACAGCAGAGCACCAGACACATAGTAGGTGCTCAGTAAATACTTGTTGTGTGGGTGGGTGGGTAGACAGACGGATGAAAGATGATGAATAAGTGAACAAGAGTTGAGCGACTGCATGAGTAAAGCTCTAAAGTTAAATAGATCCACCTTTATTTTTCTGTACTTGAAAACCTATTTTGGTTTCCTAATATCTACCAACATTCTGGTCCTTGATCTGGTTCAACATATTTCTGGGTGATGTTGAGGACAGGTGGCTGGCAGTCATTTCCAGGATGCCAGGTCTTTCTCCAGAAAACTGACTGATACCTAAATGAGTAGAAATGAATGGAGGGATGATTCTTTGGCAGTTCAGCTGCTCCTGAGGATTCCTATATCAAATTAAAATTATCTAATGCATTTCATTCATGACCCTGGCCAGGATGCTCCTGAGAGTCTCTAGTGCCCATCAGATCAATTCAGCCTTCTGGTCCGAAAGGCCGGGACAGCTGAGTTTTCAAGAAATTAATTTGGAGAAAATGATTTTCATATCCAAGAAGATGAGCCAAAACCTACCAACCCTGTGGGGGGGGGGGGAGTCTTCCAGTCTTCCAATTTTATTAAATCAGTTTTATTTGCATTTTAACTGCAAATTCACCAAAAATTAGACTGCTTCTTTAGACCTAGTCAGATGATGTCTTATACATTACAAAACAACAAGTCATTTAACAAAAAGAGGAATTTCATTCATCCATTTTAAGAAACAGCCTTGGGGATGGTTGGATTCACTTTGTCTCTGATATGGCTTTTTAGAAAATCTCATGTTGCTGCTCACTGTGGGCCTCCTCCTCACTGAGACAGTTCTTTCTGCAAAGTAGACTGGAGGACCTTAGATGGGAGACGCAGCTTCAAATCCTGGCTTTATCACTTATTAGACTGTATACCCAGGGCAGTTACTACCCCACTGAGGCTCATGATCGTCACATGAGCAGGGTAGCAACATGGAACGTGACTTCTGAATGAGTTAACAAGGTGGGTTCAGGAGGCAAACAAGCCCCTGTTCTAGAATGCACTGTATAATGCACGTACATGTAAATAAAACCCCACTTTTTTCTGCATTTCTTCTTAGAAGCCACCATGGGAGAAATCCAAAGTCCTGAAATTATAATATGATGTAAAGAAAATAAAGGTGGTCAGGCTGCCGAGGCAACCAGGGTCTTCAGTGAGATCACTTGGAAATCAAGGCACAGTCTTGGCAGTGGGATTTTCTAAAAGCCTATTGTTTCTCCCTGCAATTTTGTTCTGAAGTCCTCCATGTCCTTTACAATTAGCGTAATCGTAGATTTTCCAGGGTTCATCTGTTCAGTAGAAAGGCAATCTTGAGACTGTGATTTTATTTTCAAAAGTATATCTAGAAAAAATTCAATAATAGGATCTACTCATTCACTCAGTTGAAATTCATTGAATATCCACTGTGCGCTAAGCACTTTTCTGTGCACTAGGAGAAGCAGAAGTTAATAAATTAGGCAAACACCCTGCTTCACAGATATTATGTTCTTGTGGAGGACTCAGGCAATAAGTTAGTAAGAAAGTTACATTAGATGGTAATAATGATATGAAGAAAAAAATGGGTCCTAGGAGAAGGATGGAGGTATGGGGGGTAGATTTTAGAGGGGTGTCCAAGGGAGGTCTGAGAAGGATATCGGGGAATAGCCTGGCCTCTCCCAAAATGGGAAGAGTATAACTTTGGAGTCAGACCCTAACTCACATCATCTATTTCTTCCCAGTTGCATCATTTTAGACACATTATTTGATCTCTCTTATCCTTTTTTTTTTTTAAGATTTTATTTATTTATTTGACAGAAATCACAAGTAGGCAGAGAGGCAGGCAGAGAGAGGAAGGGTAGCAGGCTCCCTGCTGAGCAGAGAGCCCAATGTAGGGCTCAGTCCCAGGACCCTGGGATCATGACCTGAGCCAAAGGCAGAGGCTTAACCCTTTGAGCCACGCAGGTGCCCCTGATCTCTCTTACCCTTACAGATAAGTTTCCTTATCTATAAAATGTTAAGTATTAATTTCTACTTTATAGGGCTATTATAAAGATTTATTTTAGAATGATATACACAAAATGCATGCAATGTTGCTTAGTACACAGCAATTAAATTCAAAGCTATCCTTTTTCATTGCTGTTGTGTGCATGGTCCTGCTGCAAATTTGTCATGTGGGGAATGAACTTGATGTCCTAGTAGTCTCCAAGTCCACTACCAGGCAATCCTAGAGGTCCTAAGACAGAAAGACTCACACAACAAATTAATATACATGAATCACATTGCTTATTAAGTCATGTAAAAAACATAGTGAGAAGCAATAGGAGAGCGTTAGGGGTGATTAAAACAATTAGGATAGAGTATAAGCCGGTGGAGGGATCCAATGACCTGAATCTTGGGGCACAGTGATTGTATGGCCTGTTTTCTCTAGAGCTCTTCCATGTTGGCCTTCCCTGTGGGGGTGCAGTTATATGATCAGATTCAAGCTTTGGGCAGGGACGCTCAGTAGACACACAATGCCTGAGTCAATCATACACTTGCTCTCTTCGAAAGCCTCAAGGCCAAATTCACCTGGCCATTACTTGTAGCTCACCAGGTAGCCTGAGGCACAGCCATGGACTCTTTGCATTTCTTGTGCACAGGATTTTCAAAGCCAGAATGGGATCACCAATCAGGGGATGATTTAAGACTTTGAGTCTTCATGCATCTCATGTATATTTAGTACACCTTGAATGTCTGGTGTCACACACATTGGATACATTGTGAATATCACATTTTCCATCCTTCCACCTCTGTACTCAGCACGCACACACACATTTCCTGCTTTATCTATGGCTACCATGACTCAGAGGTTACTAATCCACTGAGTCATGCCATATACATTATGTGAATTCTGCCTGTGTCTCATGAGCTACTTGTTTCTCTACCCAGTTCTATGTATCCTCCTTATTTCTCTTACTTTGTTGAGCAGGAGTAAATTATCTTAAGCAGCACAGCAAAGGCATGCTACGGAGGTCACTACTCTTAGTTGGTGACATTTTGCTTCAGACATGCAGTCTTCTAGCGGCATCGAAAAATTGTCCAGAGTTAACAGAGCCCACCCCACCCCACCTCGGAGCCCCAGTTCACAAATTGTCTTTGTCACCTGTGTTCCACAGAACAGGAGCTTTACGAAAAGTACCTTTGCTAGAGCATACTGAGAAATTAAGAGTGCCCAGGCTGCAGAAAATATGCGATGCACTGGTGTTAAAGAAAATTACATCCCCAATTATTTGCGATTATCTTGTATGGTTTGTTGTACTTTCTTGGGATATCAGAGATTCCCAGCCTCATTTCATGAAGCCCTGGTTAGAAGGGAAGATACTGGAGAAGAGTATGCTTATATTCTATGCAGTTTAGCTGCTTCCTCTGTCGTCTCCCCTTCTCTGCCCTTTCTTTGCGACTTAAGTGAAGGCAAAGAAGATACAACCCCTATCCTTAGGAAGATCCACAAAGAGAACGCGGGCCACGTGTCTGGGGGCCAATTGTACCTCCTCGCCACAAATCTGTGGCCCTTACCAAGCTCAGAAAGGGCGACTTGTTGGTGTTCTTTTTTTCTTAAGTTGTTTTTAGTCAAGGAAGGGAGAGGGAGCTGGAGAGAAAACAGACATGGCTTCCGCGTACCCCAGCTGTCAGGTGGAGACCGAACTGCTTAGTATTCCGGAGCTGGGGGTTTGTGACTCATTGAACTTCCTTCTGTGTGCTTTGTCATCTTCCTGGAGCTGTGACAAGAATTACCTCCATATTCCGAGGGGATGTCAACTGTCTTGGGGGAGTTCCTCTCCCTCAGTTCCTTGTTGTGAGGCAGCTGATCCATAGGGACATGGGGAGGGTTTGGGGTCTAGAATTATCCAGTGCCCCAGCCCAGGCCGGTGGGGCTGTGGGTTCCAGCCACCCGTCACTGAGCAGCATCTCACACAGGCTTTGGCCGCGTGCTGCTTCAAGGGGGTGAGTGGGGCACCCATGTCCTTGCTAATCTGGCATTCTCAGACCATGTAGGTAAACAAAGACCCTTAAGTTTTCCTCTTCCTTTCTGGGGAAAAAAAAACCCTGAAGTAATGTGAGAGTAAATGGCTTTGTTAACCCACCTGCCCCCTCAGGGTGTTGAAAATGTGATGTGAAAAAGTATGGGGTCTGCAACCAGAGGAAGAGGGTGCTATGCTAGTCTTAGGGGCAAGAATGTGGTTGAGGTGCTCAGACTTCCTGCTTCTCCGTTTTTCACTTGGAAAATGGCAAGAAGGAAAACATGACCTCTCCAGGCCATCTCCAGGATTGTTGTGAGGATAACAGGAGTTAATACAAGTGGAAATGTTTCATAAACGGCAGTGTATGAATATTTTGAGGTGGTTGTTGTTGTTGTTACATAAATTTATAATTTTAGGAATGCAGATGCATAACAAGGCATCATAACTGAAGTTTCAACCAGGCACTAAGACACGATTGAAAAGAAATTTCAAAGTGAGGTGCCAAATATCTATTTGTCTACTTGCAGAGGAGCTAGTTCCTGGGTTTTGTTTTGTTTTGTTTTCCGCAATGTTTTATTTTGAGAAATTAAAAACCTATGGAAAAGTTGAAAAAATAAACACCCAGTATTCTTCACTTCAATTTACCAAATTGTGCTGTATTTTGCCTCTATTTCCCCCTTCCTCTCATTATGACATTTTGCCCATATATACTTCTGTCTCCTGAGACCAAGGCATTCTTCCATACAAACATAACACAAGCAGCACCCTCAAGTACTTTACCATTAATCCATTATTGTGATCTAACATGCAAGCCAGATTCCTCCTGTTCCCTAAAATGTCATTTATCGCATTTCATTGTTTTTATTGTTGTGTGTTTGTTTTTGAGAGGGAAGTGAGTTTTTTTCATGATGTTTTTTTCAAATTAACGTCTTATTTTAAAATCAAAACTAATTTTTTTCTACTACATCAGCAAAATCCAAATCATTTTTCCAGTTCCAGTATTATTACATCCCATTGCAGTTTTTCATACAGTCAAGATTTGAAGACCAAAGCCCTCTTGCGCATATGACATTGAAAATCAAACTGAAAGCAATCGTAGGTCATTGTGATATAGTGAACAACGCAAGGACGTTGAAAATGGATAGGCAGCTCTCTGTCTTGAGAGTAACTTTTAGAAATCCCGTGCTTTAAGAAAGTAGGAATTTCTGGTTCTCTTTGTCATCATCTCTAGTATCAAAGACAACGCATCAGCAGGTGTTAGTACAGATTACATGGTATAATAATTATAAAACACAGTGGATAGTACATAAAGTGCTCAATATCTTTTAGTTATTACTCCTTTTTTAAGCTTTATTTTAGTCACCCCATGCTCGCCATGCTGCTTAATTTAATCCCCATCACCTATTTTACCCATGCCCCCACCTCTCTGGTAACCATTGGTTTGTTCTCTAGAGTTAAGAATCTGGTTCTTGGTTTCTCTGTCTCTCTCTTTTTTCCCTTTGCTGGTTTGTTTTGTTTCTTAAATTCCACATATGAGTGAAATCATATGGTATTTGCCTTTCTCTGACTTTTCTCACTTTACATTATACTCTCTAGTGCCATCCATGTCATTGAAATGGCAAGATACCATTCTTTTTTAATGGCTGAATAATATCCTATTATAAAGAGAGAGAGAGAGAGAGATCACATCTTCTTTATCCATTCATCAATCATCGGACACTTGGGCTGCTTCCAGATCTTGGTTATTGTAGATAATGCTGCTATAAACATAGGGGTGTGTGTATCCCTTTGGATTAGTGTTTTTTTATTCTTTAGGCATATACCCAGCAATGTGATTGCTGGATCATAAGGTAGTTCTATTCTAAATTTTTTGAGAAACCTCCATACTGTTTCCCAAAGTGGCTGCACCAGTTTGCATCCCCACCAAAAGTGCACGAAGGTCCCTTTTTTCCACATCCTCACCAACACTTGTTACTTGTTTTGTTGACTTTAGCCATTCTGACAGATGTGAGGTGATATCTCATTGTGGTTTTGATTTGCTTTCCCTTTGCTTTCCCTGATAAGTTATGATGAGCATCTTTTTATGTGTCTGTTGGCCATTTGGAGGCCTTCTTTGGGGGAAATGTCTGTTCATGTCTTATGCCCATTTTTAAATTGGATTTTTTGTGTTTTGGATGTTGAGTTGTACAAGTTCTTTATATATTTTGGATACGAAGCCCTTACTTGATATGTCATTTGCAAATATATTCTCCTTCTGCCTTTTAGTTTTGTTGATGGTTTCCTTCACAGTTCAGAAGCTTTTTATTTTTGTATTGTCCCAATAATTTATTTTTGCTTTTGTTTCCCTTGCCAAAGGTGACATATCTAGAAAAAGGTTGCTATGGCTTATGTCAAAGAAGTTATTGCCTGTGTTCCCCTCTAGGATTTTTTATGGTTTCATGTCTCATATGTAGGTCTTTAGTCCATTTTGAATTTATTTTTGTGTATGGTATAAGAAAATGGTCCAGTTTCATTCTTCTGCATGTTGTTGTCCAGTTTTCCCAACACATTTGTTGAAGAGACTATCTTTTTCCCATTAGATATTCTTTACTGCTTTGTTGAAGATTAATTGACCATATAGTTGTGGGTTTATTTCTGGATTTTTCTATTGTGTTCCATTGATCTATATGACTATTTTTGTGCCAGTACCCTACTGTTTTGATTACTGTAGTTTTGTAATGTAACTTGAAGTCTGAAATTGTGATGCCTCCAGCTTTGCTTTTCTTTTTCAAGATTGCTCTGGCTATTCGAGATCTTTTCTGGTTCCATACAAATTTTAGGATTGTTTTTTCTAATTATATGAAAAACGCTGTTAGTATTTTAATAGAGATTCCATTAAATGTGTTCATGGGGCGCCTGGGTGGCTCAGTGGGTTACGCCGCTGCCTTCAGCTCAGGTCATGATCTCAGGGTCCTGGGATCGAGTCCCGCATCGGGCTCTCTGCTCAGCAGGGAGCCTGCTTCCTCCTCTTTCTCTCTCTGCCTGCCTCTCTGCCTATTTGTGATCTCTCTCTGTCAAATAAATAAATAAAATCTTTAAAAAAAAAAATGTGTTCATGGCTTTGGGTAGCATAGATACTGTAACAATGTTTGTTCTTCTAATCCATGAGCATGGAATGTCTTTGCATTTCTTTGTGTCATCTTCAGTTTCTTTCATCAGTATTTTATAGTTCTCAGAGTACAAGTCTTTCACCTTTTTGGTTAGGCTTATTCTTAGATATATTACTATTTGGGGTGCAAATAGTAATCTCTTTCTTCTGCTTCATTACTGGTATATAGAAATGCAACAGATTTCTGTATATTGATTTCATATTTTACATTTATTTTTACTTATTCTTTTTACTTATTTATTTTTTAAGTTATTTATTTTTTACTTATTTACTTAATTATTCTTACTTATTTTTACTTTATTACATTGAGGTATGTTCCTCTAAATTTACTTTGTTGTACTTTCTCAAATGTTTTTTCTGCATCTATTGAAATGATCATATGGTTCTTATCCTTTTTCTAATTGATGTGATGTATCATATTGATTGATTTGCAAATATTGAACCACTCTTGCAACCCAGGAATAAATCCCACTTGATCATGGAGAATGATTTTTTTTTTAAATGTAGGATTCAGTTTGCTAATATTTTCTTGAGGATTTTTTCATCTATGTTCATCAGAGTTATTGGCCTGTAGGTCTCTTGTTGTGTATCTTTACCTGGTTTTGGTATCAGCGTAATGTTGGCCTCAGAGAATGGATTTGTAGGTTTTCCTTTTCTGCTTTTGGAAGAATTTGACAAGAATAGGTATTAACTCTTCTTTAAGTGATTGGTAGAATTCACCTGTCAAATAATCTGGTCCTGCACTTTTGTTTGTTGGGCATTTCTTTATTACTGACTCAGTTCCTTTGCTGGGGGTCAGTCTGTTCAAATGTTCAATTTCTTATTGTTTCAGTTTTGGAAGGTTCTATGTTCCTAGGAATTTATCCCTCTCTTCTAGGTTGTCCAATTTATTGGCATATAGTTTTTCATAATATTCTCTTATAGTCCTTTGTATTTCTGTGGTTTTTGGTGATGATTTCTCCTCTCTCACTTGTAATTTTATTTGGGTCCTTCTTTTTTTCTTGATATGTCTATCTAGAGGTTTATCAATTTTATTGATTTTTTCCCCAAAGAACCAGATCCTGGTTTCATTGACCTGTTCCATTGGGTTTAGTTTCTTTAACATTTATTTCTGCTCTAATTTATATTATTTGCTTCCTCCTGATGTCTTTAGGCTTCATTCGTTGTTCTTTTTCTAGCTCCTTTACATAAAAGGTTAGATTGTCAGCTTGAGATTTTTCTTGTTTCTTGACTTGGGCCTGTATTGCTGTAAACGTCCCTCCTAGAACTGCTTTTGTGGTATCCCAGAGATTTTGAATTGTTGTTTTCATTTTCATTGGTTTCCATGTACTTTTTAACTTCTTTGATTTCCTGGTTGACCCATTCATTGTTTAGTAGCAGATTATTTAACCTCCAGGTATTTGTGGTCTTTGCAGATGTTGTGTTGACTTCTAGTTTCATAGGGTGGTGGTCAGAAAAAATGCATGGTATGACTATGACCTTTTGGAATTTGTTGAGGCTTGTTTTGTGGTCTAATATGTGATCTATTCTGGAGAAGGTTCAGCATGCACATGAAAAGAATGTGTATTCTGCTGTTTTAGGATGGAATGTTCTGAATATATCTGTTAGTTCCATCTGGTCCAGTGTGTCATTCAAAGCCATTGTTTCCTTGTTGATTTTCTATTTAGATGATGTGTCTATTGATGTAACTGGGGTGTTGAAGTCCTCTATTATTACTGTATTTATATTGATTAGTTCTTTTATGTTTGTTATTAACTGTTTTGTGTATTTGGGTGCTCCTTTGTTGACTGCATAAATATTTCTGATTATTGTATCTTTTTATTGAACTATCCCCTTTATGATTATGTAGTGTCCTTTGTCTCTTGTTTTAAAGTCTGTTTTGTCTTTGTTTTAAAGTCTGTTTTGTTCAATATAAGTATTGCTATTCTTGCTTTCTTTTGATACCCATTTGCATAATGTTCATCTTCTCACTTTCAACCTGCAGGTGTCTTTAGATCTAAAATGAGTCTCTTATGCACAGCAAATAGATGGGTCTTATTTTTCTACCCATTCTGTCACCTATATCTTTTGATTGGAGCATTTAATCCATTAACATTTGAAGTAATTATTGATTATATATGTATTTATTGCCATTTTATTGTTTTGTGGTTGTTTCTGAAGATTTTCTCTGATCCTTTCTTTCATAGTTTACTGTTTTCTTTAGTGATATATTTGAGTTTCTTTCTCTTTATTCTTTGTATATTTATTAGTAGTTTTTTATTTGTGGTTAGTATTTGGTTTTTATATAATAGGTTTTATATAATAGGTTATATAATTAGGTTTGTATATAATATTTTCTTCACATAGCAATATTAATTTGATGGTTGTTTACATTTGAACCCATTCTTCTCTCCTTCCCACATTTTAGATATATGGTGTCATCTTTTATATCCTTTTATTTTATGAATTCCTTTACTGATTTTTTATAGAAATACTCACTTTTACTGCTTTTGTGTTTCTTACCTTCATACTGTCATTTTTGGTCTTTCCTTTTGACTCCAAGAGTCCCCTTTAATATTTCTTGCAGGGATGGTTTAGTGGACTCTTTTAGTTTTTATTTGACTGGGAAACTTTTTATCTCTCCTCCTATTATGAATGACAGCCTTGCTGGATAAAGTATTCTGGGCTACAGGTATTCCCCATTCAGTACTTTGAATATATCATGCCACTTTGAATATTATCTTTTCTGGCTTGGAAAATTTCTGCTGAAAAATACACTTATAGTCTTATGGGGTTTCCTTTGTATATAACTGTCTTCTTTTGTCCTGCTGATTTTAATATTTTTTTTTCTTTATCACTGTGTTTTGCCATTTTAGTTACAGGATATCTTGGTACAGATCTGCTATTGTTGATTTTGTTGGAAGTTCTCTGTGTTCCCTGGATCTGGATATCTGTTTCTTTCCCTGGATTAGGGAAGTTTTCTGCTATCATTTCTTCAAATAATCTGCCCCCTTTTCTCTTTTCTTCTTCTTCTGGGACTCCTGTAATGCAAATGTTATTACATTTGATGGAGTCACTGAGTTCCCTATGTCTGTTCTTATTTTGCATAATTCTTTTTGTTCAGCTTTTTAGTTTCCCTTACTCTGTCTTCTCAGTCATTAATTCATTCCTCCACTTCTTCCACCCTGCTGTTCATTCCATCAAGCATGTTTTTCATTTTGTTTATTGAGCCCTTTGTCTCTGCTATGTTATTCCTTATCTCTGTGTTAAGGGTCTCACTGATGTCTTCCACTCTTTTCTCCAGTCTGATGAGTATCCTTATGATCACAGCATCACAATTCTCCATCAGGCATGTTACTTATATATGTTTCAGTTAGATTTCCAGCCATGGCCTTGCCCTATTCTTTCATTTGGGACAGATTCCTCTGTCTTCTTATTTTGTCTAAGTCTCTGTGCCTGTTTCTCTGTATTAGGACAGTCAGCTACCTCTACTATTTTTGAAGGTAATGGCTTTATGAAGAAGAGTTCCTGTAGTGCCCTACAATTTAGCATTCCCTATTCCCCAGGGTTTGGTGTTCTGAGAGTATCTCCAATGTGTGCTGCATATGCTCTGCTATTGTGTCCTGGCTACTTTATCTTTTGGGCCAGTTGTCTGCAGAGGATCTCTTTGCCTATTGTGGGCAGCGTGTGGTCCCTGGTCTGAATGTCGCTCATTTTAGCTAGGTGTGCTCTGGTCTGCTTGCGAAACAAGACCTATTGCTGCTGCCACTAGAACCGAAATTTCACAAAAGTCCTGGGTTGAGAGATGTATTTTCTGGGTTGGGGGCCCACTAGTGGGACTGAGGCAAGTATGACCAGGAAGGGCAGTTCTTCCAGAGCACAGGGGGTGGTGTTTGGTGTAAGCAATTTAGGTAGTGATTGTCAGTTCTGCCTGATTTCCACAGGTGGCGCTGTGCTTATGCTGTGGAGCAGGGGAAGGAAGTGGTGCCTGCCAGTTCCTTTGTTCTTGGAGAGTTCTCTCTATGAAAACTAATTCTCTGGGATGTGCTCTAAGATGAGCAAATAGCCTCCCCTCTGTGTGCCTCAGTTACTCTTTAGATCACTGTTTTCATGCTATATATATATATATATATATATATATATATATAGGCTCTTTGCTCTGCCTTTTTTCTAAGAGCAGTCCCAGTGTCCTCTAAGCTTGTCCAGAGTCAAGCACTCCACCCTTTAAAACTCTAGGATTTAAGCTCTGCTGGTTTCAAGAACTCACAAAATTTGGCCCTCTCAGTTTCCAGGCCAATTGCTATGGGGATTTGTTTTCCCTGTGCATTCCCCTGTGTGTTGGTCTGTCTTTCAGTGACCACAGCTTATCAGCAACCACGGCTTCCCTCCTCATTGCAGCAGCCACAATATATTTCTCTCGCAAGCTGCATTTCCACACTTTGTACCTTCTTCAATGTGGCCTCTTCTCCACCTTTATTTGTAGAGTTTGTTTGCCAGTCTTCAGATAGATTTCTGGGGTATTAAGGATGATACGATCTTTAGGAAGTTGTATTCATGGGATGAGGCAAGCCTACAGTCCTCCTACTCTGCTGCCATCTTCTCCTCCTCTACCTGGATCCATGGTTTTAATTAAGAGCCCCACACTGTATTTAGTTTCATGGCTTTTCAATCTCTTTTAGTCTAAAGTGCTTCCTCTACCACTTGTTTTCCTCTTTAAAAACATTGACATTTTTAAAAATTCCAAGCCTATTGTTTTGGAAAATGTCTCTCAGTCTGTATCGTCTGATCATTTTTCTCAGGATTAGATGAAGCATTTTTGGCAAGAAGCTTACATAGGTGACATTGAGTTCTTCTCAGTGTGTCCCTCAGAAGACCCTTGAGTGCCACTGTGTCCCATTATGGGTCCTGTTAAGGTTGATTGCTTGGTTGAGATGATACCTGCCAGCTTACCCCATCGTGATGGTACTTCTTTTACTTGGTACATAATAAGTAAGCTGGGTGCTTGATTTGTTGAGACCACATGAATAGCCCGGTCCTCCACAACTGACTTTAGCATCTGCTGAGGATCCCTTCCTGCATCAGTTATTACAGCGGGGATGCAACCCATCTACATTTGTAAATAGATATCCTTCCATAAAGATGAGCTTTCTCTTCTCTTCCCCACTTCTCACTTCTCAATGCGGTAATTCTGGAACTCCCTCACGTGCTTCAAGAATATAAAGGTTAAGTGAGAGGAGGAGAGACGATCTCGTGAGAAGGGCAAATGTAAAGAAAACTATGCCTTGAGTACCAACCCACCTCAGCAGAAGGAGAGGACTGCCCTTCACTTCAACCCTGGCCAGGGGTGAGGAGTTGCAAACTCCATAGGCTACATAGATTGTTTAAAATGTGAGCCTCACAGTTAGGAAGTATAGTGACGTGGGAGCTGACTCATGTCTGACAAACCTAGATGTGGAGAAGTGGGCTGCTTCTCTCGTTTAGTGGTACAGCAGGAGGGTGCGCCTTCCGTGGGGGTGACAGAAAGGGCATCTCTGAAGGTTTCCTATGTGGGAGATTCTTTTGGGGTCTGTCCTCCTGGAGGCGAGGTGTGGGAGGTGGGGGCTGGAGCTGAACACCCAGATCTGGTAGGAGAGGGGCCCAGAAGAGAAGCAGGAAGTAGAGGAATAGAGAGACCAGCCATGTCCCATTTCACCGCACCTTCCTGCAGACTGCTACTCGAAGCAGGTTCCAGCTAGGGAAAAGGAAAAGTAAGAGCTTGGA
The DNA here is from genome assembly GCF_022355385.1 of Mustela nigripes. NCBI lineage: Eukaryota > Metazoa > Chordata > Mammalia > Carnivora > Mustelidae > Mustela > Mustela nigripes. The sequence goes on along the minus strand of NC_081558.1, from coordinate 138,021,196 downwards.
GTTTTGATTGAGAGCTATGGAGGCTGTATTTATGATTTTAAATGATGTGGGACCAGCCTGAATTCTCATCAGGGATACTTGTTCCCACTGAATATAAAGGGCTAGTGGGAGATTAAAAAAATAAAGTTGGGTTGTGATTACATTATCATAAGTCATGCTTGTTCCACATACTATTTACATATGTTTACCTAATTTAAATCAATCTGACTTAAATTATAGATGAAAAAAATTAACTTTCATTAGTTTCAGAAAACAAATTTTTTTGTTTTATAAGAAAATACCATGATGTTCAATATAATAGGAAGCTTAGGAAAACCTTGTGTGCTTAAAATTCAAGTCTCCACAAATTACAAAATACATCATCTGGCCACATGTATAAAATGTACCCATTATGCACAGATGCCTCCCAAACCCCACCAGGGCCCTTCCCCACAAAATCTCCCCAGGAATCTGAAGCCTTTTGAAAGTTCATTTCTACCTTGGCAAGTAATTATTTGCTAAAGGTTCAAATACTGAAAAAGATTATAAGCTACTAAACCTCAGCCTCTGCAGTTTGGAATTTATCCATCCTTTCTAAATGCATCCCTACATTGGGTTTGGTTCTATTTTAAATTCTGAAAGGTGAGTTTGTGTTGTGACTAGCTTCAGTGAAGCCAATCATGAAAAATTAATGGTAATTAGAGAGATACTTTTAAACAACTTTTGAAACCGTAATACAGTCAAGCCAGAATTTACTTATATAAGAACATTTGTTTTTGTTTTCTAAATGGCTAATGGATGGAAGGGATGGGTACAGGAAGCAGTAGAAAGGGAAACAAAGTAAATTTACTACCAGCAGAACTCTCTTTTACTTGGAGAAAGAAGGAAAGTGTTGTGTCATTAACATGGAAACTGGAAATATATTTGGTAATGGGATGAACCTAATGACACCTAGAAATGAGTGTTTTTTTTAATAAGAGAAAACAACAAATGGTATAAAAATCCACACAAAGCTTAACAGAAACAAAAAAAAAAAAAGAGGGCGGGGGGGAGATACGGAGACCAAAAAGAAAAACTGGGGAAGGAAAAAATGGTGAAATTTTGTTTCTCCCATCCATTTCCCTACTCTCTTCCCAAGCATAAGACAAATATCTCAAGTTCCTTTCTCAAAAAACTGACAGGATGCATTTTAAATGTCATCTTACAGCACTCACAATGACCCAGAGAAGAACATGGTATACTAAAAATAGGTCTAAAATTAGGCTCATTCATTTATTTATATTCAGTTATTAATGAGTGCCGGCTATACACTAGGCATTGTTCTTGATGCCTGGGATATTCAAGAGAACAAAATAGACAAAGATTTCCACGCTTGTGAGACACATTTGATTTCATGAGAGAGACAGGAAATAAACAGTGAAACAAAAAATTAAGTTACATAGACTGATTAGAAAATGATCAAGTGTCATGGAACCAAGGAAAAGGTAGAGCAGAAGAGTAAGGGAGGGGATGCTTAGGGAGTTGAAAGTGGTCACTGAGAAGGTAAGATGCCAGCAAAGACCCAAGGGAGTAAAGTGAGTAACTAGGAAAGCAATAAGGACATTGTTTCTGGTGCAAAGATCCTGAGATGGGAGAAGCCTGTTGTGTTTGAGGACCATCATGGACACCAATGTGACTGCAGAGAGTGAAGAAGGAAGAGTGTAGGAGAAGAGATTGGGGAGATTATAGAGACGTTTGGCAGCCTTCTAAATTTTGGACAAAGATAACATGACTTATAATTCAAAAGGATCCCCCTGGCTTGGAATTAGAATGAACTATAAAGGGGCACATGTAGGAGCAGGGAGATGTGAGGATATAATTGTAGCAATCTAGGTGAGAGAGACGATGGCTTGGATGAAGATGCTAGCTATGGAAGTATAGAGTTTGAATAAATACTGAATGTAGAGCCAGAAGAGCTCCCAAAGGGTTGGATGTGGGTGTAACAGAAAGAGAGGAGTGGGGAATGACTCTAAGGTGTTAGGCCTGAGTTACCAGAAGGATGGAAGCTGCCAGAAACTGCCATTAACTAATATGGGGAATACTATAGGTGGAGCTGGTTTGTGGGGTAAGACCAGGGGGCTTGAGTTTGAGATGTTCAGTAGAAATCCAAGTAGAGATGTTGAGTGGGCAGTTGGGCACTGAATCTGAAACTCAGGAGACAGGTCTGAGATGGAGATGTAAATGAGGGAGTTGTCTGCATGTTAAAGATATTTAAAGCATTGACAATTGGTAAATCACACAGGGAGTAAAAACAGAAAGAAAAGGCAGGAAAAGCATATAGAAAGAAAGGACCAAGAACTGAGCCCTGGAGATCTCCAATATTCAGAGGCTTGGAGGAGGAAGAGAGCAGGTTAAAAAAAGCAAAAAAGCAAAAAACAAACAAAAACAAGAAAACAAGAAACATGTCAAGGGGAAGATGGGATTGATTGTAACAGCGCTATGGATAGGTCAAGTCAGATGAGGACTGGGAATTGTCCATCAGTGTTAATGGTGCAAAGACCATCAGTAACCTTGACAAGAGCAGCTATGGTGAAATAGGGAGTGGGTGAGGGAGTGAAAGCCACCCAATCTCTGAGTCTCAGTCTCCTTGTTTGGAAAACAGGGAAACCTCTTGGTTTAAGATACCAGAGTAAAATATTTCTGCCCCTATCTCTTTAAAAACAAACAAACAAACAAAAAAAACAAAACAAAACAAAAAAAAAAACCAGGGGTGCCTGGGTGGCTCAGTGGGTTAAAGCCTCTGCCTTCAGCTCAGGTCATGATCCCAGGGCCCTGGGATCAAGCCCCACGTCGGGCTCTCTGCTCAGCAGGGAGCCTGCTTCCTCCCTCTCTCTCTGCCTGCCTCTCTGCCTACTTGTGATCTCTATCTGTCAAATAGATAAATAAAATCTTTTTTAAAATCACCCAATAAATAACATACAGGGCAAGGAACAGAAATAGAAATTTCCTTTGTGATAAAAGTAGCAGACAACTGGAAAGCCAGACTCTTATATACGAAGGTGGAAAAAGGATGGAGGAATTGTAAATGACTTAGTAGAACTGAGGGAAGATTTATTTGAAGTGCCCACAGGTGAGAAGAAAATTAATCTCCACTGTGCAATCTCAGAATGGTTAGAGCATTAGATGCACCAACGTCACAGAGGATGGGGGTGAGGCAGGAACTTGGAAACAAGGTGGTTGTTTAAAAGAACAGCTGATCTATGGAGGTTCGATGTCCCCAGGTCTGCAGGCAATGAAGGAAGCAAAAGGTATATACATTGGAGCAGTTGAGCAGCTGTCTTCTAAGAGAGACCAGTCATAAAGGAAGGTGGGGCCGGGCTGGGGGCAGGGGGGCGGATTAAAATTTATGAAGTGAGACCCCAGACCTCTACTCTCACTTATTTCTGGGTCACTATAGCCAGGTTACACTTTCCCTAGGTAGAATATAGGAGAATATTTCTATGAAAAATATTTTTTCAAGGAAAAAACTAACAGATATGGATGTTGTTGTGAAGGAAAACCCCAGTGGGAAAAAGTGGCAAGTCCCTTCATTGTTCCCACGGTCACTCTCACACTAGTCACTTGCCATGGAGCAAGCCTTCAAAATTCGAGGCAAAACGACAGTAGGCAAACCTCCCAAACCAAGGCGGAGGAAATAAGAACATTTTGACTTCCCAACACAGCCCCTCAAAAGCTACTGGAAAATATGCTGCACCAAACTGAGAGGATAAAGCCACAAGGAGGAAGCGGCAGGATCCAACTCCTTTAGAGGAAGAAGGGGATTTCCAGGGTGAGAGGAAGGGACGCGCCAGCACGACAGCTGGGCAGCGGCACAGAGCGCTCCCAGTGTGGGTTGCGGCAGGAAGATGGCAGCCTCCAGGTGGTACACTGCCAGGAAAAGGAGAGAAGGAAGAGAGTTTCTCACAAGCTTGACCATGTGGAAAGCTGTACTGAGAGACAGTTGCACAACGTATGGAAAGATTCAGTAAAGCTCCAAATAAAACTGTTAATGAAGAAATTGTCAACTGAAGGAGAAATGAGAAGTTACAGAAGGAAGGCAAGATAACACTGTAAACTACTTTGCTTGGCAGTGGGCACTAAATGTGGAGTCATTAAAATGAAAACACGGAATAGGAACTTACCCCTAAACTGAGACATGAACATATTGGGAAGATGGTGAAGAAAGAAGGGCGTATGAGCGGGAGCTAAAATCCTCACCTCCAAGGAAGTCAACAGATGATGTCTTACAAAGCTGGACCAAGAGCATAATGCAGAAATATTATTGAGAAACGTAGAGATTAACACTAGAATAAGCAATATATATTGGAAGTGCTTACCTCTGGGGTAAAGGCAAAGCATCAAAGGTCTGGTGCTTTTGGTTATAAGCCTTTAGGCATTGACTCTTTATGTGATGCCCACGTGTTGCTTTGGGAAAACAGAGGATTCAGTCAACAACCACACACACACAAATGAGATAAAAATGACAGTGGAATTGAGTTGTCAGGATTAACTATGATCTCCTGGCTGTCGAAGTCCAAGCGCAGTCCTTGGGGTTTGGAAATACACAATCGAGTTTTCCTACCCCAGATTCCAGGATCAGAAGCCAACCCATTTCTCACTGCATCTCTTCAGAAACAGGCCAGCACCAGAGACCTATCTGCCGCTTCCCAAACAAGCCATGCTGAGCCAGACTCCTTCCCTTGGAGACCTCTAAAGCAGGGAGTGCTATCTAATCCACTTCGGGATGAGAAGAAAGCATGATTTTCATTTATTTTATATCTTATGATTGTTAAATTTCTATTTATGGTCGATATTTTTCTATTTTAAACTATCCACTGATACAGTTTCAAACATTAAAAGGAAGTAAAAATAGGGTTGCCTGGGTGGCTCAGTCAGCTAGGCGTCTGCCTTCAACTCAGGTTGTGATCCCAGAACCCTAGGATCCAGGCACCAGTAGGGCTCCCTGCTCAGTGGGGAATCGTCTTCTCTCTGTCCCTCTACCCCTCCCCCAGCTCATGCTCTCTCACAAATTTTTTAAAAAGTTTTAAAAATTAAAAAGTAGGGGGCATCTGGGTGGCTCAGTGGGTTAAAGCCTCTGCCTTCGGCTCAGGTCATGATCTCAAGGTCCTGGGATGGAGCACCGCATCGGGCTCTCTGCTCAGCGGGGAGCCTGCTTCCCTTCCTCTCTCTCTGCCTGCCTCTCTGCCTACTTGTGATCTCTGTCAAATAAATAAATAAAATCTTTTTTAAAAAAATTTAAAAGTAGTACAAAATAGTACAAAAATTCTTCTATATCCTTCACCTAGATTCCCACAAGTGTTAACATCTGACATAACCATTGTACTATTATTAAAATCTAGAAATTAACATTGACACAATAATAATATATGATCTACAGATTGTATTCGTATTTCTCAATTGTCTCACTGACATTCCCTTCTGCTCCTTATCTACTTTAAGATCATGCAGTGCGGCTCATCTTCATGTGTCTTTGGTCTCCTTTAAGCTCAGTCAGTTCCTTGGCCTCTCTGTCTTTTGTCATTGTGACAGTTTAGAAAAGCATTAGCCAGTTCTTTTTAGAATGCCCCTCCATTGATGCTCTTCAGATATTTGCTAATGATTAAATTCATGTTGGGCATTTTGGGCAAGAATACCACGGAAATGATGCTGTGTTCTGCTTCCTGCTAGGGAGGAAGGGTGCATAATGTTTGTTTCCTGTTACTGCTGATGTTAACTTTGGTCCCTTGGTGGTGATGTCTACCAGGTTTCTCCTGTGTAAAGTTATTACTTTTCCTTTAGTATGTCCTGTATTATGTAACACTAAGTATATATGGTATATACCCAAGGAGTATGTTTGAGGGAAATATTTAGAAACTGTGCAAATATCCTATTTTTCATCATACTTTTGCCAACTTAATTGTAGCATTCCACAATGATTCTCACCTGAAACAAGTACTATGGTGTTTACCAAATGGTGATTTTCTACTTCTAGCATACCTACTATATTTTTTGGTTGGCATTCTACTGTAAGGAAGAGCTTTCCCACCTCCCCTTGTATTTCTTTATTCAATTGATTTATTCAGTTATTTATATCATTATGATCTCATAGATTCTGATTTTATTCTATGATTTATAATTTGTGACTGTCGTTATTTATTTTGTTACCACAACTATCCCCAACATGTTCTTTTGGACTGTCTTTGACATGTCTCCATCTTTTTTTTTTTTCTTTTTTCTTTCTTTTCCCCAAGGACTCTTTTGCTTACCCAGCACAAGATGTTCCAAACTTGCCTGTGCTTTCCCCAGCCCTGTAATCAGCCGTTTTCCCAAGGAGTCCTGGCCCTATTAATGGAATGCAGTATTTTGTGGCCAGGATCTGGATGCCATTACCTAATTTTTTTTATAACATATTAGCTTTGCAGTAGGTACTTATTTTACCCAATATACTTTTTTTTTTTTTTTTTTTTTTTTTACTAATTGGGAAGCAAAGACATTTTTGAACTCACTGTTTTTAGCTTCAAGAAGCACTGCTCATTGTTTCCTTAGCCTGAAATGTTCCTGGGGAAGACATCTTGATCCCCTTAGTTGGAATTAAACACCCTGCCTTTTTCACGTGTACGTACAGCATGATACTTCCTCTATTTTGCACTTACCTTTTCCTGCCTTACTTTGGAGATGGCAGTCTATGAGTGAAGAACAACCCGGGAACTCATGGTCTCTTTCTCCATCATTCTCTATCTATCCTGTCAAACTTCCTATATTGAAAGAGGTTCACTTGTAAAAGTTGCCAGGCAATGAAGGCCAAGCAGGAAAGAGAAGTGGTCCATGTTACTGTGACACAGAGAAGCACCCTGCATTCGCACATACACATTGGGCAGGCCCCCAGAGGAAGTGAGTGATCCCAAGGAACAAAATGGTTCCTGTTGGTTCCCAAAGGAGTTCTGCAGTTAGCATCTTATCCCCTTAGTGTAACCTGTCATGCTCTATCAGGACTTCCTGGTCCACTCAGCTGACACAACTCTGACAATTTCTAAAATGTTGAAATGTTCTCTGTGTTGAAGAGCAGACTAGAAGCATAGTGCTTGTTTTCACTTACTAGTTGGGTGTCCTTGAGCAATTTACTCACCTTCACTGTGGCCCCATTTTCTCACGTGCAAATAAGAATAACAATCATAGACCTTTTCTTTGCGATTGTTTTGGTGATTGAGTTCATATAAAGTGTTTAGAACAAGGCCAGCTGTATTAAAAGGGCTAAATTACTATTAATGGTTATTCTTTGTTTTTTCTTTTCTTTTTTTTTTTTAATTTTATTTATTTTGACAGAGAGAGATCACAAGTAGGCAGAGAGGCAGACAGAGAAAGAAGGGGAAGCAGACTCCCCCCTGAGCAGAGAGCCCAATGTGGGGCCCGATACCAGGACCCTGAGACCATGACCTGAGTTGAAGGCAGAGGCTTTAACCCACTGAGCCACCCAGGTGCCCCTGTTATTCTTAATACTTCAGATGACAGAAGGCCCTTATATTTATGTGAGGGAGCCTCACAAAATGTCGCATGGAAATATACAAAAGTTCAGGGTAGAAAGGATTAGATCAAACTAGGGTTTTGTGTCTAATTAAAGATCAAACCCAAGATGGACAATTCATTATACCTTTCCAGTCACCAACCCCATTCTTGCTGCTCTTTGCCTTACAACCAGGCATGCCTTTCCCGTGAAGCACAAGACAGTATGCTTTGTGTGGAAAAGGTGGATATGGGCTTGGCGGGTGTGAGGGAAGCGGGACAAGCCACAGAGTAAACACGAAACATTTTCCTTCTGTGTCAGTTTTACTCAAAGCTGCATAAAGAAAAATATTACTGTTGCTTTAAAGCAAATGCTTTTTTGAGGTGTAAGGTAGCCTTTTGCATAAATTTTTATGCTAAAGCCAAATCTGTCTAAATAACATTTGCTTTTGTGGCCACTTAAGTGGCTCAGTGGTAGAAACATTTAAGAAGCATTGTCTTTCCGTGAAAAACCTTGCTAAATCCTTTCTTAGCAGAAGATTCTAATAACATGTGGGACAGTGAAATAGATACAAGATCCATGTTCTGCTTGTATCAGGAGCCCTTAATCTCCGTCTTTGGGACTTTCCTTCCCATTTTTCACCTTCTTCCCATTCCCCACCCATATATGGAGGTTTTCCCTTATTTTCTTTATTAAAATCTTCTGCACATGCTTATTTAGACAGATTTGGCTTTAGCATAAACATGTATGCAAATGACTACCCTGTACCTCAATAAAGCATTTGCTTTAAAGCAATAGTAACGTTTCTCTTTATGCATCTTAATCTAAGGCAGGCCCAGTGGTGGCTGGGCCACTTTTGCTACCAGAACCCTCTAGAAGGAGGCTAGTCTGTCCCCTGGGCCTGCCCTGAAATGCCACCACTGGGCCTGCCTTATAGTTTAACATACAGAGCAGCAGGTGCCTCATTTCATACAGGAACAGAGGTAGTATTCCCTCCTTACCAGGTAGTTCACTGTTGGAAAGCTGAGAAAATCATTCCACTCTACCATATCAAGTTTAAAAGTTGCCTTTTAGTTAGTTGGTTAGTTACCAGATACCTGACAAAGAGAGACAAGCTCTGCAGAGCCAGCATGGATTTGGGGCTGCCAGCGAGCTACATCTGCTGTTGGAACAGTGGGTTTAGTATCACTAAGATGAAGATGTAGCATCTTCTTTCAGCCGTCTCCCGTGGCAGAACCAGGAAGGAAGGCCAGCTCGACATTTTTAAAGAAGCAGTAAAGATTGCTTCCTGTTACAGCAAAAACAAAACAAAACAAAACAAAAAACAAAAAACAACTGGATTTGCCAGTAGAAGATCTCATTAGGATAAATATTTTTTTTACTCTCATCAATCCCCTGCCAAGTTGCTTGCTTTATTCTTACATCCACAAGATAGAATACCTTTTAAAATAGAGTTAAAAGCCTGTACCAAGAAGCTGGTACACAGACAGTTGTATAAATAAAGAGCTCCAGACAGGATAATAGAAGAAGCTACATGTCAGGATGCCACGTCTTTCTGTCTGGCCAAGGTGGATGACATTCCACAACTGAAAAGATCAGAAGTTTAAGGCTTGAGTCAGATATTGACAATGCAATTGCAGATGCTCCCTGGTATAAATTTAACTATTCCACTAATAATGAATATAGAAACATTGGGTGCTATGTATGATGGATGGGGTTTTGTTCCCTTTACTTTTTATTTTTTTAATAATTTTTTAATTTTTTATAAACATATAATGTATTGTTAGCGCCAGGGGTACTGGTCTGTGAATCGCCAGGTTTACACATTTCGCAGCACTCACCATAGCACATACCCTTCCCAATGTCCATAACCCCACCACCCTCTCCCTACCTCTCTCCCCCAGCAACCCTCAATTTGTTTTGTGAGATTAAGAGTCTCTTATGGTTTTTCTCCCTCCCGATACCATCTTGTTTCATTTATTCGTTTCCTACCCCCCCAAGCCCTCCACGTTGCATCTCCACTTCCTCATATCAGGGAGATCATATGATAGCTGTCTTTCTCCGATTGGCCTATTTCACTAGCCATAATACCCAAATAGCAAGATTTCATTTCTTTGGATGGCTGCATAGTATTCCATTGTATATACATACCACATCTTCTTTATCCATTCATCTATTGATGGACATTTAGGTTCTTTCCATAGTTTGGCTATTGTGGACATTGCTGCTAGAAACATTTGGGTGCACGTGCCCCTTTGGATCACTACATTTGTATCTTTAGGGTAAATACCCAGTAGTGCAATTGCGAGGTCGTAGGTTAGCTCTATCTATTTTCAACTTTTTGAGGAACCTCCATGCTGTTTTCCAGAGTGGCTGCACCAGCTAGCATTCCCACTAACAGTGTAGAAGGGTTCCCCTTTCTCTGCATCCTTGCCAGCATCTGTCATTTCCTAACTTGTTAATTTTAGCCATTCTGACTGGTGTGAGGTGGTATCTCATTGTGGTTTTGATTTGTATTTTCCTGATGCCAAGTGATGTGGAGCACTTTTTCATGTGTCTGTGGCCATCTGGATGTCTTCTTTGCAGAAATGTCTGTTCATGTCTTCAGCCCATTTCTTGATTGGATTATTTGTTCTTTGGGTGTTGAGTTTGATAAGCTCTTTATAGATTTCGGATACTAGTCCTTTATCTGATATGTCGTTTGCAAATATCTTCTCCAATTCTGTCAGTTGTCTTTTGGTTTTGTTAACTGTTTCCTTTGCTGTGCAAAAGCTTTTGATCTTGATGAAGTCCCAATAGTTCATTTTTGCCCTTGCTTCCCTTGCCTTTGGTGATGTTCCTCAGAAGAAGTTGCTGCACCTGAGGTCGAAGAGGTTGCTGCCTGTGTTCTCCTCAAGGATTTTTTTTTAAGACTTTATTTATTTATTTGACAGGCAGAGATCACAAGCAGGCAGAGAGGCAGGCAGATAGAGAGGAGGAAGCAGGCTCCCTGCTGAGCAGAGAGCCCAATGCGGGGTTCGATCCCAGGACCCTGGGATCATGACCTGAGCTGAAGGCAGAGGCTTTAACCCACTGAGCCACCCAGGCGCCCCTCCTCAAGGATTTTGATGGATTCCTTTCTCACATTGAGGTCCTTCATCCATTTTGAGTCTATTTTTGTGTGTGGTGTAAGGAAATGGTCCAATTTCATTTTTCTGCATGTGGCTGTCCAATTTTCCCAACACCATTTGTTGAAGAGGCTGTCTTTTTTTCACTGGACATTCTTTCCTGCTTTGTTGAAGATTAGTTGACCGTAGATTTGAGGGCCTATTTCTGGGCTCTCTATTCTGTTCCATTGATCTATGTGTCTGTTTTTGTGCCAGTATCATACTGTCTTGATGACAGCTTTGTAATAGAGCTTGAAGTCTGGAATTGTGATGCCACCAACTTTGGCTTTCTTTTTCAATATTCCTGGCTATTCAAGGTCTTTTCTGGTTCCATACTAATTTTAGGATTATTTGTTCCATTTCTTTGAAAAAAAAAAAAAACTGGATGGGATTTTGGTAGGGATTGCATTAAATGTGTAGATTGCTTTAGGTAGCACAGACGTTTTCACAATATTTGTTCTTCCAATCCATGAGCATGGAACATTTTTCCATTTCTTTGTGCCTTCCTCAATTTCTTTCATGAGTACTTTATAGTTTTCTAAGTATAGATTCTTTGCCAATACCTAGGCTTATTCCTAGGTATCTTATGGTTTTGGGTGTAATTATAAGTGGGATTGACTCCTTAATTTCTCTTTCTTCTGTCTTGTTGGTGTAAAGAAATGCAACTGATTTCTGTGCATTGGTTTTATATCCTGACACTTTACTGAATTCCTGTACAAGTTCTAGCAGTTTTGGAGTGGGATCTTTTGGGTTTTCCACATATAGTATCATATCATCTGTGAAAAGTGATAGTTTGACTCCTTCTTTGCCGATTTGAATGCCTTTAATTTTTTTGTTGTCTGATTGCTGAGGCGAGGACTTCTAGTACTATGTTGAATTGCAGCGGTGATAATGGGCATCCCTGCCGTGTTCCTGACCTTAGCGGAAAAGCTCTCAGTTTTTCTCCATTGAGAATGATATTTGAGGTGGGCTTTGATAATATTGAGGTATGTGCCCTCTATCCCTAAACTTTGAAGTTTTGATCAGGAAGGGATGCCATACTTTGTTAACCATTTGCTTTTTGGTATCTCAGTGAACTCATCTGTCCTTCAGCCTCAGACTGTGAGCAATGAATGCTGTTCAAGGCACCTATGATGTGTTTGTTATATGTTTATGGTATTTTTGTTACAATAACCTGAACAGACTAAGACAGCCATGTTCTATGATAAAATTGGTGGAGCTTAACTGGCAAGAGCAAAACTTTAAGAGCTTTGGCAGAAGGAAGAAAATCTTTTTTTCTAATTTTAATGTCTTCATTTGTATCAGAGAGGTATCCCACATCAGGAGAAGACCCGTGTTCAAACTATAAAAACTCCTTTCCTAAGCACTGACTACTAACACTGTCAGGACAAGAAATCATCTCTTTACTACCATTTTAGTGTTAGCCAAATACAGGCATTACAAACAGTTTGGAATCACCTAGTTTTAGTAGGAAACAGTGGAGCCACATTTAGATTATATTTAAGGAAGAGGTGTGATTTTTATGATCTGTAGTCAACATACTTATTTCTTGGAGAGTGTCAGCAGGCGAGAGTAGAAAGATCGGAAGGGGTGGTAGAAGAGTTACAGAGAAATAACAAGGGAGAGAGCTGTACTGAAAGATAAGAAAGGGATGTCATTGCCTTAGGGAAGTCACTTGGCCATTCTTAGCGAGGTGTGAAATGAACAGTTGCTCTTTTGCTAGGGTTAAAGAGCACCATGTCTGATGGAGGAAGAAATAAAAGTATACAGCATCATATAGCCTCCCCCTCCGTAGGGGGCGCTGATGAATGAGTGGAGTCCCCAGAGCAGTAGCTTCTCTAGTTCAGAAAAGTCACAGCAATTTCAGACTCTTACTTCAGGGAGTTGCTCTTATTTGCATGTTCTGCAAATGGGATTATGGGGTTCTGGAGTTTTATTTGGTTTGAGATGAAGTGAAGGATAGAGGGGGAGCGAGGCATCACAGAGGAAGGCAGGGAAATGCCACAGAACTCAAATCCAATTCAATTATCTCTCAACCGCCACTGTTCTTTCAAGTTGGGGGTTAGGCTAATGATTGCCAAACATTTCACCAGTCTTACATACGTGGTCCAAGGTCTTATTTTGGAACCTGGAGGTACTTACCAATTACTGTTTTTGTTTAGGGCCTTTGGACTTCAGGTCAAAGAGAGACTAAAAGTGTCAAAACGCATTCCACAGTTCAGAATCAGGTTCAGAAATCACACCTGGGCAATCTCAGAGGCTCAGTTCAAAGTGTCTAGGGTCCAAAATAACAACGTTTGGCAAAGCAGAGAGGTTGAAAACCACATGCCCTTTGGGGACAGGTTAGCTGCAGGGTGAGGACAACGCACTGTCCTTAGATACTTACAGCTCCATTCTGGGGTTAGTTTTGAACAAAGTTTAAATTGAAAGGTTTTACTGATTTGACTCAGTCCATGAATTGCTTCCTAGTCTCTTGAATCTAGTCTGTTCTGATCATTTTGGCCTATGTCCTGATCCAGAAAACTTCTATCTATGAACAATCTTGTGAAGACCACTTTTTCTCTGAGCTTCAACAGCTCCCATGAAGACACAATCCTTTTTCTGGCTCTTTTTTTCAGAGAGTCATCAAATTTAAAGTGTTTCTTCAAGGAGGCAAAAAGATAGCTTACGCTTCCCAGATCATTCGTATACATCATGAACCATAGTCATCACACATTAAAAGCAAACGGATGGATTCACAGACCTGTACCCCTGGGGCTAATAATACATTATATGTTAATTTAAAAAAAAAAAAAAAGCAAATGGATGGATATAACCACATACAAGGCATTTCATGTTCATAGATACATGGGGGGATTAAGGAAATGACCTGTTATTTTTCTGTCCCCAACCCACCTTCTTCTGCAGTACACAATATACAAAGCTACCTAAAACTTCAAAGCTAGAAGTGGCCTCAAAGGCTCTCTGCTGAGCACTTGCCCACGTGACTCTGAGCCTCAACTGCTTCCCCAATGAAATGTGGGTTAAGATATTTTCCACCAAAACAGTTTTTAGAAAGATCACCTATGTGCTCAATTAACATCAGTCTTCTCTTGTGTTGAAGAAACTGAGATTCAACAAGGTCGAGGGAGGCTCCCAAAGCAGTGACAGTGATGGGATAAAAGTGATGGGTCTCCTGAATCCCAGTGTGTCTTCTGGGAGGCAAAGGAAGTCCAGCTTCCCTCAGACACGCAGTAAGGCTAAACCTGACGTACTCCATTTATAGGTCTGAGTTTCCATTCCTGCGAAAAAGGATAGTTCTCGGTCTCTAGACACTCAGCTGAGCACTGAGAGAGGATCCTCCACAGCCAGGATAAGGATGCATAAAGCAAGGAGGAAACTCTAAGCCACAAAGAGGTACCATTATAAATGCACCACCACAAGTTTCTGAAGTTAAATAAGCAAATGAATGAAGGAAGTTAAATAAACAAACAGCCAGTTTGGAGGGAAAACTGTGCCCAGGTTTAGACCTATGTTTTCTAAGTGTCTGTAACTCCTTGGAGGAAACCAAGTCCCTACATTTTCCCAGTGCCTCAGCCTCCACCATAGTCCTCTCCTCTGGAAAAAAAAAAAAAAAAGGATCTGGGGGCACCTGGGCGGCTCAGTGGGTTAAAACCTCTGCTGTAGGCTCAGGTCATGTTCCCAGGGTCTTGGGATTGAGCATCCGGCTCTCTGCCCAGCAGCTCTCCGCCCAGCAGGGAGCCTGCTTCCCCCTCTCTCTACCCGCTTCTCTCCCTACTTGTGATTTCCATCTGTCAAATAAATAAATAAATTTTTTTAAAAAAAAGGATCTGTTAGCAGTTAGGTTGAATCATGTGAATGACATTGTCAATAGTCAACCATTTCTGAACTCTAAAAATGGCAATTTCATTGGTTAAAAATATTTGTGTATTAATCTGTAAATGTTCATGTTTTAAGGTGGCACCTTTGCTTGATAGGGATTTTTTCTTTATTTTTAATTATAAAACATGATAACACATTTACAGGAATTTTCAGAAGACTTGGAAAACAAGAGAACAAAATTACATATAGTTCCACCATATAGTATAATTATTATTTTGTGTATTTAACTCTTAGCATTTTATAAACATAGTTGAAATATTTAGAATTGTTAAAAATACTGAGGTTTTAATTACACCTTAAAACAATGAAGAGAAACCTCCAATGGATTATCTGTAAGGTTTCTTTTGTTTTTGTCATTCTGTGTCACTATGGCCATATCTTTTTTGGATGACGGCCAATTTAAAAAAAAACATGTTTATCAACACATTTTTGCACTCAGTTTTATGAAGTCCATTAGCATAAAATGCATATTTGAAAACAAAGATAACCTACATTACTGAAAGAAGAGTGTCAACTTTTCTTTTTTGTAACTAAAATGTTAGAAACTGAGCCTATTTGAGAAGAAACACCGGGGTCATATCCTGCTTGCTTCTTACTCAGTTTGTGTTACAATTTTAGAGTCATGAATTGATCTACACACATTATCTTATCTCAGACTTTGAAGAATTCCACAGGATCAATATCGTCCTCACTTTACAAATGGAGAAATGGAATACTCATAGGAATGAAATTGACCTAAAACATTCATAGAGCCAGCTGTGTGCTAAGGATACAGGAAACAAGAGAGAGCTTCCTGTGGCCTATGGGTCATTGGGAACAAGAGAGAGCTTCCTGTGGCCTGTGGGTCACAGAGCAATGATTATTTCAACCTGGAAAGGAGTGCACGGGGAAGATTTAACGAAGTTTTTCAGGAGTTCAGATAGTGTTTCTCAAACTTCGTGGTTTTAGAGCCGATGAAAATAACACAAAGGCCTAGGCCCATTGAAGTAGGCTAGGATCTGGACCTTTCTGCCATCCAGATTCCTCAGGTGATTTCAATTCATACTGAAGTGTGTGTATATGCATGTGGGTGTGCGTGCATGGACGCCTGCATGCCACAGTGACTGTTTACATGTGTAGAGTAAATAATTAAAGGTGAAATTACAGCATGAAGCACTTAGACGAAAGAGCAGAAGAGGAAATGTAGGAGGAAGTTTGTACAGCCTGAAATGGCTTACTTGGGAATGGTATAAAGCAGTGGTTCTCAAAATACACCAGAAAATCTTGGAGGGCTGCTTAAAACACAGGCTACTGCACCCCACCACCCACTCTGAATTTGTAACTCAGCAGGCGCAGAGCAAGACCCCAGAATCTGCATTTCCAACAAGTTTCCAGCTGCTGATGCTGCTGGCCCAGAGGCCAGACTTCCGGACAGTGTGTAGAGACAAGCGCAGTAGTTCTAAACCTTGACTGCACTCTAGAAAACTCTGCAGTGAGTTTTTAAAAGCACTGACGATGGGGCCTCAGCCCTAGAGATTCTGACATAATAGAGCCTTGGTGGAGGGCAGCGTAGTTCTTAAAGCTCCCTCCCAGGTGGTTTTTTTGTTTGTTTGTTTTGTTTTGTTTTTAAAGATTTTATTTATTTATTTGACAGAGACCTCCCGGGTGTTTTAATGCACTGTCGCAGTTGAGAACCATGGGTGCTCTGGCTTCTGGAATAGCAGAGGGAGTCCCATCCAGTCCTGGGTTGCCAGATTTAATCCTGGTTGCTGCGTCTCTTTTCCCAAAGGCAGGTGCATGCAGTGCTTGTAATAATCTCCCTCACATCTTTTTCCCACCTGGAATCCACGCTCTAATGAGGATGTTTCTGAAATGCATTTCCGTGAATAAGAGTAAAACCGGCGAGACTCCACGGATTTTTTTTTTTTCTTTCAACAATGCTGCCCTCTTGTGTTCCTAAATAGCTGAATGATGTGAAAGCCCACTTCAGCCACCAGAATGGCAATTTCCAGCTACAAAGAAAAAGAGGGGGGGGGGGGGGGGTGTCTTTGAAATTCAAAAACAACAACAAATTTAACATTCATTAAGCTTAATTTTTAATCTGTGGCAGCCCCTCGCTTCTCCCACCATTTCCCCCCGCATTCAGTGCTGCAGCCTCCTCCAAAGATAAGAACTACGGGCATTTTCTTCTTCACTCCACCAAACCCTTCTCTGCAGAGCCAGAAGCACAACCAATCAGGGAGCAAGAAATTACCACCAATTAAAGTATCTGGGGGCACTGGAGGGTCTCACATAGGCTTGGCCATACTCAGAACCATTCGTTCTCACCTTGTCCTTTTCACACACCCACCTCTTCTTCACTTGATTGATAGCTTATTAAGATTAGAATTTATCACGCGGGGGCTCCCATGTCTCCCCACAATGAGTTCTACACACCTTCTGGAGCTCTGCCCTCTGGATGCTGGGTCTTTTGCACCTCACAGGTACTGCCCGCCCTCCGCCTCACTTGATCAAGCCTCCCTCTCTCTTTCCCTCCTGCCCCAGCCCCCAGCTGGGGTCATCACTGAGTCCCTCTTTTGAAATCACTCCCAATGGCACGCAGGCTTATTTTTAGGTCTCCCATCTTTAAAATGAAACTCTCCTTTGGCCCTAAGTACCCCTTCAGCTACTGAGCCATTTCTCTGCTCCATTCACTTCCATACTTGGAAAGAGTCTACTCAGGTTCTGTCTAAAGCCCGTCCTCCCCCTCCCCACCTCTTTCCTCCATCTGCTTCCACCTGGCTGTGGTCCCATGGCACCACTGACACTGAAATGGCTCTTCTCATGGCCAGCAAGGGCGTCCCTGGTGTGTGCCAAAGGCAGCGGACACTGCGTTGTACTCTCTGAACGCTCAGTGTGTTCCACTCTGTGGGCACAGCTCCTTCTCCAAGCACGCTCTGCTCTTAATTCTGCAACATCTCATGACCTGGCTTCCTTCCTACTCCTCTGGCCGCGATGAACCGGAACCCAGCCCTCCTGGGTTGGCCTGTAGAACCTTCTCTGTGTCCACGGCAGACTCCCCTTATGTGGTCTTATCCACGGCTATGAATTTAAAGACAACTAATAGACTGATCAGTGATATATAGGTGACCTCCAGCCCGGGTTGCTGTCCCTGTCATTTGTCCACTGATTTCTACTAGACACCTCCCCCTTAGTATCTCACAGGCATCCCCATTCATCGCACATTCAAAGAGGAAACCCATGATTTTTCTCCCGAAACCTATTGCTCCCTCAGTCTTCCTTATCCCTGTGAAGGACCAGATATCTGGGAGATCGTCTTGATTCCTTCCTTTCCCTCACTTGCTACATTCAGTCCAGTCTCAAGGGCCAGCGGATTCTACCAAAATATATTTTGAATCCATCCCTGTCTGTCTGTCTGTCTTTACTATGACCAGCCACCCTCATCTCCTGCCTGGAATACTGCAATTCCCTCCTCAAGATCTTCCTGATCCCTTCAGTCCTCCCCTCACCACAGATTCCCTACGGCAGAGTCAGAAATCGTGTTCTAAAATGTAAACTACATCCTCCTGTAGCCTTCCCACTAAACTCTGAATAACATGCAAACAACATGGTTTGCCCTCTGCCAACTGTCTCTTCTACCCCTGTCCTCCTCCCTTACTCAGCCCCCACCACAATGGCTGCCTTCTGATTGCGGGAGCTCTCTAAGCTCTGTCCTGCACATGTTGTTCCATCTGCCTAGAAGGAACGCTCTTTCCTTGTTCTTCACACGGATGGGCTCCTTTTTTATTCTTGATGCCTTAACATTACTCCTCAGGGAAACCCTCGTGACCTCATTCCCTTATCTCTAGTTTGTTTTCTTCACAACACTTTACATCTTGTATTTACTTCCTTGTGTACATCATCCTCTCTCCCTCTCAACTTTTGACTCCCTGAGACCAAGAGCTCTGTATTTGTTTTGCTCACAGATGAACCCAGCAACTGGCAGAGTCCCTGGCAAATATTAGGTTTTTAATATGTGCGTGTTGAATAAGAGAACGAAGGTACAGAAAGAGCCGCAAGCGCCATTTCCTCTTACTGCTCTCGTCAGAGCCAGCCCCTGAACTGTCCTGCGCTCAGCTCACTGATTACAGAATAGAGACGGGGCACCTTGGGTTCAATTTATCCTCTGTCAGCCTCAACAGTGTTTGCCAACATGTGTGATTCACCACAATATCCCCTGCCCCAGCGCTGTGGACCCTTAATGAATACTGCTGATGAAATGAGCCCCTCAGGGGCACCTGGGTGGCTCAGTGGGTTAAAGCCTCTGCCTTCGGCTCAGGTCATGATCCCAGGATGAGCCCCGCATCCGGCTCTCTGCTCGGCAGGGAATCTACTTCCCCTCTCTGTCTCAGCCTGCCTCTCTGCCTACTTGTAATCTCTGTCAAATAAATAAATAAATAAATTTTAAAAAAGAAGAAAAGAAATGGGCCCCTCAGCTCTGAAGGAAGTGGGGTGTGAAGGGAAGGGGGCCGGGGCAACCACGGAGGGGTCCAAATAGAGCGAAGACTTCTGGGAAGAGGTTTAAATAATGGCTCTCTGCTTCCAGAAGTGTTCACCATAGGCATTCATTTCCAGTAGTATGATAAAAGGAAAACATTTCATAGAACTTTCTTGTATCTCATTTGCTTTATAAAGGGAAGAGGAACTTATAGTCTGAGTTGCTGGTATTTGGGAGTCTTTCTCAGAAAGAAAAATATTTTTCTTATAAGTCGAATTCTACCTCTGTTGAGTAGACAGTGGTGAGTAAAATCATTCCATCTTCCAAACAAAGAAACCAAGGGCAATTTAAGAGCCAAACAAGCAAGGAAACCAAGTCCCCAACCCTGGCTGTATCACTCTATATCCTGTCCCTTACCAGCTTACACAGTGCTTGCTCGTGAGAAATAAAATAAGAATACACCCACCTCAACTCAACTCTGAGACAAGGATTTGATTTTTCTGAAGAACTTGTACTGTACAGGTATTATTAGTAGGACACAGAGAAGTCTGAGGCCTGCGACCCCTTGAAAATATTAAATGACCTGGCATTCTGGGTGTTTGACGCACTTTGTGGGTCAAATCCAGCCATGTCTTTGGCTTTTTACACCACTGAACTTGAGGCTCTCCATGCTCTCTGGTTTTGTATCACATCTAGCTGGTGCCAAGAGGATTAGCTCAACTCCAGCACTCCGTGGAAAGGATTCATTCTCCTGTTTAGGCAATGTGATGTCAACCTGAAAGAAGCCGATGAGCAAACTCTATGGGGCCAGAAAGCCGGCCCCGGTGAAATGCATCACATGGATGTCTCAGAATAAAGTTAAGTTTGACAAGGTCAAGGACAGGGTGTGCCACTGTGGGCTGGGAGCCACTGTGGCTCAGCTGTTTGTGCAGCATTTAATATGTTTATCTTTCTGCTAAACATATTGTTGTTGAGTCATCTCTATTACACAGACACCCTGTGTGAGGCCCAGCTCTGCAAATCCAACACACAAAGACAGGCAGGCCTTCTATCCTCAGTGACCTTACATTCTGCAAAGTCAAACTAAATGCTTCCTCTTACTTCTCACTTCGGTAGGGTACCCAGTCTTTGAGAAAGGTTAATCCTATGTTCTTTTATAGGGCAGCAACCATGAAGTAATAGAAGTCAAGGAAGAATTTAAAAGTGGTCATCATGTCTTTAATATAATTTAGTAGTAGTACTGCAAGCTGAAAATGGAAAATTGGTTTACTCCAAAGAACCAGCAGCCTCCAAATCATCAACATTTCTTGTTAGACTATTATGTTGTCACCAATGTCCAAGTAATTTTGTTAATAAAACAAATAATTGCATTAAACTTCTAAGCCATGGGTGGGGGGTGAAAAACACACCAAAGATCACATAACTCTGAAAAGTAGAGAAACTAATGAAATGCTATTTGGCCTTCTGTAGAAATTGTTCGAGCCATGACACATGTGATAAACCAAGGAATGGCGATGTATTGGGGGACCTCTCGGTGGAGTGCTATGGAGATCATGGTAATTTCATTTCTATTTTTAAACGGCCAATACATACTTTATTGCTGTTTTTTCAGATAATGTGTGTAAATTACAAGGCCTTTTGCAAACTTTCCTAACAAACACCATGACACTGGAATGCTATGATTGATTCTGTCATTTCAGGGATGGATATGGGGTGGGGGTGGATCTCATCAGCTCAGAGTAGAGCAGGGAAGTTGCAGGTCTCTAGCAGGAATCATATTCTAGCATGCTCTTCGGTGGCAAGATACAATGAATACAATTCATTGTATGAAGAATTCATGAATTTCCCAGCTAATGAGATACATGAACAAAACAGTCTGGCTCCCTTTTTTAAAAACTGTATTAAATAACTGTACTGTTTATAACCTGCTAATGACACATCATTTCTATATATTAGTCTGCGTTATATTTCTTTAGAAACCAAAATTGGTATTGTCACGTACTATGATGCTTCACATACAGACTAATTTGTCCTGGACTTTACCCAGCCCAGACCCTCCCCCAAAATAATAAGGATTTCCTACATTTGATATTGTTTGTAGTGAGCCTGATAGTCACAACTTTGCTTATTACTTGGCATCCTACACGTTTCTTGGTTTGTATTGATTGCATTAAAATGAAGTTTTCTCCAAACTGAAGGTTGCTGGGGGTGGGGCAGAGAGGGATAGGGTGGCTGGGTGATGGCCGTTGGGGAGGTATGTGCTATGGTGAGTGCTAGGAAATGTGTAAGCCTGATTATTCATAGACCTATACCCCTGGGGCTAATAATACATTATATGTTAATTAAAAAATAAAATAAAATGAAGTTTTCTCATGCATTATGAATCACAGAGTAGCCTTATTTCTCATGAGTAAAAATTCAGTTGCAATCTTATTTCTCTCTAGGAAGCCTATTCCGTAGCAAGGCAGTTCAATATGATCCCACCGGTCTGTGAACAAGCTGAGTACCATCTTTTTCAGAGAGAGAAAGTGGAGGTGCAGCTACCAGAGCTCTACCATAAAATAGGTAATCTTCACCATCAAATTTGCTGATTATTTTTAACAATAGGAGTATCAGTCATCCAGAAAAAAGTGTTACCGAAATGCTTTCCTTAATGGTCCTAATTAACATAGAGATTGTGTCAATTATCCATTTCAGAGCCTGGAGAAGAATCCGATGTGCCCACAGGGCGGTCTATAGGGTATTACTGATGAAATCCAAGAGGCAGTAAATTGTGACTGGTGTATAAGCTGTACTCAGGAGGTGTTCAAAAAATGCATATAGAAAGAAGGGCAGAAACAATGAATAAACTCATTTTTTTCATAGGGTGCTTCTCTAATCAAAGCATGCATCTTTGAGTAGATTATAACTGCCTTTTCAAAAACAACTGTGGGTCTATACATCTCTATCTTATCCCCTGTGCCTGGAACTAAGTTAGACCTGGGGAGTTCAAGACTGCCTGACAAGCCTAGCACCACCTGTCTGTGTAGGAAAATGTAATATATTTTTGGATATATATATATCCAAAAGCAACTCAGAAAAATATTTCTATTGTTGACTTCCATAAAGTCAACATTTATTGAAACATCCTTAACAATAAACATGAAGGGCTCTCAGGTGAAAGCCTCTTTCTGATAACAAAGTGGCTTCTTTAGAGCTCCACAGACTCTCAAGCCTTCCTACATCATTAACTGGAGTGTTTTCCATTATAATATATGTGCACCTAGAAATGCCACTTATGGGGCGCCTGGGTGGCTCAGTTAGTATATATATGAATATATATATATTCTTATGTATAGAATATATACATAAGCATTTTGGACATCCAGGGGTGCCTGGGTGGCTCAATGGGTAAAGCCTCTGTCTTCGACTCAGGTCATGATCTCAGGGTCCTGGGATCCAGCCCCATATCCCACATCGGGCTCTCTGCTTAGCGGGGAGCCTGCTTCCCCCTCTCTCTCTCCCTGCCTCTCTGTCTACTTGTGATCTATCTCTCTCTGTCAAATAAATAAATAAAATCTTAAAAAAAAAAAAAGAATTTTGGACATCCGAAAAACAGGAATAAGCCACATTTTCAGCCTGGATGTAATCAATACAGGGTCCAGAGATAACTTTCTTTCTAAAAAGTAGAGATTCCTAAAAAATAGAGCAGGAAAATGCTGGGTTAAAAAAAAAAAAAAAAAGAATAAGACCATCAACAGCAATAAGGATCACTGGCATTGTTAGCATTTGCTTTGTGTTTCGTCTGCAGTAGGCACTGTGCTGCCATGGACCGGACCAGGCTCAGGGGACAAGTGAAGCACTGAGACATTCTCCTGTGCAAGTCAGTGCTGGTCTTGGAGTATAAAAAGAAGCATCCATCTTAGACATCAGCAAAGAATGAGTGAGCCACGTTTTTAGGCTTGCTTGGCTTGAAAACAAGGCCCGCTCCCTATAACTGAGAGTACATGTTCAATTGGCTTACAGATGAACCACAACGTATAAATAACTAAATTTTAGGGGTGCCAGGGTGGCTCAGGTGGTTTAGCGTCTGTCTTCAGCTCAGGTCATGATCCCAGGGTCTAGGGATGGAGTCCCGCATTGGGCTCCCTGCTCAGCAGGCGGTCTGCTTCTCCCTCTCCCTCTGCCCCACCCCACCACTCGTGATCTCTCTCTCTCTCTCAAAGAAACAAATTATTTTATAAATAGATAAATATTAATGGAAAGATGTATGCTGGCATTAACTTACTTATCTGACTTGCTGTTTTCCCGTGACTAACCGAGTCCTGTTTTAAACACTCTCACCCTTTTAATCTCCGTTTGCACAAGCAACTTAATTCCGTTTTTTTTCTTCTATAGGAGTTGGAGCAATGACATGGTCTCCACTTGCCTGTGGAATCATCTCAGGAAAATATGGAAACGGAGTGCCTGAAAGTTCTAGGGCTTCACTGAAGGTATTTTCCCCCACTTCTAGAAAAGAGTCTGGGGATGGGAGAAGGGGATGGAAAAAGTTTGAACAGAACAGCTCTGCAGCAGCCTGTGGCTTCCTGGCTCAGGCAGAGCATGGCCTTAGCCAGGCCAGTGTCATCAGGCGGGCTTCCCCAAGCCCCGAGAAGGCCTCTGCTCCAGGGCCAAGTATCAGTCAGGCATTCATAATCTGTAAGCACAGAAAATTCTCCTCCTCTGCGGACTGAGGGAAATGCCCACTGCCCTGGTTGGGTTTATAGGGCTTAAATCCCTACGCTGTTATTTCTTCTTATGTTCACAAAAGCATTTCATTCCTCCTTGGAAATTGATGAAATGTAAAATCCCTTTTCTTTGTAAGAGGATCCATTTTTACTTTTCTTGACAAAACAATTGGGGCAAGCCCATTGTGCGGCTGCGGATTGATGTTGTTTTGGGGGGAGGTAGCAAAGAGGGAGGGTTTGGGAAGCAGATACAAAGCCAGGCAAACCTCTGTCTCTGGGGCTCAAGGCTGGTGTATTTGCAGAGATCAAAAGGCCACACAGTCTTACAATTTAAATTCTTCTCTGAAACAGAAAGATAATTGACATCACTGACATAAAATTATTTCCATTCAGAACATCTAGCTGATTTTGTTGGAGAGTACTCCAAACATCCCTCATTAACAACGTGTCTGTTTTTAAAAACTTGAGACGTGTAATAACATTAGAATCACAAATGGTAATGTCAAGGGAGAAAGAGAATATTGGCATTTAAAAAAAATTCAGACATGGCAGAGGCCCCTAAGGAGCAGAAATCTGACACAGCCTCTTGTTTCCAAAGTTAGCAGGAGGACAGCCCAAGTTAGGCCTGAACCACCAACCCTGTAATCAACTTGCTGGGACGACTGTGACCTTCGCTAATCAGAACCATTTCAAAGCTCTAGGTCTCCCACTCCTTCTGCTTGTTACAGTTGACCTATTAGCTAGTTTGTTCTCTAAAATAATATCTCCTAAAGCATGGTGACATGCCTATTTCTAGCTTGGCATTATCACAAAATATAATTATCCTAGAATATTAATTGTGCTCTTGCTTCTGAAAATTGCACATTATTCTGAACCAAGTTTAAATAAGTTAGCGAGGAAAAACTATAAGCATCCTATGGAAGAATACATGAAAAGAAAAAGGCAAAAAAGAAAGTGAAGAAGAAAAGGAAGCATTGAAAATTGCAGTTTTACTGGGCACCTCCTATTTGCCAAGCATTGGGCCTAGCATTTTTATTCATCTCCTTTAATCTGTACAAATTAAATAGATACAGATGACTCTTAATCAGATGTGGCTAAGCATGTTGCCTTACATTTTTTCAGAGACTTTTTAAAAAGATTTTATTTATTTGAGAATGGGCGAGAGACAGAGAGCACACAGAGGGAGTGGGAGAAGCAGACTCCCTGCTGAGCAGGGAGCCCAGCACAGGGCTCAATCTTAGGACCCTGGATAATGACCTGAGCTGAAAGCAGACATTGAACTGACTAAGCCGCCCAGCCACCCTTTCAGAGATGTTTTTAAGAACTCAAAGTACTTCTGCATATGCTGAGTACTGGTTCTTAGACTATCCTTATAAGAGGGTAAACCTTTCCAGATATAGAAACTGAGCACGAAGAGGTCAAATAATAATCCAAGAGCATAAACTCCTAATAGTTTATTCTAGAACCCAGGTTTCCTGGCTCTGTTTATCTCCCCTGAAGACATTTCTGTCTCCCTACCAACCCAGGTTTCTAATGGAGGAAGAAGCAGCTGAACTGTACTTGGAGTGTAAGACTGGTTGACCTCTGTCATTGTTTGGAAGCAGCTTACATATGGCAAACAAACAAACAAAACAAAAAACCTTTCATACCTTTTACAAATGAATTAACAAAGGAGAAAGTAAAAAAAAAAAAAAAAAAGTAAGGAGGTACAAAATACTGAAGGTGGCTAAGTCCAAAAGCAACTCAGAAAAATAATTCTATTGTTGACTTCCATGAAGTCAACATCTACTGAAACATCCTTAACAATAAACATGAAGGGCTCTCAGGAGAAAAGCCTCTTTCTGATCACAAAGCGGCTTCTTTAGAGCTCCACAGACTCTCAAGCCTTCCTACATCATTAGGCGGAATGTTTTCCATACTAATATATGTGCACCTAAAATGCCACTTGCGGGGCGCCTGGCTGGCTCAGCTAGTGTAGCATGCAGCTCTTGTTCACAAAGTCATGAGTTCGAGCCCCACATTGGGCATGGAGCCAACTTAAAATAAAAAAATAAAATTGCTTTTTAAAAAAAGGAAAACCATTTCTATAGAATAGCTGAAGCAAAAAATATAAATAAATAAATAAATAAATAAATAAAAGATAGAAAGCTAGGCAAGTAAGATAAATAAGCTGGCAGCTTTTACCTCCCCCCACCCCAAAGAGAATAAATGGCTGGTGTTTTACATCAGCTATTCCAAGTTATACCAATAAGACAGACACGATATTTCATGCTGTTGTTAAGTACTGAACTTGTATCTGAAAGATACATTAACGCAGTGCGAACCTATCTAGGGGTTTTTTAGAAAGTATCACAACCTGGGGGTCTTCTGGGCTGCATCTGGTCTACCACTCTAACAGTGACTTCTGTATCTTTGGTCACCACCTCTGTGTTCACTGCCTAGCTGTACACTACTACTTCTTCACATGTCTGTTAGACATCTCCTGTGGGCATTAGTCATACCTAGTGGAATCTATCATCACCCCCCAGAACCTACCCTTCCTTCTTGGTTAATCATGCCTCCACCCTCCATCTGGCCATCCCAGTCAGAAGCCAAGGGTTATGTCAGACTGAGACCTCTCTTCCTTCACTCTTGTCTAGTGGGGCCCCCATTCCTCCAGACCACCTCCTGACTCTCAAAGCCCATTATCTGCACATTTCTTCCTTATTTTGCTGCAGTAACCCCCCATCTGCACTCTCTAATGTTTTTTTTTCCTTTTGTCAACTATTATGTCCAATTATCTTTCCTTTTGTTATCACTGTAACCAATTATCTTTCTGACAGACTAATCTGACCATATCATAACCCTGCTTAAAATCTGTTATACACTTCCCAGTCATTGCTTATAGGACAAAACCCAAACCCCATAGAAAAGTATTCAAGGAAATAACCTTGGGATCTAAGTGGTGCCCACTTTTCCGCTGTGGTCTCTCCCCATGTGATATCATTGTACTATTCATCCAAAAGCACTGTACTCTCCTTTGCCTCCCACAAATGCCCTTCTTTTCATCTTGCACTGGAGCCCCTCCTCATCTCTAAAGATAGAGCTTGGTCGTCTTCACCTCTTTGAAGCCTGTCCTCACTTTACAGAGCTGAATTATTTGCATCTTCCTCTATTATTCTGTTAACTCTTCTTACAGAGAATTTGCAGAATTCTCTCATTTCAGTCAATCAAATTTAATTCAACTAATTTCATCAAAGAAGGGGAGCATATGCTCACTGGGAAGGCTGGAATGGGGATGGTCTCAGGGTTGACTCAACCATAGACTTGAACATTCTCGGGACTCTCCATCGCCTCTATTTCTCTCTGCACGTGGGCATTGTCTTCTACTGCAAACGAGTCCTCTCCATGAGGCCAGGAGTGGGAAAACTGGTGTTTGCAGGTTTACATCCTTACAGACATGTAATGTGAGAGCAGAGACAGCCATCTTTCCTTAGGTCTTTGATCCAGAGAAGACTGGCCAAGCCTTGGGTCATAAGCCAACCTGTCAGACCAATGACAGTGGCCCAAAAGGTAAAGGGCTGTGACCAGCTCCTGTCATGCACCATCGTTAGGGGCATTTTCCTTAAATAAGTGGTACAAACATGGCTTCTGAGGCAGTCAATGAGGGAGGCACCCCAACTACAAAACACTCTTCAAGCTACCAGACAGTGATTTGTGAGTACCTCTATGAGAGACGCTGAAACTCAGAGTCTGGCACATGACAGGTTCTCCATAAATGTTTGTTGAATGAGTGCAGTGAGCCATAACGTATTATCAAAGTCTGATCAACGGACCAGGTGTATAGCTTTTAAATAGATGTTTTAAATAGAAATGAAAAGTGCAATAAAATTTATGGCCAGCTCTTTCCTGTTGCTGACAAAATGTCTTACAGAAAAATCATAAAAATATGTAACACCCCCGCCTCCTGGTCAAATGAAAATAGGAAGATGCAAAGTTAAGTCAAGGTGAGAGAAGAGGGGCATTTCGAGTACTCCAGGTGTTCATATTAGGAAACTAAATGCATTGCACAGCCCGGCGTAATTTCCGAAGGAAATTTTTTAGCTTCAGTAGTTTACCTAAAGATTTCCACCAGCATCAAAGACTGTGCTGCTCTTCTGAGCCAAAGATTTTGAAGTTTAAATTATAATAGTCAGCGATCTTGGATGCTAAATTATTCGAAGACAAAGTCCAGAGATGAAATGTGACTTATTCTGTCCACGGCTTTATAAAGTTGCTGCCTGAGTTTCAATCCATTATTAAGGAACAGCCAACTGTGGAGGCTTCAGGGCCAGACCCACAGACCACTCCTACCCCCAGCGTTAGCTGTAAAATGGTCACAGCATGGAGAGATGGCAAAGAAAATAGGCTTTAGGAAAATTCAGAGAATTTTGTGATTTACATATAAAAGCAATAGCCCCCTAATGTGTGCAGAAAAGCTCACATCTTTCGTTTGGCAAATATTTACTGAGTATCTGGCCAGTACTGGGCTCTGTGTTGAGTGCTGAGGGTACAGGGAAGAAGGCAACAGTCCCCACCTTCCAGGAAGAACTCGGGCACTTGTTAGGCAAGGGGAAGAAATGAATTAGGAAACCCTGTGGGATTTACGAGCACTGCGGAGTCACACAGGACTGTCCGCAAGGTTGTCGTGGAATAAGGAAGGGGTGTCTGTGCTCATCTGAAACGTTGCAGAGCTCTATTTTGTACTCTGGGAAGCCCTGGTTGCTCAGATGCCACCCCCCCACCCCCCCACCCCCCACCCCTCCCACCCCCCAGCCCCGTCCTGATCAGTCATACTGGCAGGGCCCACTCTGGGGCAAGCACTGTGGCAGGACTGGAGACGTTGAGATGAACGAGAAGCCTATCCCTGCCCTCCTCCACTTAGTTAGAAAGATCAACTCGTGACCAAACCACTGCAGCAATGGTATAAGCCATAGAATAGGGCTGGAAGAAAAAAAAATCAGCTTTTGATCCATGGATGACTGCGCAGTCCACACAGCCACACCCACCACCAGTCCTCTTACAAAGAAACACTGGTTCGCTTCCCTATTTATATTTTAATTAAGCCTCTTCTTCTCTCTATGCTAACAGTTTGCCACCTGCAAAGGAGTTAAAGCTATTTATTTCCCAAAACACTTTTGTTTCCTTTGGTATGAGGAAAAGCGGTATAAATACTGTGCCTCTACTTTTTCTAAATCCTAGCATGCTTATGTTTCCCAGTGATTAAAGCAGTGAGATTTATAGTGCAGAGGGTTGGGGGAGTGACTCAGTAAATGAATGCCTGACATTCGTTACTTTTAGAAGTCTGTCTCTCAATATGTTACGTCTGCACGTGTGTGTAAAAGCTCACATACACAACAAACTTGTAACTTGATCCTAAGAGTACAAATGCACTCCATGTGATAAGGTTTCGAAAACGGAGTTCTAGAAGTGATAGATAAACCAACCATTCCTTGTATGTGTGGTATATATTGAAACCAGGAATGCAGCTAGTTAGGACAAAAAGCAGTCATTCATCTATTGGTTTGCAACCATTTTCTTTTTTCCTTTGAA
The DNA here is from genome assembly GCF_022355385.1 of Mustela nigripes. Classification (NCBI taxonomy): domain Eukaryota; kingdom Metazoa; phylum Chordata; class Mammalia; order Carnivora; family Mustelidae; genus Mustela; species Mustela nigripes. The sequence continues at coordinate 137,991,937 of NC_081558.1, read as the reverse complement.
GAACACCAAGCTACTGGTCCTCTGAAAGGTGTTATGAAATTAAAGTGAGGGTCAGTAATGTTTTCCCAGTGAGGACAGGGGAAGTAAGTTCAGGGGCGCTCTGACCCAGCACACTGTCTACCCAGTACACAGATGTGGTCAGGGAAGGCTCCTGGGCCCTGATGGCAGTGGTCATTTTCACGAGGCCCAACTCATCATCGCTGGCACCAGCTGTCTTCTCTGGAGAGGGGTTCCAGGCTACCCTTCCTCCTGGAAGCTGAGGTTTCCCAGAGCTGAGGCTGGGAAAACTCTTGGCCATGTCCCTAAGCAAATTCTCAAGGGAGGAGCCAGACCATAAGCCTTTGAGATCTAGGAAGCAAACAGAACTGGGGCAGCTTGCCCTTTTTCTTTTTCACATCTGCAAAATCATTCCAAAAATCATAATACAACATAATGTGGTTACCCTTTTCTTTGGAAATACGGCCTTAGAATGAAGAAAAAAGGACTTAAAAAACAAAAGCAAGCAGCCTATTGAAATCATGTGGGTGGAGTGTCTGTGAGGATTGCTGTCTTTGGGAAGGTAAAGGTCTGTGGTGACAATTATTTCGCAACACAACGGATAAAGTCCACATTGCCACGGAAGGGGATGGTTTCTATTAGTTTCAATAAAACCCATTCTTATAACTATTCGTTACCTTTGGATGTTGCAGCTCAGTGTTAGTTAGTGTTAGTTCTACTGTCCCTCATTTCCTACTAAGAGCAAAATCTTCTGGAAAAGCAAGGCACTGAGATGTTCTAAAAGATATGTCTCCTTAAGGAAATTAGCTCACTTTATAGGCTACAGATCAGAGTCAGTCTCTTCTCAGAGGTTTTACAGAAGAGGTTCCTGTTCTGAACTTCCTTACCTTTTAAAGTTTCAATTGCTATATAAAAGATAATACACATTAGGGATAGTCTTTATCCACTTTAAATTTTTTTTTTTTAAGATTTTATTTATTCATTTGACAGAGAGAGATCACAGTAGACAGAGAGGCAGGCAGAGAGAGAGAGAGGGAAGCAGGCTCCCCGCTGAGCAGAGAGCCTGATGCGGGACTCGATCCCAGGACCCTGAGATCATGACCTGAGCCGAAGGCAGCGGCTTAACCCACTGAGCCACCCAGGCGCCCGCCACTTTAAATTTTTTAAAAACATGCTTGGGTACCTGTTAGCTATCCTCTGTCTGCTTCTAGGAAGGAGCTGAAAGCTCACAGGAAGGCCCTGCTGTGGGGCTGCCTGAGTGGCTCAGTTGGTTAAACACCTGTCTTTGGCTCAGGTCATGATCCCAGGATCCTGGAATCGAGGCCCGTGTCAGTGTCAGGCTCTGCTCAGCACGGAACCTGCTTCTGCCTCTCCCTCTGCCTGCTGCCTGCCCCCCGCCCCCGCTCATATGTTCTCTTTCTTCCCTCTCTCTGTCAAATAAATAAAATAAATAAAAATAAATAAAAAAATAAAAATAAAATCTTAAAAAAAAAAAAAAAAGAAGAAGAAAGAAAAAAACACCACTGTAAGAAAAGGAAACTGGGGGCGGGTGGGGGGGCACCTAGGTAGCTCAGTGGGTTAAGTGGCTGCCTTTAGCTCAGGTCATGATCTCAGATGGAGCCCCACTGTTCCCTGCTCAGTGGGGAGTCTGCTTCTCCGCCTGCTCCTCACCCCACTTGTGCTCCCTCTCTCTCTCAAGGAAATAAAATCTTAAAAAAAAAAAAGAGAGAGAGAGAGAGAGAGAGAGAGACTGGCAGTAAATAGAAGGCAAGAGGGAGAAAGATAATTTTAAAAGAATGTTAAGATAATGGCTTTCTTTGACCAAAGTTGGCACCCCACTTTCTTGACAAAAAGGAAACATAGTAGACCTTGGTGAAATGTCAGGGTTTTTTTGTTTTTGGTTTTGGTTTTTTTTGCTACATTCTCAAATTGGGCTATGCAATAAGAAACATCCTTTCCTCCACTAAGCAGGCAATATGTAATGGATTGTATGTCAGGATTTTAATAACTTTCCTGTGTGTTGATGGATTTGAATGGTGACTATTAGTCAAAATCAATCTGTCTTGAGCCAATAATCAAGGAGTGAGACCATGGGGAACATTTCTTTGCCTAAAAGCACAGGCTTCGGGTCACCACGAAACATAAAGTTTAGGGAAGAAGATTCAGGAATTCACCATGAGGGTGCTCCTACTTGATTTAACAATCTTTGCCTCAAACCCTTACCAGACACTAACTTTTAAATGCTCTTCTCCCGAGGCACCTGGGTGGCTCAGTAGGATAAAGCCTCTGCCTTCGGCTCAGGTCATGATCCCAGGGTCCTGGGATTGAGCCCCACATCGGGCTCTGCTCCGCAGGGAGTCTGCTTCCTCCTCTCTCTCTGACTGCCTCTCTGCCTACTTGCGCTATCTGTCAAATAAATGAATAAAATCTTTAATAAAAAAAAGAAATTTAAATGCTCTTCTCCCTAGTGCTACCAGTGGCTGAAGGAAAGAATTGTAAGTGAAGAAGGCCGAAAGCAGCAGAACAAGCTCAAAGACCTTTCCCCAATTGCTGAGCGTCTGGGATGCACACTACCTCAGCTAGCTGTCGGTAAGAAAACTACCCGGGAGGGGAGGCTCTGCTGGATCAGAGAAGAGTTTTCAAGTCCCTGCCACGATAAAGGATCTAGTATCAGGGCAGACTGATTACTATTATCTAAAACAAAGTTTTCAAAGCTCCCTGGAATTGTCTACATGCTAAAACACTTCCTTCCTTCCTCTATCCCTTAGAAAACCGTTTAAATGCGAACAAGTGAAAACACACACATCCTCGTGGTGTCTGGGGTGAGCGCCCCTCAATGGTGGAATGACATGCATTTCTCCTGGCTTCATTTCCCCTCCCTGTGGAAGCTAAGGTGCGGCTGGTGAGAGGCCAGATGCAGGGCTGGGGGTTGCCCAAGGGGGGCCCAAAGCTACCACCCCATGGAAGCCTATCCTAGAGGAGCAGCTTCACTCTACAACTTCCTGAGCGGCCATGAAAAGTGACCTTCTAACACTGTGGAGTTGAACCATCACGGTCACTGGTATGGTTGAAAACCGTCATGTGCCAGTGCTGTCCAATAGAAATAGAATGTGGCTCACATTCTGGTGGCCATACTAAAAAATTCAAAAGGGAATAGGTGAACTTAATTTTAATGATGGATTTTATTTAACCCAGTAATGGCCCAAACATTATCATTTCAAAACACAATGACTATAAAGTTACTGAGATACTTTACATTCTTTTCTTCTTACTAAGTCTTCAAGATCCAGAACACATTTTATACCTACAGTACATCTCAGTTCACATCTCCAGTAGGCACAGGCGGCTTGGAGGTGAGGCTTTCGGCTCCCTCCTCCATAGCAGCGCTTTATGCTCACGGTCTCCTTAATCATCAGAATAATCCCGAGCTGTACGCTAGCACTTGTCCTATCTTACAGAGTAAGGAGTTTTGGTGATCATTACCTCCACCTTACAAACGAAGGAACTGAGGGTTAAAAAGAAAAAAGAGAGAGAGAGAGAGAGAGAAAGAATCCATGGGGTGGCTATGAGAAAAAGAGTAAAATGGGTTGCAGATTTCAGAAAAAGATTCCCAAGGTTTAAGAAACAGCAGGAATTGGGACTAATCTGATATAAGAAGAGATAAGGAGATAAGAAGCCCAAGGTAAGTTCTATGAAAACAACGTAACAGAGTAATTGTTAGATTCGAGATCCTTCTGTGGTTGAAAGGCAGGGAATGGCTGCAGCTGTAGACAGACGAAAATGGGAGGTAGTGAGGAGAGGATAGGGAATATCGTTTACCCGGGTACATATACATATATACAGGACTTGATTTTGTCCCCCCCCAAAAAGGTCGAAGACTAATGTGATTATTAGCACCCCTATAGCTTTAACAAGCACAGTAAAAAGTACTGGTCATTTGACCATGAGCAAGTTATTTTACTTGCTATCAATTTTCTCATCTATAAAATGTGTATAACACAGAACCTATAAATCTGTTGCGTAAAGAAAAATTATATATATGAAGCAAAGAGTGGGTGCTCAGTAAGTGGTGATGATGACGATGATGATGGTTTTGCAAAGAGACGCCTTGGACCTACAACTCCACCAATTCCTAGCCATGGCCTGCAGTCAGAGTGACAGAGAAACATGAATTGTTGTAAATATGGTTTTGGGTGGGAACGTGACAGTGCATTTTGAATTTAGCTCTGAAAGAGGACAGTGTCCTTCTCAAGAGGAAACCTTAACCGGATTTAAACTTTCACTGGATGTTAGATACACATGAAAGACTCGTTACAGTCGGAGTTTTAGTTAGAACAGGCTTTGATTCTCCCTTTCCTCCCTCTGTGCCCCCAGATGTCTTGCTTGCCTGTCATTTTTTTCTTTCTTTATAAACAAGTAGTTTTGCTTTTAAACGCAGAACTCTCAAACCAAGAAATTATTTCCATATTAACTTTGATCTGCTAGAAGGGTGTAGGGGGAGGGGGCAGTCCTTTGGCAGGAAACAAACCACTTGAACCCAAGTGTGGGCTGGCTCCCACGTCACACACCTTCACAGGAGCCAGCATTTACACTTTGCTTGTAGGCTTTCTGGATAGGGCTGGTGGTAACACTTGCTAGAATCATCTGCATGTGTTCTCTATCATGCTGGCCACTTCTGCCCAGTGGATTCTCCTATGCCCTACAGCCCATGGGAAAATGGCTGTTGCTGACATTAGGTAGTTTAGGGGCAATAATTTTCCCAGCGCCCTGCTTTGACCTCAAAACTTTAACACCAGAGTCAAAAGAGTTCTCTAAGCCCAAAGCAGGAAACAGTGCAGCCGGGGGGTGGAAAAAGTCCTGGATCACTTGGCGTTTTGCCTTTATTAGAGTACTTTGCCCATGTGGAAAGATTTAGTGATTGCCCCAAAAGGCCAGAGCATGGTAACAGCTTAAAGAGTATCTGTTGCAAGCCCTGAGCAAACGGGGCAAGGAACACTTGAGGACACCCATCAATCATCCACATCTGTGTTTATTCAACAAACATGTAATAAACACCTACTATGTGCAGGTACTGGGCTGGGCGCTAAGCATCCAAGTGCAAATAACACGTATCTCACAGCCTGGTGGGCAAGTCAAGAAAATAAAAGAGAACTTTAATACAGTGTTGTATTAAAATAATTGAGAAGGACACAGAGGATTATGGAAGTTAAGTAAAATGTAGGGGGTCCCAACCCAGCCTGGGATTCAGGGAAGGGCTCTGGGAGAAGGCAGTACCCATGAGGAGTCTCAAATGGCAAGTAGGTATCAGTGAGCAGAGGGACATTCCAGGCCAAGGGCACACATGAACCAAGGACTTGAGGAGAAAAACAGCATGGTGTTTGGGGACAGAAAAGACTTACCAACAGTTCAGTGCTGCTGAAGTCAAAAGCTTCAGGCCAGGAGTGAGAAGACATGAAGCTGGAGAGGCAGGCTTTTGAACAATTTTGCCAGGATGAGAAATGAGAGCTTCGTCTTATAAGATAATGATGATGTCAGGTGCATGTTGAAGAACTTTCAACCAGGCATGACATGATCAGATTTATACCTGGAAAAAGCACGGCTTGATGTGTGACAGATTCTGGGGGAAGGGGAGAGGAAAATCCAGTCAAGGGGTGGGAAAACCAGCTGTGAAGGAGAGACAGTGAAGTCCTGTATGAGGACAGTGGCCAGTGGAACCAGAGCAGCCATTCTCAAAGTGTGGTTCCCACAGCCACAGGATGGAATGCTCTTCAGCAATAAAGAAATATTTACTAGTTAATGCTATTAACATGGGTGAGCCTTACAGACATTACAGTAAGTGAAAGAAGTCATACAGAAAGGACCCAGGTTATAGGATTCCATTTAAATTAAATGTCCCGAAGTCATAAAATTTATAGGGGTACAAAGCAGATGAGCGGTTTCCTGGGGCTGGGGTACAGGGGATTAACTGTAAATGGTGACGGTTGCACATTTGATAAACTTAGGAAAAATGATTGAATGATAAATTTTAAATGGGGGAAATTTTACCTCAACAAAGTTGTTTTCAGAGAAAGCATGGTCCCTGGACCAGCAGCATCAGCAACCTCTGGAAGCTTGTGGGATATACTTCCAGCTCCCTGGGGCCCCCACTCCCTCCCCGTCCTTGTTTCATGAGCCCTCCAGGGGATTCTGATGCATGCTGCAAAGTGAGAGCTACCAGATTACAGAAATATTTAGGAGGAACAATCAACTAGACGTGGCAATTAAAAGGGAATGTGGGTTCAGAAAAAGGACTGTTCCTAAGGCTAAACACCCTGGTTTGGGGGTTAGAAAGCCAGGTTGCTTGGTGATGGCCCCAAGATGAGACTGGGAACCCAAGACAGACTTAGTTGTACACAGCATGCGATTGGCAGTGCCTGTGCGGCCCCCAGCAGAGGGTCTGGCAGACAGTATGTGTAGGCGTCTGCAGAGACCTCTAGTTACGGACATCTACCGTATCCACAAGGAGCTTCCTAAGGAACTTGACTTCTGACATGGTAAGGAGACTAGAGGGCTAAGGAGTCCTCTCAGGGAATCCAAACTACCCTTTTGGACATTTAACTAGCCAAGTATGAAGGGTCAGAGGAGGCTGATTTTAGAATGGGACAAATGTGATGAAGGAGGTAGTAAGAAATTTAAAATTCAGGGAAAGTAAAAAATGATGGATGCATCAAGTCCAAGAAAAGGTAACAGGAATTGGATCCAGGGCAGACTTTGCCCTTGAACAGAAACAAGACATATCATCTTCTGAAACTGGAGGGTGTGGGTGTGTGCTTGAGGGTTAATGAGGAATACTGCACATGACAGACTTCATTTTCTACATACAGTAGGAAGACAGGTCATCTGCCAAGGAAGGGACGACGCTGGATAGAGGGTTTAAGGGTAGAGGTTGCCAGAATGGCAGAGGAAGGAGAGGAGTGAGGAGTTGAAGGCTGGTGAGCGTAAGCAAGCAGATTATCAACAGAGGTTGAATCTCGGAAAAGGAAGGGAGATCCTCAGTCTGCGAGATGTATAGAATCAAAGAACAAGACACCCAGGGTCTACAGGACCATATGTAACATGAGGAAAAAGAACATGAATAAGAAGGAAAGACAGGAGACTGTGGGCCAAGACGGAAACAGGAATACAGACATCTGCCGGGGAGCAAGGTCGGGTGTTTTCAGGAGCAACAGTGTGTTCCTGGGGTGGAGAGCTCTACTGGATACCCTAGCCATTGGGCAAGTCCTCATGCAGAGCATGTGCCCTAAGCCCTCAATTCGAACGCACAGATTCTTCTGAACCCTCTCCAGGACAGGGGTTGCTGCTGAGGTTTTCAATCCTAGGGAGCACCGTCTATCTTCCTCCCAAAGGTTACTAAGTTTCAGTTGCAGCAGTGGGGGTTATAGGGGTTTAGAAGCTAATCAGTAAGCAAGTGTTCTGACGTCCTGACCACGTTTTCTTCCCAGCATGGTGCCTGAGAAATGAGGGTGTGAGTTCCGTGCTCCTGGGATCCTCCACTCCGGAACAACTCATTGAAAATCTCGGTGCCATTCAGGCAAGTACCACGGCCCTTCCCACCAGGCTCAGGGAGATAGCATGGTCCTCTGCAGATGTCCCCAGGCAGTGTCCCATCTCTCTCCACCTCTCTTCTTGTGTCACAGCTTCCCAAAGGCTACCTGTTCCTAGTTTGGGGTTGGGGTGTGGTGTGGAGAGGATGGGAATGCAGGTGGCAAAGGCGCAAGCAGCAGCAACACGTACATGGATCCAGGGGTGTCCTCTTATTAAGAGGCGAGATTCTCAAAGCTCTTGCTCCAGGATGGGTTGAGGGACAGTGCATTCTCGGACACAAACAACATGACACCAGGCAAACTGGGTTGCCAGGCCTTACCATAAAAACATGCTTGAACCACTGGACAATGTATGTACATTATTTATTCATTAGTTCTTTACCCCCATTATTTGCCAACCTACACTGTCGGCTACCCGCCCTTCTGCTCCCAGAGCATCAAGTGTTCCTCCCCATCACAGCATTTATGATCGTGTAGTAGAACCTGTCTCCCCAGCTGGACAGGAAGCTTCCTGAGGTCCGAGACCTGGGTCTTTCCCGCATCTCTGCTGCTTTTCCAGTTCCTGGCATTACTATATATCCCTTAGCCAGCAGTCAAATACCTGCTGAATGAACGTTTCCCACATTTGAAAGAGAAAATAAGTTCAGCATTCTATTTTGGACTTCCAGGATCACATCTTCCCTAGCAGCCAGTTCAGGACTACCACCCCACTCTTCCCTCCTGCATGGACTAGAACTGGTAGGAGCCCCGCTGATGTACTCCGGGAAGCCAGTAAGGACAGTGAGAGGGGAAGTGGAAGAGAGACGTTCCTGGGACTTCCACCTGTGGAGTGGGTGGGCTACTGTGACCAACCCCTACCCCCAAAGGCCACACCTCAGTCCTGAGCCTGTCCCACTAGCAGCCCGAGGGTACAAAAGAGCCTGCCCACTACTCTTGCCACAGCCACTACCTGCCAAAAGAAGTATGGCTGTGTATTTTCCTCTCGCTCCCTGGGGAACAGAACGGTCTCTCCCCTGCCCACTTGTCCCTCAAGCAAACCGTGAACCCTCCCAAAAGGAAACACATGGACGTGGGAACAAACGTGATTACACTTAGAAGGTTTAAAACCCTCTTGGCAAATAGCCCCGGATGTGTTGGGAGATGAACGGTGCCTGCCTCCCTCCCCCCGTCGCTTTCTCAGGGCTGTGCAGCCGGGTAATCACCTCTGCCCCTGCCACCAAGAACCCCTCCCAGGCCCCCAGCTCCTCCCGGATTCTCTGGGCTCCCATCCCTGCATGGGGAATTGGGGGATGGCTCCCTCTTACAAAAACCACACCTACCTTATATTCACTTACGCACTGGGAAAAGACGAGGAATGGCAATGAAGATACTAGATATATAGTCTGGACACAGTTGAAATCCAATGATTTCAATTCCATTCATAGTTCTTATCATATGTTTGGCACCACGCTAGGCAGAAAGAGTACTGACAGAAAAAACAGGCCTCTGCCCTCACGAGCTCACAGGCTGGCTGAGAGCGAATTCGGGAATCTGTCCCTTAGTTCATTGAGATCTTTCAGGGCCTACTATGTAACAGGCACTGGAGACCCCAGAAACAAGAAGGATGCCATCCAAGCTTCAAGTTTACATTCCAGTGGGAGAGGCAAGTAATAAACATTAAATAATTTCAAAAATATGCACACTATTAAATAACTGAAGAGGGTTCTATGATAGAGACTAACTGAGAAGGTGGGCCTACTTCCGGTGCTGTTTTTGCCTAAGGCCCCTCCGGGATGTGTGTATGCTAAAGCCCAGAAGAGGAGAAATGTGCAACACCCAAGCAGGAGCATTCCAGACACAGTGGGGAACAGTGCAAAGGCCTGGAGATGGGAAGGAATTTGGCTTTTTCTAGTAACTGCCAGCCTAAGGCTAATACTAATGTGGTCAACGTGTAGTGAGCAAAAGGGACAGTGGGTGCACTGAAGTGGAGGCAGGCAGGAGAAAGACTTCACAGGACATTAAACAGGTGAGTTTTGTTGTACATGCAACAAATCCTTGGGAGCCTTTTTAGAGGGACATGCTGTTATTTGAACTTTAAAAATTGTGCTGGCTGCTGTGTAGAAAGTGGAATAAAGAAAGGCAAAGGCAGTTTTCCTGGTGACAGGAGATGCTGGCTGGGAGTACCTAGGATGGTGGCCGTCGACGTGAAGTGGATGGATTCCATAGGCTTTGGACACAGACACCATGATTTGCTGGTGGCTTAGCCAAAAGGGAGAAACGGAGATTCCTATCACACTAACAGAGTGACCACTGCTATACCAGGGGGGAGTTCATACTGACTGGGAATGGTTAAAAAAAATAGTAACTCCAGGGCTGGGGGAGTATGCCAGGTTGCAAAAGATGTATTTCAGAAGTAAACTCCAAATCCACCTTCCCAAAGCACTTTCTCCCTAGCAAGGCTCAGGCTGATAGCAGGATTGGTGGCAGTGGGGGGGTAGAGATGCCAAAGGTTAAGAGAAAAGGGACCCCCATTCAAGCTGGGAGGCCACTACCTTGGAGGCTTATTACCCTCTCCACCTTTCCACTCCTACCTCACAGCCCAGCACGGAATTTTCCACCCTAGGCAAGTTGTGACTGGGCTGCCAGGGGGCACCCAGCAGTGGTGGGATTGGTTGCAGGATTAAGTGCGCAGTGCCAACAGTTGTTAAAGAAAGGAAATTTTTAATGGGAGCCGAAAGAGTCAGCTGCTCCAAGGGATGGAATGTGCCCAAGGCATGCGCATGCTGGAGGGACATAGAAATCAGAGCCTCACTAAGTGGGAGAGCGAGGAGAGGAGAAACCATAGCGGCAGGCAGCCTGCCATCACCCGCACAGGTCCCCATCCTAAAAAACCTAACAAGTGGGGAGAAGCAGTTCTCTCCCCCTCCTGAGCCTCCCCATCACCCGCTCAGAGAAACCCAGGCTTCTCGGCAATAGGCTCTTCTCACAACCAGGGCTCCTCTCCCTTACCACTCCTTCCCCAGTATCCTCAATCCACCAATTAATCCAGTCAGTAGAACAGCAAGGTTGCCAAGCTGGTAGCCTGTGGGATGTTTGTGTAATCTGCAGCGGGTGAAAATGTTTTACAACAGTTGCCAACATTAAAAAATTGGGCATCTTCACATAAAATCCTGGATGTATGGCCTCTTAAAAATTTAAGTCTTACAACACTATATATACAATTTTCATGTTTTATTCAAGTAGTTTTACGGTTTCTTTTTTTAATGTTTAAATCTCGGTCTGAAATTTACTTTGGCGTAATGAATGAAGAATTTTTTCTCCTTGCATAGCTAACCCACTATATTTTAGACAAAACTTCCCACAAATCTACTTTCTAGATCTGGGTCTCTTTGTTGCAGTCTCATTTTAAAGAACATACTCGTTTTAATTCTCTGAGCTAAAGCTGGTGGGAAATTAAAACTCTCCCCCTTTAGCTCTGGGTAGGAAAATGTTAGCCAGACCTAGTTTCTCATATGGAGTAGCTCTACTCGCCTGCCAAACCCTAAGGCTTTTGAGAATAGCACTTGAGTGGAGACAGGGTCACCCTGGCCAACATGATTGCAGCAGAGGAAGGGTGAGGCCGAAACCTCAAAAGTGGCCGGCGTAATTGTCTTTTGCCACAGTCCCCACACAGGGTCAGTCTATTCCCGTGAAGAAGTCTGCCTTTGTCCCTTGTCTGATGTAATGTGTACCCTTGGTCCCCTTCTCATGATAAATTCAAGCCCTGGGTGAGCTCATCCTCTCCCAGGGCTTCAAGGGGCAGGCATCTCCGTGGTGAATGACTCACGAACCCTCAACTCCAGTCTTCCTGCCGCCACCAATCCACAGCCCCACTCGGCTGCCTACGAGCCGTGCCTACACGGATAGCCCACAGGCACCTTAATCTCCACACATCCTACTTCAAACCTCTTGTACTCCAGACTACTCCTGTGGTTCCCAGTCTCAACAATCAACATCTCTAACCTTCCAGTCACTCAGTCTTGAAATCCTCACCGGCCTCCAAAGTGTCTCTCCAATCCACTCTCCTTTTCTTCTCCACTGCCACTAATCACTGCTTTCACCATCTCTGTGGCTCCAGCAGCAAGCGATCTGTACCATCTCTGCTCCCTTTCTATCACCTCCTTCAGACCACCTCCACATGTCTGATGGGGTCACTCCCAGCTCAAGTCCTGAGAGGTTCCCCGCTGCCAAGAAGCAAGTCCCAACTCCAAACAGTGGCATTCAAGGTCTTCCATGCTGACTACCCCAACTTCCCTTTCCACCTACTCCTACCATCACATCCCCTACACTTTCTTCCCTCCATTTCAGACTGCTCACTTTCCGAAGCCATTCATTCCATCTACGAGGGAGGCCTGTTAACCCCTGGCCATCCTCCACCAGGGTTGTGAACACCAGTGGCAGAGAATCTCTCCTTAAGTCTCTAGACCTGTGCTGTCCACAACCCTAGCCTCTAGCCACAAATGGCCTTTTAGTGCATGAAACCAGCTTGTCAGAATGGAGAAGTGCTGTTAAGTGTCAAAGGTACTGGATTTGAAAGACTTAGTACTTAAAAAACAGAGCATTTTAATCTATGCGGACATGCTGAAATGTTTTAGATAAAATGGAGTAAAAACAATATCACGTTTCTTTCACTTTTATGTGACCATTAAAAAAAATCCGAAATTCTGTGACTCCTTACATTTCCATGAGTTTTCATTTATACATTATGCCTTTATTCAGTTCAGCAATACTTCCAAGCACCAACTATGAGCCCAGCACTCTTATCACATGAAACGCAGTGCTGGAAAAAACAAGGTCCTTGTCCCTGACCTCAGGAGCTTACAGTCTGGTGGAGGGCTTACTAGTTGTAGTTTATAAATGTATACAAGTCTTGACAACTCTGCTTAATTTTAAGCACAAAGAACCAAATGATCAGTGAGTACTAACCATATCCTCTGTACTTCTCCTGCTCCTCAGGTTCTCCCAAAGATGACATCACACGTGGTAAATGAGATTGATAACATATTACGAAACAAGCCCTACAGCAAAAAAGACTACCGATCGTAAGGCAGTGCGTGAGCCGCAGGACGTGCAGGGTTCAAACTGTGGTCTCTGCTGCTATAGAATGGTGTCACTTGCCAGTCTCTTGAGTCACTTAGCAGCCTGCTGCTCAACCTCTAGTATTCCCGGATTCTGAGGTATCTGCTGTCGCTCCCACTGTGCACCTGAATCACGAGCACATCTGAAAACTCACTACCAAGGAAATCCATTCTATTTTCTTATCTTGGACTGGAGTCACCTATTCCTTGCATTGCTCTGTGCACCTCATGCTTACGCCACAGGAAGTGTATGCGGGGAGGACAGATTACCTTCAGGCATTTAGTAACTTAAAGAAGGCTGTACAGATGTATTTTTTCAAACGCATAAAATCCACAGCTGCAATGTGGATTACATCAGAAAGAGTAGGCTACGTTCGCTCAGAAGTTGTGGAAGAATTAAGCAGAAACAACTTCACATTGCTTTTTTCTATTTCCACATTAAGGTTAGCAAGAGTTGTTTCACTTGTTATTCAACCAAACTAAAACTTCAAGGTATGTGCTTTCATTACCTTGTAAAAATATTCACCCTTGCTTGGCCCCAAGAATGCCCTGTATTGTAATTTACCCGCAATATCTATTAGGAATCTATTAACAATGTCCATTCACACACAGATATGGTGAGAGGATGAACACCTAATCTTTCACTTGAGACACGATGCCTAATTTATGAAAGGGAGGATTACACTGCTATGGAAACTTAGGCTTTGGATAAAATGTAATATATGTGCAACTGAAGTGTTCATTTTTGACTACATTTTATTAAAATCTGCTTTATACTTTTGCCTGCTTGTAGGCACAGCTTCTGCAAGTTTAAATATTTGAGCTTTAAAAATAAATATACACATGCTCAGTTTTGTAAGTAAACCTGTAAAATACCCACAAAGGCAAATGTTTGCTGTCTAATTAGCACTGGGACTTTACAATATGATGCCTGTTTTTGAGGAATTAACATGAAAGTGAATCAAGGACTTTGTGAAAAATGCTGTCACTGTTCAGCATACACTAGGTCAATTAACTTGCCTACTAAAAAGCAAAGGTTACAAAATTTCCTGATTCTATAACCACATTATATGCACTAAACTAAATGCATGAAAGCTCTTTGCATGGATTAAAAGGGTTGCACACAGAAGCAGAGGGCTAACCTTGCCACTACTAACTGGTTACCTACCCTCATGAATATTCCACCTGAAAAAAACTGTGATAATATACTGTGTGTATCTAAAAGGAGGGAAAACATGGGAGCGTGGGCGGGGGGGGGGGGGGTCCTATCTTTCTATTTGGATACCTGAGCATGTACAAAATTCTGATTTTTCTGGCTAGCCAAGTGCCCCATATAGAAATCACTTTGAGATTTAAAGTAAAAGACTATCAGCTTAAAATGCTATTTTCTGCCACCATTTCCAAATACGTATTTCATGATTAAATTCTAAATCTTGAAGCGTTAGTGTGAAATACCAATAAATTTTCTTTTTTGTTACTACTGCCTGTATTCTAATAAGGAAACAGTTTGGGATTTTTACCCAGGAGTACCAGATGAATGATGGATCATCCTTCAGTTCTTCATTGTGTATTAAAACAGTGAACTACTGTATGCATAATGAAGTTGTCTAAATGGAAATGCAATTTAACTTATTTGCTTAGAATAATAAAAGCATTTTGTGCATTTAATCTCAATTAGTTTTTATCTGCTCTTTCATTATAAGGGACTATATATATATCCACCTCCATAAAATAGGCAGTAAGAATCTGAATAAAAATCACGCTGGCAAGTAAGCAACACTGAATGATACCCAACAGAAACAACAGTAACAAAAGATTTCAGTAACAATCCAAATTTTCTTCTCTTATTAAAGAAGAAAATGATTAACTGCTAAAGATACCTCTCACTGGATTTTAGAAATACACTACACTAAGGCTCATGCTTCTCAAACTCATTTAAAACACCTGCAAATTAAAAGCAAATAACAAACATTACTACTTACCCATGGGAACTAGTTTTTTTAACAGATGAATCTTCTGCCATAGTAAACACACTAAATTAGAAATGTCAGTTATACTCTTAAGAAATATTTCCACATACTCCCATATTCTTTTCTGGAAAGAATTTCGTAGCAGAGAGCATACCATTCTGAAGGGTAACCCGGGTTAGTAGTCATCCACATACTGAAATCTCAGCCAGTGAAAATGCAAACTAGACAGATGCTTGTGTGCTGGCTTTCCACGTTAAGAACTCACTCCATCAATAGTGTACCATCTGTCATCAGATGTCACAGCTTCACCTTAGCCAGGCACCACTCCTTGGCAAATGAGAAACCAGGTCTAAAACCCAAGTATTCAGTTTTCCAGTCTGGTGCTTTTTTTAAGGACAAATTTTATGAATTCAGCAGGTAAATTTTTAAGTTAAAAATTCTTGGGTAAGGGGCGCCTGGGTGGCTCAATGGGTTAAAGCCTCTGCTTTTGGTTCAAGTCATGATCCCAGGGTCCTGGGATCAAGTTCCGCATCGGGCTCTCTGCTCAACAGGGAGCCTGCCTCTCTGCCTACTTGTGATCTCTGTCAAATAAATTAAAAAAAAAAAAAAATTCTTGGGTAAGAATCCAAATTCAGAATCAGTTAAGAAGCAAAGGTCAGAGAAGACAGGCCATGAAAACTCATGAAAGTCAATGAGAAAGGCATCTCTAACCACATCCATGAAAATCTAAACCAACCACTAAAAAAACCCCTCCTAATCTTCATTTCCCTACCTGGGAGTCCAAAGAGGTGGGATCTAATCCCCTAGAGCCCAAACAGATGGATCTGTAGATGAGTGCTACATCTACGTATCCTTTATGTCTCTAGAAACAGAAGTGACTGGCACACATACCAGAAACCCAGAAATCGGGTGGGCAGGACAGCACAGCTGGTACATATTGACAAAGAGGCCTGACACACTCTCTGTAATAGAACCATATTATTTCCATCACTGCTGCACAGACAACTGATCAGTAACTACAAAAATGTGTATTTACATGCGTGGGAAATTTGAAGGGTAATGTCAAATAATGTAATAAAGATGACGTACTTATTCACATGACTCTCAAAAACATCCAGGAAAAATATAAATTTTAAAAAGCGAAGTTTAGTAAATATTTAATAAACAAGACCCTTCACAAGAATTTTTGAGTATGAATCCAACCTCCATATTTCAGTGAACCGTAAACCTTGTTGTAAGTTATTCTCTCCAAGTTAGAGTAATTTGCCAAACAGGACAACCAACAGATTTTTACTGGCTAAGGATAATTTCAGTCTAAGATTTTTATGAAGTTGTAAATGAGAAACTAAAAACAGGAAAATGTGAAACGACGTAGCAGTTTATTTAAGCCCCTACTTACCACAAAGAGTGTGGGGGAATATTTAATCACTTTTAATCCCCTTTTTATCTTACTCATGTTGGATATGGGGTCTTTTTAAGATATAAATTCTGCAACAGGTTTTTACTAACTCAACAGATGCAGCACATCATAATTTTATGTGCCACATACCCATTTTGATGGGGTGAGTTCTGGGGGAAAAGTTCTTTAATTCCCAAGTACTGGTACAGTAAATCCCAAATGAAAACTGTAAATGTGAGTATATGCCTTATAAACTTAAGCACATAAATTCAACAGTATAGAAAGTCAGAACCATTATCAGAACCAAAGAGTGCTCTAGGTAAAATTCAAGACCAAAATCAAATTTTGCTTATTTGCTTTCTACCAACTGTTTAGTTTATGAATTCAAGAGACATTCTATTAAGAGTACTAAGCTGATGGGGTGCCTGGGGTGGCTCAGTGGGTTAAAGCCTCTGCCTTCATCTCAGGGTCCTGGGATCAAGCCCTACATCAGGCTCTCTGCTCAGCTGGGAGCCTGCTTCCTCCTCCTCTCTGCCTGCCTCTCTGCCTACTTGTCATCTGTCAAATAAATAAATGAATCTTTAAAAAAAAAATAAAAGTACTAAGCTGATGCCCCTTATCCCTTTTTCATGCCCCTTATCCCTCCATCTCAGCTACATAAATTGTTAAGAATGGTGGCAAATGCTGCCCCCCCAACACAAGCACTGCCATCTAGTGGCAATTTTTTTTAAAACCAGCAATTAAAAAACAAAAACAACACTTGGCCCTGCTCTGGTAACAAACAGTAGATCCTGATGGTTTGTCAAATAAGCAAATGCATTTGGTACACAAACTCCATGCCACCAAACTACTGACCAGTTATTTATCTACCAAAAAAAGTTACCACAGTAAGAAAAGTCTCATGTATTACAGTATTTTGCAGTGACTCGTGACTTCCTTATTCATTCATTATCCAATGATGGCACATGGATAATAATGCACCAAAGAAAAATAACAATTTACTCTTAGAAACAATGAGTAAATATAACCCTGAATTGAAGACACTAAACCACTATGCAAATGTGCTCTTGCCCCCCGTCTCCAAGTTCTTGGACATTCCTACCCAAAACACTCAAGAACACAGAAGATAAACTCCTGATGAACACATTCCTATAAAGTTATAAACAAAACAGCAAATATTATTTACAACATTCACCTTAAATTTGGAAGTGGAAACTAAAGATTAAAGTTAAGATTAGGAATTAGGAATAGGCTATTTCTTTTGAAGTACTGTTTGTAGGAAATTATTGGATGTGGTCAAAAGCTAAAATAGGAATATGAGCCTCTATCACCTATTATTCCATAATCCATTAAATAATACAAGCTAAAAAGCTTCCCAAACATTTTCAAATCATGGCATGCACCAGCAAATAATTTTATCTGCACACATTAAGAAATGCAAGAGAATGTTCTTGGCTGAACCCTAGGGGCTAACGAGGTCAATAGGACTAAATTTTGTTCACAATTAATGGGAACCTGTGGGTCAAATTTGGGGCGCCTGGGTCACTCAGCAGCTGTAGCATCTGCCTCCAGCACAGGTCATGATCTCAGGATCCTGAGATCGAGCCCCAGGTCAGGCTCCACACTGAGCCAAGTCTCTTGTCAGATTCTCTCAACCTCTGCCCCACCCAGTCATGCTCGCTCTCTCAAACAAATAAAATCTTTTGAAAAAAAGGTCAAATTTATTAAAGTCCTGACAGAAAAAGACTGCACTAAATACCGCACAAGCACCCAAACCACTGAAGTTTCTCGTAAAGTTCTTAGAATTCTGGAACTAAGATCATAAATATTACTTTGATCTTTTACACATCAATATTCGAGAAGGAGCTTCTCTACTGGACATTCCTCTAATCAAGGAAAACAGTAGTTCCAGTCTCTGAAACAGGTCAAACCAACATGGTAGGGTTGGGCTGACCTTCCTGGCCACCCAAGCTAGAACTATACAGCTGAACAGTATGTGCTTTAACCCCACGGGACAACTCTCAGATGTCTGGCCACTATTTTTAGGTTATGACCCTAGCTGCCTTTCTTCTGTTAAAAAACAAAGAAACAAAAAAACCCAAAACAACAACAAAAAATTTTCCACAAGTTTCTCTGCCCGAAATTGGAGACCCCTTGTTTTTGAGTTATTTCAAATCACAAATTCAGAGACTTGTAAACATGAGGCTTCTGTTCAATTCCCCAGGGGGAAAGGATTCTTCATTCTGATATTTACAAATATTTTTCAAAAAAAGTTGTGATATTATGGTTAGAACATAAGGAACCACTTATTAACTTCTTGCTACTATTATAAATAATAACAGCTCAGTCCAGGTTACTGTGACCTGTGACAGATCAAGGAAACAAGTTATTTTCTCCTCTTGTGATTACAGCACATTGCGAGAGACACTTTTTTTTTTTTTAACCTTTTAATAAATGTCCTGGCACTCTGAGTTTCCCTTTCAATTCATTTAATTTCAACAGTCTGTCAAAAAAAAGAGCCAATAAACAAATACTGAATTACATTTTGTTGGGTTTTTCAAACCCTCCAACTGCAGACTATAAAAACATCTGGGTCTCTCACCCTGACCACCCTGCTACGTTGCCAAATACCACAGGCCACCCGTAGATACACAGCCAGGGGGCAAAGCCAGTACAGTCTACTTGGAGCCAGTAGACAGGAGGGCGATGAGGCCTGATGAAGCACTTATGGACAAAATATAATTCCTGTAAAAAATCAACGTTAAGGAAAGATTTAAAGCACAAACATAGTTCTCCAACAAAATAAAAAGTGCCCAACTCTTTGGAATGTGCTGCTTCCTGTCTGACACTGTAAAACAATAATGATGTGCAGTCCCATTGTCTGCAAATGCAATTTACAAGACAGAAGGCAATAAAGAATGAAAAACATTCACAGGAAATGTGTCCCAGTTTTAAAAAGAAAACACTTGAGACAGAAACCTAGAACACATGATCACAAAGAAGACATCTGAATTCCATTTAACCTAAAGGAGAAGAGCTAATCAAGACTATGAACAGGAAGATGAAATTTAGCTTCTCTGCCTCTGGCCAAGAACAAAGGAAAAAAAAGTCTCCTCTGTCCATCAGTGTTTTGGCTATAGTTGGCCTATAAAAGCAAGGAAGCTCTCAAAGTTCACAGCTACTCTCAGCCTCAGAATGGCACTGTATAGGACAAACCATTCTAGTATTCCCAGAAGATACAAGCTAGAGAAGTCTATTTTATTACATAAAATCTCCACCTGCTAAAAGTCTGGCTGCACATCCTTAACTAACATCTTCAATAAATTACCTAAAAAAGAGAAGACTGATTCCTGCCCCAAAGCTCAATTTAAGAGCAGCTTGAAACACTATTAAGATATTATGAAATGTATCTATTTAACTACACTGGCTATCCACCCAATTCCAAAGCCCCAAAATGTCAGGAGACACATGGACTTATGGCAGGAACTACCAAAGGAGGCAAGTTGCTTTTGATCCTCAGAACTTATTTTTGAATAGGAGGATATGGGCGCCTGGGTGGTTCAGTGGCTTAAAGCCTCTGCCTTCGGCTCAGGTCATGATCCCAGGGTCCTGGGATCGAGCCTTTGAATGGGGCTTTCTGCTCACCAGGGAGCCTGCTTCCCTTCCTCTCTCTCTGCCTGCCTTTCTGCCTACTTGTGATCTGTCAAATAAATAAATAAAATCTTTTAAAAAATTAAATGAATAAATAAAATAGGAGGATATACATGACCATAGATATATGACTGCTTTGTAATACTTGTTATTTATCATGAAGTTATAATTTATAAACTTCAAAGAACTTTAAATCAAACCCAAAGCCCTTATTTTAAAAGTCCAGAAACTTGCCTAAGGTCACAGTGCTATTCAGTGGACTGATTGCCTGGGCAGTTTTTCTTCATAGTAAAATAGTTGGGATAAATCAAAACCAAAACAAACTACTGCTCCTAGACTTTTAAAATGCTAATGAACCTTTAAAAGGATACACTGTAGGGTTGAAGTTCTTCAGTATAAAGAAGGAAGCAACAATGACCAAGACCAGGAAGAGGGTGTTGTTATAGAAGATGGAAAACGTTGTAGCTTCATAATCAGCAACTTCGTTCTTCTTCCACAAGATTCTGTAGACAGACAAACCAATCAAGTTTATAAATATGTATTAAAATATTAATACGACATGGCTCTAATTCACTATAACGTAAGTTCTTCCTTACATATTCTGGACAGAATGTGTTTTTAATATTAAATTTAATCAGCATTGTACCCTTTTCTCCTGCTGAAAAAGACATTTTACTCAATTGATAAAAATAGCTGCTTAGTCTATTACCTTTACTTCCCAGGCTCCCAGTCGGGGCTTTGGAGGAAGGGACAGATTAATTCCAACTAGCTTGGTTTCATCAGCAGCCTAAAGAGTCATGAGAAGTTCTCTAGGTCCTCACCTAAAACAAACTCCACGATCAGTAACCAGATGAAGCATTCCTGGCTGTCTGCTGGCTTGAGACTCTTAAAAGCCTCCAGATTTCAGCCTTCAATTATTATACCTGAAGAAAATCCTAAGGACCAAAAACTAGCCGTGGCTCACAGAAGCAGACTAGTTTGCAACTATCTTTAGCCACCTTTACAGGATTCAAACAAAGAATGTGCTTCAACATAAAGAGGATTTTTTAACTTTTATAAAACCCATTTACTTTTTATTTAACCCATTTTACTCATTATGTTTTATTAATTGACTAAAACCTTATCAACCTTTTCTTTTACCTATTCACATGGGCAGCAGGAAGCTACAGGATGCCTGTGAATAAGGTAGCCTTTATTCCATTTGATTAATTAACTTTGTAAAGCAGTGTTTAAAAGAGTAGGTTGTTACCCATTAGTGGGACATGAAATCATTTGGGTGGATTCAACGCTCAGGAAAAGTAACTGAGTGGAACTGAGTGGAACGAGAACCAATTGTTTTTTTGTTTTGTTTTGTTTTGTTCTAAGGTTTTATGTATTTATTTGAGAGCGAGCGAGCACATGCAGGAGAAGGGGGAGGGTTACAGAGAGAAGCAGATTCCCCAAGGAGCAGGGAGCCCAACTTGGGGCTCGATCCCAGGACTCCGGGATCATGACCTGAGCTGAAGGCAGATGCTTAACCAAGTGAGCCACCGAGGCACCCCAAGAGATCAGAATTTTTTTAAATAGAAAAGTATCAAGGATGCCTGGGTGGCTCGGTCAATTAAACATCTGCCTTCAGCTCAGTGATCCCAGGGTCCTGGAATCAAGTCCCACATCGGGTTCCCTGCTCAGCAGGGAGCCTGCTTCTCCCTCTTCCTCTCTCCCTGTTTGTGCTCTCTCTCAAGTAAATAAATAAAATCTTTAAAAAAAAAAATATCGAGTGTATCACCCACATAATTATCAAGCGTATCACCACCATAATCATTGTTTTGTGAAACATTTGCATGTGTGCATGTTTGAGTGTATTTGGTCAAAAGGTGAAGTACTTCACTGTGATCATCAAAAAGGTTGAAAGCCATCACCACTGATGTTTTGTCTCCCAAAGATCCACTACTCTGGGGTTAGATGATTCCCTCCACCAATCCTAAGGACAGCACTATGGCTAATGTCATTGCCCACTGCTGCATTTTATTCACCACATGTTTTAGTCCAAAGTCAACAAGCCCAACTGTAAGGAAGATAAATGAAATGAACTTGACTTTATCACAAGAAGTCTGTGGTCTCTAATATAAATGCCACAGTTCCTTAACTCTATGGATACCATCAACTTAAAACTTCTGTTCACTGTTAGGTTTGGGAAGTAAAGGATACTATGTTAAATGCAGCCATCAACTACAAAACAGCTTCTGATTTCAGAGAAGTTTAAATGTAAATTCAGAAAACATATGGGACTTGGAATTGAAAGAAATACATTTTATCAGCTTAACACTGATGGAAGAAACCACCATCTCCAAAAGATGCACAGACCCAACCAGGTTTAATGCTAGAGAACATGGACAACAAGTGCCACTGTTTTTAAGTCTCTGGTACAAGACTGAAGGAAGACAGGTTCCTTAAATAGGCTATTAGCATGCCTCCATACAGCTGCCTAGATTATCCCACCTCCACAGGAGCACTCCTCCCTAACTCCTTGCCATGCCCTGATTCAGAACCATCTTCAGATGAAAAAAGTGGCTCACTCCTTTAGATTACCCCAGCTCCCAATATGACAGGCGTTACATCAGTGCACACACAGGACTGCCTTGGACAGGTTTCAGAACTTTCTCTAGCCCACTCATATCCTGTTTCATTTAGAAAAAAAATGAAGACCACCCCCAACACACAAATGTCCTCATCAGCAATAGTTCTGCCAAAGCTTCACTGGTAAAAAATCTAGTTTGGGAGAGCACTCCCAAGGAGTCATTTTTCTGAAGAGCACCTCCTAGAAGACAAAGACTGAGACCAAATCCAAGAACTGTTATAATCACCTAACGCTAAATGAGAGACCACTGGTAAGTCAAGAAGAAATAAAACACACACCCAGGGATAAATATTAATGAATCTCTGATTCTCCTCAGCTAATGTCCAACCTTGAATGGAGGGCAAAACAGTTTCAAAGTGGCAGGGGGTACATGATCCAAATGACTGTAAGTGAGAGCTTTGAGACATACATATCTGGGCAAAGAAGTGTTGACAGGCCTTCTCTTAAATCTCTTGAGGCAACTTACTTTTGAGGGAGAAAAATACTAGATCTTAATGGGAGTCCTGGTCCCAGTTATCAGTCAATCATGAGTAAACACCTGGATAAACTTTTTATCCGGTGTGGTTTTTGTGAAATAGTAACAGCACAAACTTCTACGGATTATAAGAATTGAAATTTTACAACCTTCTGACACTCTGCATTTTATGTAGCCAGAGAACCTACACTTCATTCTCTTTGAAATACTGATTCAGCCAATAGCAAAGATATTTCATTTCTAATTCCAACTCTGATCTAGTAGTAGTGACTACCTGAATACCATGCTGAGAAAAATTCTGAGACATACCCCAGGATCAAGAACAAGTGCCAGACCAATCAGGCAAGTCTGTAGAGGGCAGAGGAGACCCATTTGCCATCTCTGCTATAATTCATCACCTAAAACCTATAGAGCTGTAACAAGCATTTTGAAATTGGGTAGCTGTGATGCATACTTCAAGAACCACTTTTCTAATAAATACTATAATTCAGTAAAAAGATCTCTTTGAAGTGTTCTAGATTCCCTACCTCTATCACCATGCAAAAATTTATAATCAGGAAGCTGCGCAGCAAGATCTCATGAAAGATATCCCTGCAAAAACGCCTTCACTGTCACTATTTTAATACCATGCCCTTCAGGAAGGACCTAGCTGACTGAGTCGGTACAGCATACAACTTGTGGTCTCTGGGTCATGAGTTTGAGCCCCACATTAGCTGTAAACCTTACTAAAAAAAAAAAAATAACATCTTTAAAAATATATTGTATTCTTCAGTTTTTATAAAGGATCCACAGGAGATGATCATTCCTATAATGTTTTATAGTGCTTTTCAAAACCACTAGAAGACACTGTCCATTAAGTTACTCAGTGTCCCTTAAATAAGGATCCAAATGATAAAGTCCTTCCAAGATTCGGTGCCAGGAAAGTTTCTTTCCTGAAGGACTTACAAGCTGCTTCTCATCACACAATGAAAGTGTATGACCTCAGATGCTCCCCCTGACACTTGGAAGCTCAGAGCTAAGTTCAATGCTCAAACGCTATACCTAACTTGGAGATTCTTGTTTACCCAGTTTTTCTTAATTTTAAAGGTTTCTGCTCTTTCAAAATTGGACTTCTTTTATTTCACATGCACTTTAATATGGCAAGTCTCCACAAAGTCTTTCCGAGGCAAAGTGGGTTAAAGATTCCATTTTTAACTTTATAGATACTAAAACTTAAGATCTATGAAAACCTCATCCCGTGACTGTATTCAACCTATACAACAACTCTTAAGCACAAGTTTATTAAATTATTCAGAGACTTCTGTTACTCAGATATTAGACTACTAAGCCTTCTAATAGTTGGCAGGAAAAACTGAGGGGGAAGGGCTAACAAATGTGGCACATATTTGGGCAACAAAAAGAAACCAAGCTGTTTTCTCTTTCCCAACCAACAAAGATAACCAAGAACTGGCTGTCCCTATGGAAACTCAGGAATGAAAATACCACCACCTAAAAATGCTAACACAATGCAATGTAAACTCTTCAGACCCAGAGTGGGAAGGTGACATAGCTACCAAGTAGTAGAGCCAGCACTGGATAAGGCTCTGCAGGCTCTGAAATTCCAGGAGAGAAGTTAGGACAAGCTCTCCAAGCCATATTGCCCTCATTCTTACTGTGGATTGACCTCCACATGGGAATTTATGCCCTCAGCTTCTTCAGATGTAAAATGCAAACAGCCCTACCTCAAAGAGCTCTTTAAGGAAACAAATAAATGAACTGTGTATAACACAAAAGCATCTGGTGGTGGTAAAAACTCAAAATGTCAGTGTGATTGTTATTCCCATTACTAAGTCTTCTACGTTTAACTTCATGCAATTCTATTATCCACCTTCTCAATGTTTAACCTCAGGCAATTCCATTATCCACATTATCTGGGCAACAACCAAAAACTTAATTTTCTACAAAGTAACCCCTTTTTGGACTGTCTCCAACAATTCAGAAGTCCAACCTTTCATCTTTTTCCTTTCGAGACATCTTTCTGTTATCAGCTTCGGAAAGTTTTCGAGTCACTTCTTTGGAAACAGCGTCCTCCCTCTTCTGTGCTACTCTGGGGGGGGGGGGGGAAGAAGAAAAAAAGTTTTCACATGCTCCAGGAATGAACATCACCCTATCAAACACTCTGTACTTATATATTTTGTATTGGCAACTAGAAGATACTTTACATTTGAATAATTTTGACAGAAAAATTCCAAGTTTATTATACTAAGAGCCAAAAGAGTTTCAAGAACTTCCAAGATGGAGATTATTAGTTACTGGTTTTGACTTTTGTGTAAAAAGGATAATTTTCCAAAGTTTAGGTATTTAATATGTAAAGAAGTCAAATGCTTTTAGCACAATTTAGTTAAAAATCATTTTAACTCCATTGTGTTTTAGCCTATTTATTTGTTCAACAAATAAATTTGATAAGGCATTGACAAATGATACAGGGTATCAATGCCAGTAAATATAAGTAGACTTAAAAAACAAAAGGGGAGCAGGGCACCTGGGTGGCTCAGTGGGTTAAGCCTCTGCCTTTGGGTCATGGTCCTGCACAGGGCTCTCTGCTCAGCAGGGAGCCTGCTTCTCTCTCTCTCTCTCTCTCTCTCTCTGCCTGACTCTCTGCCTAACTGTGATCTCTGTCTGTCAAATAAATAATAATAAAAAACTTAAAAAAAAATGCCAGCTGATACAAAATGAATATGGTTTACAGCAGAAACACTTCTGAGCTGAACAGAGGGAAGGAAACACACACACACACAGCCCATCAGGATAGGACACAGAAATAACTATTTTCAAAGGAGTTGGCTATCTCCAAGGATCTTTAAGACAAACAGTCAATCATGTGTTCACAGGACAAATTTTCCTGAAGAGACCAAACCAGATTAACTAGTTAATTTCTCTTCTAGTTCTAAAATTCTATCTTCACCTAACAGACTCATAACAACCTGTCAGGTTTATTACAACTCAAGAAGTGCCCCCTCTGTCTTAGGGCTCTTAGTAAGTCTCAATGCTGAATGCTCTAAAATAAGACAAAGGTCATTCTGGTGGCCCAGCACTCAGCCAAATGAGATAACCCACAAAATCAACTGTTTTTCTTCTACTGTTATTTTTTTAAACGTATTTCAGAACTGTTCCAGAATAAAAAAGAAGAATACCATCTATTTAATTTCTTAAACCAAAACATCTTTGCAAACATTTTTTTAAAGTCATGCAACCTTGAAAAAAATTAATACGGGCTCTGTCACCCCCAATCTCTCTGACACTGCACAAAAACATTATGGGCTCACTATGCTTGACATGTCACCTGCATTATCTTATTTAATCCTCGCCATCTGTGAGGTACCATTAGTATCCCAATTGCACAGCTCAGGAATGGGACATCTAAAAAGATGAAATGTGTGCCCAAGGCTATACATTTAAGAAAGGGAGAGCTGGGAATGGAATCCAGACAGTCAGCTTATTAGCCATCTTCCCTTTAACTATGAACACCTACCCATACCCTGCATCTTCCTGGGGCTTTAAGCTTTAACACATCTTGTAAAACTGTAGAAGCTTCGATATAAGTGGCATCATTTAATATTAAGTTAGAACTATGATTAAAAAAAATATTCCACTCTGACAGAACCTATTAAATAAAGTCAGTATAACTGAAATTTTACTGAACTAAATATAGCGAGAACTGTCTTACGGGTCAAAAGACATGGCAGTGGCCCTCAAGAAGTCCAGAGCAGAAATGAGGAGATTTAAAAAAACAATTTTAATTCCAAAAAGGTTAATGAAAAATAATATGCAAAACATGTCAAAAACTGGGAAGTCTCAAAAGGAGTGAGTTCCAAGGATATCACAAAGAATTGGTCATTCAGGGTGCCCTTATCTGAGGGCTTCACTATACACCTCACAAGAAAGACAGCCCAGAACAGCAGAGTGCAAGACAGCTGAAACCGGAATGGCAGTTGGTAAAGAGGGACGCCAAGCAGAAAGATGATAAAGGTGAGCACTCTGCTGGTCTAACAGAAAGGCAATCACACAAACCTGAGTCTACAGATCCAAGACAACAGCTGAGAGATGCCGAGGCCACTTTCAGCCATTGAGGCCATTTCTGGTTTTCATACAATAAATCCCTTTAACTGAGATCATCTCAACTTTTTTTTCTTTTTTTAAAGATCTATATATTTGGGAAAGAGATTGGGGGCAGGGGCGAAGAGGCGGGGAAGGGGTGAGGGAGAGAATATTCAAGCAGATGCTTGCTGAGCGTGGAGCCTGCATGGTGCTTGTGCTCAGGACCCTGAGATCATGACCTGAGCAGGGCGGCGGAGGGGGGGGGGGGTGTGTAGAACCAGTCTATGCCCGTCATGTACTGGTCATCTCAACATGTTTCTATTCCTTGTCACCACAAAGAGCCTAATATAGAAACAACAAACTTAGAAAGGATTTATATAATGTGTGATCTTAAGTTAGCGGAAATATGATAATCTTTTACATGTTTACATACTTGTAAGAAAAAATGTAATAAGCATTAAAAATGTCAGTTAAAAAAAACAAAAAAACACTTCTTCCATGTCCAAAAATAGAACATGGAGAATCAGAACTGTTATTTTCAGAAAGAATTTCATTTAACTTCAGCAATGTTAATTTACTTGGTGCTGTTTTTCTGACAAACCCCATGATTAAGGCTAGTGCTCAACTGTTTGTTTACTAATTTCCCTCTCAAAACCTACTTCTAGAAGTGTCAAAAGCAGTCTGCTTCACTTAGTTAATAATTCTTTATAGCCTTACTATGCCTATTTACATATACAGTTCAAACTGATATTTACTGAAAACAAGACAAAGGGTCTTTAAGACATCCTTCTATATAAAAGTGCAACACATAATACATACTTTTGCTTCACAAATATACTTACTTGTGTTTGAGAACAAATTTCACATTTTTGTATGCAAAGGCTACCAAATAAGTGCTTACTAGGGTCATCACACTATAGAGAACAGCAGACTGAATAAGATCCATATGCCATATTCGCCAATATAACCCTGATTTAAAATAGAACGGGAGAGGGGGAGAATACAAAAAGGAAAACATTACCACACAGTTACAAAGGCCTGCCCAATTAATTATAGCTAAGTTGATAAACTACAGTCCAGGTTAGGAATTCTAACACAGTCTAAGAAGATCTTCAGAACTGATAAAGTTAAGGTCTCAAACGTCCCCAGCTCAGAAAACTTGAAAACTAGTCCAGATGAGATTTCCGCTTCTTCTAAAATGAAAATAAAATCTGGATTTAAAAAAAAAAAAATCAATTCAGACTTCAGGTTTTATTCATCAGGGCACTATTAAGCCAACCACGATCTGCTCCAAAACGCCACGTGCAGTCCCACGCCCATAGTTTACATGCTGACGTGGCTCTCTGAAATCCAGGCAGCGCTCAGTGCTGCGCGGCCAGTGAGGCTTTAGAAGGCCAAAGGAAAATGAATCTCGACTTCACTGCCCAAAAAACGTGCAGCAGTATGAATCAGGAGATTCAAATTCAGGAAACCTGAGCTATAAAAACCACCTTTGCCCAAGTCGGCAAAATACCTCCATCTAAGTGAGAATTCTAATTGTCCTAATAGCATTCAAAAGTTTCAACAAGTGAGAGCGCCGACTCTAGGCAGTGGTGCAACCTCTCACCAAATTAGGAAAACAACTTCAGCAGTGTGCCGTGCTTCACCCAAAGCTACACTTCTATTCAATTCGAGGGCTAATGGGAATTTGACTCTGACCTAATTCATTAGTTTTTTCCAAAATAAGTAAACGATACAATCTTAAAGCTCAAAACGGCAAACAGTTGTGGGTAAAAAACAGATGACATATGCATGAATGTCAGCACAAAATCTTTTACCTAGACGGTTTGTGCAACGGGAGCCGCCATCCCCAATCTAGTAAATCACGATGTCTGGGAGCGGGGCCACAAGTGACTTTCCTGGGATGCCTCCCACCACTCTCCCCGTCGAGTATACTAAGTTAAAGCCCACAGAAGCTACGTGCTATCCCCGTGCGCAGGACGAGCTAGGGGCAGCCGCCGGCCGTAGGCCCCAGGCCCCCGCGCGAACTCCCGCCAGTCGGCCGGGCCCTGCCACGTCCCCGCCCAGCCCCGCCCGCCGGCGGCCTCCGCGGCCCGCCTGCTCCCGGCGCTCACAGATGGGGATGGCGGACACGATAAAGGCATTCCCGAAGAAGAGAGCGGAGGACTTCGCCGAGAGGTTGCGGCTGAAATCCTGCAGAAGCAAATCCTCCTCGGACTGCTGCTTGGAGCCGCCTTTGGGAGCCATGGTAGACCGGAGCTTTGAGCCTGGAGGGCGGTGCTGGGTAAACGCCACTGGCCCCGCCTCCATGGCCGCCGTATCCACTAATGGCTCGTCAGCGCTACGTGCGGAGGCGGGACTCGGCGCGGCGCGGGAGCAAGCTTGTCCAGGATTGGCCCGCGCCAGGGACGTCTCCCGGTGTGATTCGGCAAGCCGGCCAGACTTCCGGGTTCTTGGCCAGCCTCGTGGCTAGTCGGGGATTTGTAGTTCCGTAGATTCTTGAGAAAACTTCATTGACATTCCATTTTACAGGTGCCGTCACGCTTCCCGTTTCGTTGGAATTCCAAAGCAGGACACTGTTCTGGCCTTGAGTCATTCAGTCGGTCGTTGAACAGGAGTAGGGTTCGTACCTTCTGCGTGTACCCAGCACTGGGACACTGGAGGAGGAAGTGAAGAAAGCCATGGCTAAACAAAGACGTGTAAAGTCCTTTCTCCTTTACGTATCCATCATCTCTTTCAATCTCCTCGAAATCCTTTGACATGCACGTTGTTCCCGTTTTGCGGGTGAAGACCCTGAGAGCGAGAGCCCAGCAGCGCTAGTCTCCCAGGTGTTGGCGGTTTTTCAACAAAATAACAGTCTACCTTTTCACGAAAAAGAAAGCGTTTTGGCTTTTGAAGAGCTCTTGGTCTCATTGATGAATATTCAACATGAGTCGAATACATTTACAAAACACAATTATTTTATTTCAACTCAATCTTTGGAGTAATGTGGACTCCACAGCCGTGCTAAATAAAGCATAACACTAAGTAAAGAACATGTTGGGAAGACAGGCTTTCTCTGAAGCTCAGAAAATTGAATATGCCTATTAAAACAACCCGATACGAGTTTTGACTCATTGCATTATCACATTTTCTTTAAAAACAAACAAACAAACAAAAAACCCTCAGCTTCATTCATAGCAAAAACTTCTTTCATCTACATGACTGGCAACAGGCAAGCTTCTCCAACCTTCAGCTTCCCTATCAACAGATTAGTATATCTTTCATCTTAGTATCATCCAAATTGCAATTGACTTCCACGGTTTCCATTCTAATGGAGTTTTCTGTCTGCAACTTTCAGTCTAGTCTCTATATAGGTACCATAGTGCAAGTTTTCGTGAAATATAAGTCTTTCATATAAATGCGAGACGTCTTCATCAATAACAGCAAAATGAGGGGAAAAAAAAAAAAAAGAACATCCAGTGATTTTTTTTTTTTCAGAAACTTAAGTATTCATTTAAAAACATCTGCAATATGTCCTTTTAAAATGGCACAGTGCTCTTTTATTATCCAATGGTGGTGAGAGGGAAGAAACTCTTACTTTCTCTTTCAACATACTCCCCTCTCAGTTTTTTCTACCGTCATAGATCACACCATTTTTTACCCATTTGTTCAGACTAAAATGCTATTTGTCAACACTAATGCCTTTCTATCCCTCTCCATCTGTGACCAATTCATCAGCAAAACCTTTGGATCTCTCTTTACACCTAGATTTACTCTTTATAAGCCAAGGATATAAAAAGATAAAATCAGAATATTATAAGATTAGAAAGGACAAAAATCAAGATATTTAAAAGTTAAATAAGAAACAATGTTGAAATTAAGAAGAATTACACCTGAGAAAAGTATTTAAACAAAGTAGGAAAGATAAAAGTTTGAAATATTAAATATATTTAAAAAATTAAAATTGAAATGATTAAAAGGAGATAGCCAAGAATTAATATACTTTGCAAACCAAGTATAAAAACTAAAGAAACAAAGAGAATCTAAAATGTAGGCATTTAAATTTTTTATAGGGTAAGATAAAGAATAAGATGAAGAAATGTGTAACCAATGATGTTAAACACAGAGAAGGGTTTTTTGGTGATGGTAACAATAAAGACATGAAGATAGCACACTAGAAGTACTAGAACACTGTTTTCTCAAATGCAATCTAGTTCCTTTTGAAAAACAACAAAATCTAGGCATATGTGGCATATGTGGCCATGGCACGTTACAGAAAGCAGAGTAAAATGTGTGCTGAAAGAACAGAAGGAAGGGTATCCAATGGATTCTAGACAAAGACTGCAATATATTTTGGCCATTTCAATATAGTTCAACTCTATGAAGGAACTAAATGGACTTGATTCCATCCCAGCTTGATTGTGATTTATGAATTTAAGGCTTAACATTTCCATCACTTCATACTTAGAGTGGGGAAAAACAGAGGTGGGAGACGGAATTTAAAGAAATAATATTTATTACTGGCAGGAACAAGGATAACAAATTTCTTTCTTCCACTGCTGATGGCTTTGTGGAGGAAAATCCAGCAAGTTAAAAATTAGTATACCTTTTCCATGACAGACACTGCAAATTGCTTAGCCAGTAAAGAAAAATAAGCTTTTCACAGGGACCTTATGAAAAATAATAGATGAGGGCACCTAGGTGGCTCATGATCCCAGGGTCCTGAGTTGGAGTCCCCAGAGTGGGCTCCCTGCTCAGTGGGGAGCCTGCTTCTCCCTCTTCCTCTCCCCCTTCTCCAGCTTGTGCTCCTTATCTCTTTATCAAATAAATACATAAAGTCTTAAAAAAAACAAAAACAAAAACAGAGGAATCATCATGGGCTACTCTGGGGTAGGAGGGGAAGAGAGAAGTACTTCATTATACAAAGTCCATTTGAAATGGAAATCTCACTGTGGAATTGAATTTTGAAAGAAGAGATTAAACAATTCTGTTAGTTTCTAGGCTTAATATATTAGAGTGCCATACCTGGGAGATGATTTACTCAGCCAAACTACATATTTCAGGCACTAGTATGCGATTTATTCATTGGTTCATCTCTTCATTTGGCTGAGATTTATTGAGAAGCTACTATGTAAAAGGTACTATGCTAGAGACTTAGAAATACCCAAATAACAATCATAATTATGATTATAATAATCAATGTTTACTGAGTATTATACATCCAGCTCTATGCTAGGCTCTTGATATATCATCTAATTTAATTCTTATAGCAACACTATGATATGTGTTATTATCCCCATTTCTCAGATGAAGAAATGGAGGCACAGATTAGAAAAGTAGCTCACCTAAGATCCCATAACCAGTAATTGGTGGAGTCAAATTATGAACCCCAGGCAATCCGACTCTAGGATGTGCACTCTTAATTACACATGAGTTCTGGTCTCCTCTGTACCAGCGGGGTCTCAAGATCTAAGTGCTTGTCCCCCAAAGCCCCATATTGAGCAAAGAGCTGAGCCTAGTTTCTTGTGGACCAGTTGCCATGCAGAGTCCTGTCACATTGCAGCTCTGGCAGGAACAACCTTGCACAGATAGGGTCCTGTACCAAACCCACAGGCAAACCTCACTGAGCAAGCCTGGGCTCTCGGAGTGGAGTCAGACTTAAAGAGTGTGAAAATAAGATGTCAGAAAGAAACACAGTTGTTAGAGGTTTACAGAAACAGAGCTAACTAAGAGGTGGAAACCATAAACCATAACTGACCTGCAGCCATAAATTAAAGGGGAAATTAGATGCTCAAAGGGCCTCAGGCCTTACTCATTTCCCTCTGTAAGCCTGAACAACACCTGCAGCGAAGCAAAAACACTTCAAAAATGAAAACGAGTTAGAAATACAGTGAAATAAATATAAACATATTTTACATACAAATGAAAAAATGAGTAATTGTGTTCAACCTAACTTAGCAATCTATCACCTTTTTCCCCAAAACGTTTAATGCAAAGGAAACAAAATCTAATGCATGCACCATCCAGACAAGTAAACTGTGACATAATAAGGAAGTATGTACTTGGTTTCTGCCCAGATTCCTCACACACAACTCCTAAAATCCTTTGAATTACTTAAGTGATAGGAGTGAGAGGAGCATCTCTTGTTTTTTTGCTTTTGTTTTTGTTTTTGTTTTATGAGCCCCTGTCAACCACACCTGAGTGTGTTAATGAGCTGGCTCTGGAGGGTGGGGGCTTGTTGGGCTAGGAACCAGCCTCCAGATTACAGAGGATTAGAACTTTTTTTTTTAATATTCTGTTTATTTATTTGACAGACAGAGATCACAAGTAGGCAGAGAGGCAGGCAGAGAGGGAGGAGGAAGCAGGCTCCATGCTAAGCAGAGAGTCCGATGTGGGGCTCAATCCCAGGACCCTGGGGTCATGACCTGAGCCGAAGGCAGAGGCTTTAATTTAACACACTATGCTACCCAGGCGCCCCCAGAGGGTTGGAACTTTAATTCCACTCCACCACCAGCTCTGGGGAGAAGAGAGTAGAGAGGGGCTGGAGACTGAATCACCCACTGCTAATGATTTAATCAATCATCCCTGCATAAGGGAGCCTCCATAAGAACCCTTAACAATGGGATTCAGAGAGCCTTTGCTGAGAAGGGAGGGGGTGCAGAGAAAGCACAGTGGGTCTGTGCCTTTTCCTGAATACTTTGTCCTTATACATCTTTTCCATTTGGCTGTTCCAGAATTGTATCCTTTATAATAAAACAGGAAATCTTAAGTAAAGCACTTTCCTGAGTTCTGGGAGCTGTTCCCACAAATTACCAAACCTGAGGAGTGGGGGTTGTGGGATCCCTTGATTTTAGCCTGTTGGTCAGAAGCACCGATGACAATTTGGGATTCAGGATTAGCATCTGATGTGGGCTTTAGTCTTGTGGGACTGAGCCCTGAACCCGTGAGGTCTAAGCTAACTCCAGGCAGTTAGTGTCAAGAATTGAGTGAAGCTCTGGGACACCCATTTAGTGTCCACTGAAAATTAGACAATAGCTTAAGGAGGAAAACCCACACGTTGGTGTCAGAATCACTGAAAGTAGGAGGAAATAGGTTTTGGGGTTTTTGTTTTGTTTTTTCTTTTAGAACTGCAATAAGTGAATTATGTAAGCCAAACACAACATGTTTGGAGTTTAATCTGCCCCATAAATTCCCAGATTTATGGAGACTTGAATGTATTCAATACAGGAAAAAATGTTCAGGTTGTTGCAGTGTGTGTTTCTACACCACCAAGCAATTAACTCAGTTCTCCTCTGACACTGATCAAGGTGTTCCACAGCCTGAACTCAGTTCTGACACTAGCTACCTAGAGACAAGGTCAGATCCCCCAGGGTAAGGGCTCAGCCCCAGGAGACTGATCCCACTTCAGATGCCAAACCTGCTATAAATTGGAGGCTTTCATGACTCCCTCCTCAGGTTTGATTAATTTGCCAGAGCAGCTCATAGAACTCAGGAAACCAGTATACTCACTAGATTACCAGTTTATTACAGAGGATAGTAAAGGATACAAATGAAAGCAGTGAAGGGATACCTAGGGCAAGGTCCCGAACACAGGAGTTTCAGTCCCCATGGACTTTGGGGCTGGCATGTGGAAGTGTTTTGGTTCACCAACCTGGAAGCTTTAACCCCTCCTTTTGGATTTTTATGCAGGCTCCATTACAGAGGTTTGATTGATTAAATCATTGGCCACTTGTGATTGATTCAGCTTCCAGCCCCTCTCTCCTCCCCAGAGGTCAGGGGAATGGGGCTGAGAGGTCTAGCCCTCGAATCAGGACTGGTTCCCCTGGCAAGCAGCACCCATTCCTGGTTTACCTAGTACCCTTCCAAAAGTCATTAACATAACAAAAGACATTTTATTGCTCTCAGCACTCAGGAAATTCCCATATAACAGGCATAATGAGAAAAGCCTCACCTTTCAGAAAGGAATGTGCCCATTTACAGAGAATCCTGGGGAATGTTGGCCCCATAGACTTGGCCAGGCCTCTTCTCTCACTCACCAAACCTATACCCTGCCATTGACAAATGTTTCCCAGCTGGGTTTTTATTATTATTTTTAAAAATAAAAATAAGGTCCTGAGAATTCTAAATGCTTACTTTATGGTAGAATAGATTGTTAAATCAAACAAAGCATTAAAACATTTGAGGGACAAGCATTTTTCTTTGAGCTTGAGGTATATAATCTCCAAGACAAATACTGTTTTCCTCTTTAGCAAATGCTGATTGACCCATGTAAACTGGAGACTGCTTCTGAAGCATTCAGAAAATCCTGTTTCTTTTACGCCTAAGGATATTCATAAAGCCACTTATTTTTTTAAATGATACACATCTACAGAAAATATATTATCTTAATATCCACAAATAGAGGCCATAATACTTTAACTCTCAAAACACCCCCTGGAATCTTCTAAATGTGAGACTCACCACACATCCACCATCCACACAGCACTTCAGGGCACAATAAAAATTAAGATTTGCACGGGAAATCAATTTTCTTTAGTTACACATTTAACCTAAGCACTATGGCAACAGAAAATGAGATAAAGTAGGTCACGAATTTCAACTAGAACGGCTTAGATGAAATAAAAGCTCACTTGTAAGTTGTTGCTCATCTTTTAGGAGTCTTTATTTAAAAATTCTTATATTTCACATGCCCCAGCCAATGTAATCTAACAACAATCTAGCAGTTAAGAATTGAAGGCCTTGAATGGAATTCATTCAATTTCTGTATCTATTTCATATGGTTTGCCAATTAAGTAGTAGTGTCCATCTCTATACTAAAAAAAATAGATAAAGAAGGGAATTCTAGGTAAAAGGAAGAGCTATATGAGTATATAGTCATGGAAGGGCCCAGGATACTATTCGAGATCATTTGGAGGATGATCAAAACCAGAGACAATAAAGGGATTAAAAAAAAAGAAAAGAGGATATGCTTCTGTCACTACTAGCTTGAGAGAATCATCAATGGTCTCCTAGGAACCTAGCTGAATACATATGCCAGGTACTTAGGCTATTTTTATCCACAAAATAAAATGAAATTAAGGCTCCGTGGTGCAATGGATAGCATATTGGACTTCTAAAATGAAATTAAGTTCTCATACCTTTTACAGTATTTTCTGATTCCATCTTCCTTTGCCTCTGGGGTAAATGTGACCCTTTATCCTACTAACCCATGTTTTTTTATTCCAACTCCAGCTACGTCTTCAATGACCTCTTTGCACTAAATATCCTTTCCTCTTTGCCCTCTTTCATGAATAGAAGTTATGTGCCTTTTGAGTCAGAAAGATTTGTCTGTTTCATCTGCCAAAATAATAGCTGTGTGATCTTGGGAAGGTCCCACCACCTAGCACTAAGCCTAGAACAGAGTCAGCTCTCAATAAGGATACTTATTATTCTTCTCCCCTCCCTTCTCTCTTGATGTGTTGCTTCCCATCCAACTTATAAACCTGCCCAGCTGTCTCCTTTCCTGCACCTGCACACCCACCCACACACTTTCCCTCAACTTTTTTACATTCTTAAACTTCCCACCTGCCCATCACTGTGGAAGAAAGAAGAGTCGGCGTGGAACCATTCGGGTCCTTACTTCCCAGTCATTCCTAGCCACATTGCGGCCTGAATTCTACTTCCACATCTATTCTATCACCCAAGCCAACATTCTTTCCTTTTTTTCTTAAGATTTTTTTGAAAGAGAGGGAGAGTGAGAGTATGATAGGGGGAAGGGGCAAAGGGAGAGGGAGAAACAGACCCCCTGCTGAGGAGGGAGCCCAATTCGGGGCTCCATCCCAGGACCCTGAGATCATGACCTGAGCTGAAGACAGATGCTTAACCGGCTGAGCCACTGAGGCACCCCTCCTTAGTTGTTTTGTTTTGGTTTTAGATTTTCTTCATTTGAGAGATAGATAGAGAGAGAAAACATGTATGGGAGCAGGAGGAGCGGCAGAGGGAGAGAAAGAGAGAGAATCTTAAGCAGGCTCCACACCAAGCAAGGTGCCCAAATCGGGGCTTGATCTCATGACCCTGAGATCATGACCTGAGCTGAAACCCAGAATCAGATGCTTAACCAACTGAACCACCCAGGCACCCCTGCTTTGTTTTTAACCACTTAACCTGTCTTCCAACATTTAGCACCACTGGATACATCTAGAACCTCTAGAACGTTCCCCTTCGCTAGTCTCCAGGCAACTGGAGAAGTCCTTGTTCCTCTCCCCATCCCTGCTTCCTCCACTCCTCTGACAGCTCCTTCTTTGGCTCTGTACTGACTCCACTGCTCCTCCCTGCGCCTTGGAACAGGTTTCCCAGTCACATGGATATGAAAAAGTCAAAGGTAAAACTACGGTGACTCCAATCAGAGCCCTCAAAAGTAGCACCACCCCAGCAATAGTTTTGGCAAAATGGAGATCACTTATTCAGATAAGTCTTAAATGTTGCTCCCTAACCAAAAACAAACACAAAACCTGAGATGATCTTTAAACTGCTCCATAACCCAGCAACACAGAACAAAGTGAGGGGAAACCAGAAAATGTGTCTAGAGCTCTACAGAAAGCACAGTAGAGAATGTTCTTCCTCCTCGTCTTTGCCTATGCAGATCTACACAGTAGCTGGTAGGAGCAGAAACATCTAAAACTACATACGTAACTGCTGAACACGTAAAGATTGCTAATCAATTACAGATTAGTTGAGCTTTTCCTACAATTATTTTTAAAATCCTGGATCCAAAGAAATCTTCACTGTGTTGTGTATCAGTTATGACTCTTATACAGATGAACATCAGGAAATGGTACAGAATCAGATAATAACAAACATAGAAAAAGAACGGAAACTTCTCCCTAACCATCCTTTGTAAGGCCTTCACTAATTTTCAACTAAGAAAGCAGTAGAGTTAATACAAAAATCATGGTGTATATTACCACAATTTGCCATATACATATTGGTTAATAGTGTAGGCCCTAGAATAAGATTGCCTTGCTTCAAATTCTACTTCCACCACTTCTTGACCGTGTGAACTGGTAAAGTTATTTCAAAGTTCTCTAAGACTCTGTTTGGCTAATCTATTAATCAGGGGAAATGGTGGTATTTTTTTCCACAGGGATTTTGAAAAGATTAAATGAGAAAATGTACAAAAAGTACTTAGCACAATGCGAAAAGTGGTTTGCATTTGAGATACGTTATGTAAATATTTTTCTTTTGCTACATCCCCAGATTTAGCTCCTCCCTTTCTGAGAAATTCTGCTTTAATTGCTGGTAAATAAACAAATGTGTGTGAGTGTGTGTGTGTGTGTGTGTGTTCTATAGCTAAATTGGGAGATAAAGCAGGGGAATCTTGGCTATAAGTAGACAGAATCATCTCCTAAGTTTACAAGGCCTCAGTTTCTGCCCAGAATAGAAATTGACTCCCATTCTCTACTTCCTTCAGCAAAGAAGGGCGGGGGGGGGGGGAATTTAGCCCTTGACCTGGGAAAAGGAGGAAAAGTCTAAAGCTTCTACTATCAGATGGGCAGGAGTAAGGAAGAGTTAGTTGCCTTATCAAACCTCTTCTCCACCAGGGTAACTTTCTACTGTTTTATTATAATTTTTTATTAATTATTTTTATTAACATATAATGTATTATTTGCCCCAGGAGTACAGGTCTGTGAATCATATCACAAACCCTCCCCAATGTCCATAACCCCACCACCCACTCCATACACCACCCCCCAGCAATCCTCAGTTTGTTTTGTGAGATTAAGAGTCTCTTATGGTTTATCTCCCTCCCGATCCCATCTTGTTTCATTTTTTCCTTCCCTAACCCCCAAATCCTCCACTCTGCCTTTCAAATTCCTCATATCAGGGAGATCATATGATAATTGTCTTTCTCTGATTGGCTTATTTCGCTTAGCATAATACCTTCTAGTTCCATCCACGTCATCACAAATGGCAAGATTTCATTTCTTTTGATGGCTGCATAGTATTCCATTGTATATATATACCACATCTTCTTTATCCATTCATCTGTTGATGGACATCTAGGCTCTTTCCATAGTTTGGCTATTGTGGACATTGCTGCTATAAACATTTGGGAATGCGTGCATTTCTATCTTTAGCATAAATATCCATTAGTGCAATTGCTGGGTCTTAGGGTAGCTCTATTTTCAACTTTTTGAGTTATTATAATTTTTAACGGTTTTTTTTCTTTTTAATAATCTCAACACCAAACATGGGGTTTGCACTCATGACCCTGAGATCAAGAGCTGCATGTTCTCCTAAGCCAGCCAGTCACCCCTATTTTATTATAATTATAAAAGAATTCTGATCCTGAAAGTGGGAGAAGTAACCAAAAATCATGATTTCATAACTCAGAGATAACAACTATTAATATGTGGAAGCAATTTCTTCAGTCATTTCCTATGCATCTATTTACACATCTATGATTAAAATAGTTGAGGGGCACCTGACTGGCTCAATCAGATCATTTGACTCTTGAACTCTGGGTTGTAAGTTCGAGCGCTACATTAGGTGCTGAGATTATTTAAAAACAAAAATCTTTTAAAATATAAAAAATTTTTTTAATTAAAAAATCTTTTAATATATAATTAAAATAGTTGAGATCAGTGCTATATACAGTTTTGTCCACCTTTCTAACTGTTCTATTATGAGCATTTTTCAATGTCACTGAAATGTCTTCAAAATATTCTTTCTAATGACTACAAAATTGTCCAATGGATGAATATATTATAATTTATGTATTTATTTTAATAACTACTGTTATTTTCTAATCTCAAAATAAATTGCATATCCACTTATAAAATTAGAAAATATAATGTATAAGTCACCTATAATCTTCCTGCTCAGATATAACCACTGAGTTAATATTTTGATATATTTCCTTCTAGTATTTTTCTGTGACTAGCTATTACATACTTAAAATAATTGAGGCCATATATTAAAAGAATCTATCTGTGCTATTAATAATGCTTTCAAAACAGTTTTAGTGCTTTTAAAATATTAGATGATAGACGTCTGATCTCACTCTCTTACTGGTAGGGAAGAAAGAAATTTCAAAGCCACTAAAAACAAAAAATGTCCCGAAATAGAGGGGAAAGTTCTATATAAAACCAGGCCCTCTAAGTCAAAAGTTTCTCTAGAAAGAGTCCAGACTTGCTTGGCATGGAAAAGGCAAGCGGTTTAGCTTCCAAAAACCAGGTAGTCAAATCCAAGGTAGGGTAACTGTTTGAGTCAGAACTCTCTCACAAGTGACAGAGCCCTTTCTCAAACAAGTTCAAGAATAAAAATTGAAAGCAAAAAAACCTTGTTTTTAAAGAGAGATAAGCAGGGAAGTAGGAAGGAAGGGAGGAAAAGGGAGAAATATATTAACTGAGGAAAATCAAAACAATTTCTGTCACTGCCACATCCAGAGGCTCAAACAATGTCCTTAGGACTTTCTTATGAGTTATCTCTCCTCCCTATTCATCTGTGTTGGTATCATTCTCTCCACTATGGACAATATGGGGATTTTCTCGAAAGAAAGCTGGTCATAAGACTCTCTGGCTTATCTTTACAGATCTTGATCCCAAACAAGGAGATAGTCGTTTTCCTGGTGGTTTCCGAAGAACGTTATCAGCAGGGATTCTGGTTGTCTCTGCTGAACCAGCCAACCGTGGCCAGGGGGCTAGAGTCCCTGACTGGCGAAGCTGGTATCCGAGGACCACACCTGATGGAGTTGGGGGGGGGGGGCGGGTTCCGCTGAACCACAGGGCAGGAGATGTAGGGTTCTCCAAACAGAGAAGAAATGTCACCAGTCACGTCCAAGCAGGTAAGAGGTCAATGGTCACATCATCACAGGCAGCGGGATCGGGATCAGGAAAGGGCAGAGAGGAGACGTCTGGGAGTGATTCTGGGCCTGAGGTACATTCCTACATATTCAGGAGTCAGGAGCTGAATGTAGGCGTGGCCATCAGTGCCTCCCAGGCCGAGCTATGAATGTACCTTCATTTATTTAACCATTCCCATATGATTAGCCATTTACATTCTTCCAGCTTCCTTTTTCATCAGTAGTTATGCTAAGAACCACTTTTGTTTTTCATTTATTTTACAATAATCTTTATTCCTTTATGATATAAAATAAATATAAGTTCATGAATAAGTGCAGAGAGATAAATAAATAAATACCTGTATTTCTACTACCCAGGGGCAACCAAATTGTGTATGTGGTTGTTGTATTTGTATGTTGTATATAAACACACAGGCACATATATACTATATGCACATACAAAATTGATATTGTACTTCAAGTAGAATTTTCATTCATGATTTTTAGTCAAAGCTAAATAGAAACAACTTATGTTGTTAAATAGCCTTTGATGTTAACATCCTGATAGAGACCTATTTCATCATATAACTTATCAAACGTTTTTATCCATTTCTTGATTTGCAGGCGTTTAGGTTGTACCTATTTTTTTCACTGTTACAAGTAAATCTCTATTAGGTATAAATATTTACCTGCATCTCTGATTACTTCTTTCCGTAGAGTCCTGGAAGTGGAGATACTGGGCCAAAGCAAGCACATATCCTACCCATCTGAGTTGGGGTAAGTATATCAAGATATAGATATATATATATATATATATATATATATATATATATATATATCAAGTAACTATATCACTGGGGCCAACTATATCAAGTTTTAAGGTGAGGGGGAAATGACAACATTCTGTAAGGCCCAAGACAGTCAGAATGGGGATGGTGGGAACTGATTTAAACATGAAGGCTCTAACACTGACCTCATGGGGAAAAGACAGGATTTGTTTAGGTTGCATTCAACAAAATCATATCTTAACATAGATGATGTGGAGGTTCTCATTTTAACTTACACAGCTGCCACTAGTGGACTGACTAATGGAAAAACAAGTCCCCCTTCACCCCTTACCTCTATATTACTACTACTCTGGCTTGAGCCCCGTCCGCCCCCAGCTACCCAAGCTGTCCCAGAGAGAATTATCTCCACCAAGGAATGCAAGTAGAACAAAGTAGAGAATTATCTGTGCCGGAAATGTTCCACACTCTTCTTTCCCACATCAGCCAGAGAGGGGGAACGATACTTCCCAGAAGGCTCTACAAAGTCTGCTCTATGGGAAATGAGAATAAATAGAGTTCTCTAGCATCCTAGGGCAACGTGGCAGGGCTGGCTATTAGGAGCAGGAGTCCTGACAGGTTTGTACAGCTGTGAAAGGAGCAAGGCGGGGAAAGAGGAGTTGGAGAGAGACCATTGGGGGAGCAGAGTGAGTAGCAGAGATTTTTAGGGGCTGTTATGAATACAGAGCTTTCAAAAATAGAACTATGGCCAAGGAGGCTTCAGAGATGCTTTCTGTAAGATGCCATGTATTTGGTCTGGCTCTAAAAATAATATCAGAGATATGCATGAATCTCCCAGAGACAGATTCATGTTTCTTTTTCAAGTGACTGCACAGAGGATGGGCCACCTGAAGCCTAGGAAAAACTTCCAAAGGCAACCAAAATATGAGTCACCCTATTTTCCCTAGAAAGGAATTTGTAGATCCTACAGGAGCATCTACAAGAGCTGCAGACTTTGTTCACTCCACTATTTTTTTCCTCTCTGAGCCTTCGCACAAATGTTTAATACTTTTCTATTTTATAATTGGATTGACTCATCATGTTGTTGTGGAAAAGGTATTCTGGAGTAAGTTCTGGTCTTTTCTCTGCCCTGTAATTTTCTTTCCTTACCTTACCACATTCTCTTAGTTCAGTATAACTGATTTCATAGCCAAGGCCTTGCCTTACTTATCCTAGTACACTCCATAGCCTTGACCCAGAGCTTTTACCTAGTGTTGCAATATACATACTTGCCAAATTTCAGTGAAGGCAGAAAAAATAATGGGGGTTGCAAGGAGAAAGCTTTCAATCATTAAAAAGTCTGCTCTGTCTTCATTGGTTCATCAAATCAACAAACATGGATGATTTATTATAGAGAAAATTCATTTCTTCAGCCTGTTGTACAAAGTGTTTTCTGTTCCCCTTCAAGACTGTGACTTTTCATCTGAAGATCATTTTAAAATTGGCTTCTAAGCAAAGCATAATGTAGAATAAAGAAGAAAGAAGAGAGTTTCTTTGATAAAGACCTGGCTTCTCTTGTGAAAAGACAGAAGAGGTCAGGTGGGGTTCTCCATTTCTAAAGAGCAAATCACTCTTTTTGTATTGAGATGTTTTAAATTCTTTTTTTTTTTTTTTTTTTTAAGATTTTATTTATTTATTTGTCAGAAAGAGAGAGCACAAGCAGGGGGAGCAGCAGGAAGAGGGAAAAGCATGCTCCCTGCTGAGCAACGAGCCAGATGATTCCAGGATTCTGGGATCATGGCCCGAGTCGAGGGCAGACGATGAACCAGCTGAGCCACCCAGGTGTCCGTATTTAAAAAATTTTTTTTAAGATTTTATTTATTTATTTATTTATTTGACAGAGATCACAAGTAGGCAGAGAGGCAGGCAGAGAGAGGAGAGAGGAGGAAGCAGGCTTCCTGCCTAGCAGATAGCCCGATGCGGGGCTTGATCCCAGGACCCTGGTATCATGACCCGAGCCGAAGGCCGAGGTTTTAACCCGCTGAGCCACCCAGGCGCCCCTCTATTTATAATTCTTTAATCAAAAAAGGCTTTGGCCTGATAATTTAAGATAGGTATTTGATTTAGTTTATCTTATCTGAGGATGAAAGGAGAAAAGAAATGTGGTTTGAGAAGGGAGGAAGTCTTCTCAGGCCACTAGCCCCAAGACAAGAAAAAAAAAAAAGCCAAGAACTTACAGGTCAAAAGGACAGCAGTATCAAAGGAAAAAGGGACAGGAGTCTTAGGAGTTAACCCTTTGAGGGTGCTCCACTCCACTGCTGAAAGAAGCCAGACTGAGCAAAAGGAAGCTCACAGAACAACCTGTGGTCTTCGTATGAGTCCTGGTGTCTCTTTCCACCACACTGGCTTCCCAGCTCAATCCTGGCACTCTGCTGGTTTCTCAGGCCACGTGAGGGCAAGCACCTGTCACAATAAAGGAGTTAGGGATTGTTGTGAGGGAGAGAGCAGTGCAGTGAACAGTTCTCACTGTTTGCCTGGGACTCTGGGTGTTAGCACTAACAGTCCTACCTCCTGGCAAATCCCTCTGTTCCTTGCAACTTTTTTTCGCAACTTCAGAATGAAGATTGCATCTTCACAAATACCGTGTCACTCAATTATAAAACCAGAAAGGCAGTGAGTGCGGGACTAATCGACTGTGGGAAATGGGGAAACTCTCAGGCTATGGAATACATTTGTAAACATCTCACTGCAAATAGAGGGGAGGGCAATTCTGCAACATTTTTAGGATGCCAACAATGGTAAAAGTAAAGAGAATTTATGTATCAAATGTGCAGACTCTTTAGTATTAATGTTTTTATAGCAATGGAAGTTTGCGTTTGATTTGTTTTGGATTTAGAGGATGTTTTTACAAGGGATTGCTTTGATTAATTTGCAGCTATGCCCTCCCACCCATGCTTCCCAGAGCTGCTCAACTTTGAATCTTTCTAATAACACGGTGTGAGGAATGTAAACCTCATACTCAGGAAAGTACGCTTTTCACATTTCTTAATGTTCTGCTGAGAACCATCAGCCTGATGTATCACCGACCCTGTAAGTTCAGCTCCTCTAATAAACTAGGCACCCAACATTGCCCAGTCCTTTCCATGCTCCTCCAAATGCCAAGCTCATGCCACCCCCACTTGCTTTCCTGATTCACAGAAAACATAGGCTCATAAGAAGCCTGCCCCCGCCCCCGTTACCATCCTGCCGGAGGAACCTCAACCCTGAC
The DNA here is from genome assembly GCF_022355385.1 of Mustela nigripes. Classification (NCBI taxonomy): domain Eukaryota; kingdom Metazoa; phylum Chordata; class Mammalia; order Carnivora; family Mustelidae; genus Mustela; species Mustela nigripes. The sequence goes on along the minus strand of NC_081558.1, from coordinate 137,947,233 downwards.
TCCATCCACAGCTCTCTGCTTCTTCCTTTCCCCTGCCATAATGAAAGAAGTACTTCTTACTTCTAAGTGCATCTTTTACTTTGCTGGCTCCCTCCCAGGATGTCAATTATCATCACCTTCGCCTCTGTAAGAGACTTCAGTTGCTCCTTTTCTATGGCGCCATTCCCCCTCATTTAGAGGCGCTTAACTTGCTGCCATCTCTAAAAGACATTATTTCCCTATCCCAGTTGTTCTCAGCGCTGGCTGTTCATTCAAATCACCTGGGGAACTGTAAAAACTTTACGGTGGGGGCACCTGGATGGCTCAGTGGGTTAAGCCTCTGCCTTCGGCTCAGGTCATGATCCCAGAATCCTGGGATTGAGGCCCGCACTGGGGTCTCTCCCCTCAGTGGGGAGTCTGCTTCCCCCTCTCTCTGTCTGCTTCTCTGCTTACTTGTGATCGCTGTCTGTCAAATAAATAAATCTTAAAAAACAAAACAAAACAAAAAAACTTTGCGGTGCCCAGGCTGTACCTCGTAACAATTATGTCAGAAGTGGCCAGGGTGGGACCCAAGTGTGAGAATGTTTTTTAAAACTCTCCAGGTGATTCCATTGTGCAATCAGGATTAAGAAACACTGATTAACTTAACAATCTCTCCAGCTACCCCCACCTGTCCTCATTCACTGTCACATCTGCCTTGCCACCTCCTTTCCCTGATCCCCCCCCCATTCACGCAGTATCATCTGGCACCGCACCCTCTACCCCCTTTCTGCCCTCCGACGCCTCCGATTCTTCCAAGGAAGAATATTGATCCTTGTCATAGAAACAGAAAAAAGCATGGGTATATGGAAGGTTCTCAATATTCTGTAAAAGGACAGAGTTATGACTTGAGTTATGACTATTCATAGATGGCTTGAGGGGACAACCTGACGGAGCGTAGAGGAGGTGGATTCTCCTGCCTTCAGTCCAGCACCTTGCAAATAAGTAGGTCTGCTGAGTTGATTCCAAGTGAATTCTTTGGGGGAGAATAGAATAAACTGCGTATATCTTCATTTAGAAATGCTGACTCTAATAGTTAACAATACCGTGTTGTTATATTTGAAAGTTGCTGAGAGAGAAGATCTTGTAAGTTCTTATTATAACTATGTGAGTTGTGCATGTTAATGAAACTGACCGAGGTGATCATTTCGCAGTATTCACATTTATCAAATCATTATGTTGTATATCTGAAATTAACACAATATTTTACATTAATTGTATCTCAATTTTAAAAAGGGAAGAAGAGAAAAAGAGAAATGCTGACTCTCATTCCAGAACCCTTAGACTTAAATACAGTCTGAAAATCTCAAGTGTTTTAAATCTGTAAACGAGTCAGACGTAAATGATCTTAATAAAAAGGCCTAGTAAACCTGTTGCAAGATCTAGTCTATAAATATCGTGGGCATATTAAATATTTACACATGCATTATAATTTATTGCACAGTACTTACCCCCATATTCTACCCAACTTCCTTTCCTAAAAGCTGCTAGTTAATTTAAGGGAGTCTGTTCTATCATTTCCTTGCACCATATCTGCTCAGAATGGCATCATTTGTATGTGGTGGGGAGCCCTGGAAAAAAAGGTCACATCTGGTGATGGCACTGCTGGTTGAAATTCTGCAACCTTTCAGAGATTTGTTTTCTAAGGGAACAAGCCAAACAAAACAAAAAAACAAAAACAAAAAACACTGAAGTTCTAAAAGCCGTTGTTCTTACACTTTATTAAGCTGCAGTTTTTAAAATCTAAAATTAAGTTCCAATGATCAGTTCTAAGGGAGGCTGTTTTTCCATAGGACCCCTATGTGGCTGTTAGGAATTCCCGGGGTTAATAATTTGTCTTCGTGGCAAACCCCTGCTTCGTTTTCCTTTGCCCATCTGCACATTTTGCATGCACACAGGCTGTTGGTGTGCATATGTATGCCAGCCTTTGCATATGGAAGAGTATGCTTTCAAAAAGCAAGCTCATAAAAGTTCTAAAGGAGGTGGTGAGTACTTGGAGGGGGTCCAGCCACACGCTGCAGATGGCGCTGCTGTGATGTGGAAGGGGGTTAGTTCACAGCTCAGATCAGTCCTCCCTGCTCCTCAGAACCTCGGGGCTCTTGAACGCATGGCACTGGCTCTGCACATTTACTATTTATGAGGGCCTTGCACACGACACTAAGTATGAAATTCATGGAGGATAAATGCAAGGCTGTATTTAATGAATGCAAAATAATGCCTGCTCTCCCTTGTTTGCAACTTGGAGGGGAAAAAATTGCTCTAAAGGCTAAAACCAGGGTCAGTGTTTGATAATAATGAAGAAGAATGATAGTGGTCATCAAACTCTCTAATTTGCTGTGAAAGAGGAAACAAATAATAGGCTAGCTATGATCTTGGGGGTGTCTCGATCTTTTTCACTTAGTGCCACAGAAAGCCAATTGTCTAGTGAAAGTAATGCTTTGTGTGCCTTTAGGTCATGTTACTGCCTGAGGAGGCTGCTAGATGGGAAGGGAGAATGGAAGGAGTATTTGATCTGACAAAGAGTATGTAAAACATTAAATTGGGATAGCTGGGGAGCATTTGGAATGTCTCATTTTGAATTCAGGGTTTTTTACACCTGAATTTTTCCTAATGAGTTCAAGTCTGCAATAAGGTTTGCAACAAAGACCAACATAAACAGCACTGGCCCCTAACTGATTTTGACTCTGAACTCTAGCCATAAAGCAATTGTAATTTGGGGTCAGTGCTGAGCTCAGGTCAGAGGAAGGGGACAGAATTGCGATTTACTTTTGAAGATTCCTGTTCCATTTAACTGGCATTCCACAGCGCCTAGTGCAGCTCCTTGCACAGAGCTGGTACTCAAAAACATTTGTGGACCGGAAAGGACTGCTACCCCCTGGGCAAGCACAATAAGGGTGGGAGGTGGGGACGGAACAACACTTATCTGAGCTTGTGCAGCTGAGAGAGAATTGCTTTATAGTCAAGAGTGACCTCTGAGGGAGGGAAAGGGAAGGGCGAATGGCTGACGTGCCTTGGAACAAAGCTTTTGTTGGGTTAAAAACACAAATGCCTTGGTGCTCAGATAATGCAAAGCAGTGAGAAACAAATATGATCTAAACCATTTACAAGGAAAGGGGGAGCTTGTTTGGGAAGGACAATTCCGGGGTTATTGCGTTATCCATTTATACATGAGTTCATCCCAGGGGTGGACATCCTACTCAGCAGGGGTCATTCTGGTCCCTTACCTAGGCATGGCTGGCTAGGAAGCCATGGAGTGTCTGTACCCCCTCCTGGGGGTACAACCTGTGTATTTGTCAGATGAATTTATTAACGTATTACATTAAATTGGCAGTGGCTTAGGCTATGGTGAACTGATTTCAGAGAAAGCACATTAAAAGTAAGAGGTGATCTGTGCATCCCAACATGGAAACATCAGTGGTCAGGTTGGTGGAGAAGGCAATCAAAGGATAACATACTGGTTTAGACATTTGTTCTTTGATAACCGTTCCTGAGAATTATTTCTTATTAAGAAATGATTAATAATGAGCCTTTACATTGAGCCCATTTCTAAGTTCTTACGCGGTAGCTTTTAGGGGCTGATGGAGGATGACTGCTACTGAGGGCAGCAGGCACCAACAGAGCAGATGAGATTGTCCAGGTAGGGTGCAGAGAGAGCAGTAGGGCTAGGGCAGACACGTGAGCATGTACATTTTGGAGAAGTGCCAAATGAAGAGCCTCAAAGGAGACAGAAGGAACTATTAAGGATGATCAGAGGAAAACCAGGAGATGTCATTGCGTGATAGAGACACCAAGAGAAGAAAGTGTCTCTAAAGCAAAGGAGTAAGTTTCAATAAATTATAATAATGAGCTTTGTAGAGTTATTCCATGAGAGGATTTTCTTTGTCTATTTAGCTCCTTCAAGCATCATAGAGTTCTGTAACTACCTGGATATTTCTGGGGTTAGTGATCCAGAAATATATGTAACCTACCCAGATGCTTCATTAAGTATTCACGTTTTGAATACATCTACCATGACCCATGCTTCCTGAACCCACTATTGAGTCACATGAGTTGACAGTGGGGCAAAAATTTCACATCAGGTTAGAATGGAAAATTTTGAGTAAGGAAGCGATGGGTGTTTCTTCTTAGCTTTTGACTTAAGCACTGAGACATCATATTTATAATATCTTCCTGTGAAGTCTCTCTATCCCTCACTGTTTTTTAATATCTAAATAAAGACTTTTCCCAAGACCATTACACCTTTTTTATTTTATTTATGTATTAAAGATTTTTATTTATTTATTTATTTATCTAACAGAGTGAGAGAGAGAGAGCACAAGTATGCAGAGCAGCAGGCAGAGGGAGAGAAATAAGCAGGCTCCCCACTGAGTAGGACCCTGGAGCATGACCTGAGCCAAAGGCAGCTGCCTAACCAACTGAGCAACCCAGGTGCCCCATTACACCTTTTTAAAAAATAAATATTTGTTTATTTTTTCTTATGTTTTCCTTTGGCATTTTATTTTTTTTTTAAGTTAGTTTTTCAGTGTTCCAAGACTGTTTCCAATGAAACTTTTATTTTTTATTTTTTAAAGAGAGCACCAGCATGTACACATGTGCCCATGAGCTGTTAGAGGAGGAGGGAGGAAGGAGAGGAAGAGAGAGAATCTTTTTTTTTTAATTGAGGGGCTATTATTTGCTCCGTGCTATTTCTCTTTTAAAAACTTTTATTTAAATTCAATTTAGTTAATACAGAGTGTATTATTAGTTTTAGGGGTAGAATTTAGTGATTCATCAGTGCATATAATAACCAGTGCTTATTGCTTCATGTGCCCTCCTTAATGCCTATTACCCAATGACCCCATCCCCCCACCACCTCCCCTCCAGCAACCCTCAGTTTGTTTCTTACAGGTAAAGGTCTCTTACGGTTTGCCTCCCTCTCTGTCTTTATCATATTTTATTTTTTCTTCTCTTCCCCGACATTCATCTGTTTTGTTTCTTAAATTCTACATATGAGTGAAATCATATGGTATTTGTCTTTCTTTGACTGGTTTATGTCACTTGGCATGATACACTCTAGTTCTATCCAAGTCATTGTAAATGGGATTTCTTTATTTTTAGTGGCTGAGTAATACTCCTCTGTGTGTGTGTGTGTGTGTGTGTGTGTGTGTGTGTGTGTGTATACACCATATCTTCTTTATCCATTCTTCTTTGATGGACATCTGGGATCTTTCCATATTTCAGCTATTGCGGACATTGCAGCTACAAACATTGGGATGCATGTGACTCTTTGAATCACTGTTTGTACCCTTTGGATAAATACCTAGTAGTACAATTCCTCAGTCATAGGGTAGTTCTTTTTTCAACTTTTTGAGGAACCTCCATACTGCTTTCCAGAGTGGCTACACCAGGTTACATTCCCACCAACACTGTAAGAAGGCTCCCCTTTCTCTGCATCCTTGCTAACATCTGTTGTTTCCTGAGTTAATTTTAGCCATTCTAACCAGCCAAATATCACCAGTGTGAGGTGATATTTCATTGTGGTTTTGATATGTATTTGCCTGATGATGAGTGGTGTTGAGCATCTTTGCATGTGTCTGCTGGCCATCTGATGTCTTCTTCGGAAAAATGTCTGTTCATATCTTTTGCCCATTTGTTGACTGGATTATTCATCTTTTGGGTTTTGGGTTTGATAAGTTTGGATACTAGCCCTTTATTTGGCATGACACTTGCGAATATCTTCTCCTAAGCCTTTAGTTTTGTTAAGATTGTTTCCTTTGCTGTGCAAAAGCTTTTTATCCTGATGAAGTCCCAATAGTTCATTTTTGCTTTTGCTTCCCTTGCCTTTGGAGACTTGTCTAGCAATGCTGTGCCCAAGGTCAAAGAACTTATTTCCACTGAGGTCAAAGAAGTTGCTGCCTGTGTTCCCTAGGATTTTGATGGATTCCTGTCTCACATTTAGATCTTTCAATCATTTTTGACCCTATTTTTGTGTATGGTATAAGAAAGTGGTCCAGTTTCATTTTTCTGCATGTGGCTGTCCAGGTTTCCCAACACTATTTGTTGAAGAGACTCTTTTTTCCATTGGTTATTCTTGACTGCTCTGTCGATGATGAGTTGACCATAGAGTTGAGGATCCATTTCTCAATTCTCTATTCTCTTCCATTGACCTATGTGTCTGTTTTTAAACCACTGCCATACTGTCTTGATGACTACAGCTTTGTAATACAGCTTGAAGTCTGGAATTGTGGTGCCACTAGCTTTTGTTTTCTTTTTCAACGTAACTGGCTATTTGGAGACTTTTCTGGTTTCATACAAAATTTCAGAATTCTTTGTTCCAGCTCTGCGAAAAATGCTGGTGGTATTTTGATATGGATAGCTTTGAATGTATAGATTGCTTTAAGTAGTATAGACATTTTAACAATGTTGTTCTTCCAATCCATGAGCATGGAATGTTTTTCCATTTCTTTGTGTCTTCGTCAGTTTCTTTCATAAGTGTTCTATAGTTTACAGAGTACAGATCATTTACCTCTTTGATTAGGTTTATTCCTAGGTATCTTATGGTTTTGGGTACAATTTTGAACAGGGTTGATTCCTTGATTTCTCTTTCTGCTCCTTCATTGTCAGTGTATAGAAATGCAACAGACTTGTGTGTGTTGATTTTCTATCCAGCCACTTTGCTGAATTTCTGTATCAGTTTTAGCAATTTTTTTGGTGGATTCTTTCAGGTTTTTACATAGAATATCATGTTCTGTAAAGAGTAAAAGTTTGACAACTTCTTTTCCAATTTGGATGTCTTTTATTTCTTTTTGTTGTGTGACTGCTCAAGCTAGGAAGTTCCAGTACTATGTTGAACAACAGTGGTGAGAGTGGACATCCCTGTCATGTTCTTGACCTTCGGAGAAAAGCTCAAAACTCTCAGTTTTTCCCTTATTGAAGATGATATTTGCTGTGTGTCTTTTTTTTTTTTTTTTAAGGATTTTATTTATTGAGAGAGAGAGAGAAAGAAAGAGAATGAGCAGTGGGGAGAGCCAGTGGGAAAAAGAAAGAGAAGAAGACTCCCCACTAAATAGGGATCCCAGTGTGGGTCTTGATCTCAGGACCTTGGGATCATGACTTGAGCTGAAGGCAGATGCTTAACCAACTGAGCCACCCAGGTGCTCCCTGCTCTTTTTTATTATTCTTATTTTTAAGATTTTATTGTTTATCTGAGAGAGAGAAAATGAGTGGGGAGAGGGGAAGAGAGAGAGGGAGAATCTGAGTAAGAAGCCTGGTGTGGGATTCCATCCCAGGACCCTGGGATCATGACCTGAGCTGAAGGCAGACGTTTAACTGCCTGAACCCCTCAGATGCCCTCCTGTTTTCATTTGCTGTCATGTATTTTTAAATTTTTCTTTAATTTCCCAATTGACCTATTCATTCTAGTAGGATGTTTTTTAACCTTCATGTATTTGTGGTCCTTCCAAATTTCTTCTTGTGGTTGACTTCAAGTTTCATAGCATTGTGGTCTGGAATTATGCATTGTATGATCTCAATCTTCTGTATCAGTTGAATCCTGATTTGTGACTCAGTATGTGGTTTATTATGGAGAATGTTCCATGTGCACTTGAAAAGAATGTGTATTCTGCTGTTCTAGGATGAAATACGGGGTATATATCTGTTAACTACCTCTGGTCCATTCAAAGCCCTTGTTTCCTTGTTGATCTTCTGCTTAGATGATCTGTCCATTGCTGTGAGTGAGATGTTAAAGTCTTGTACTATAACTGTATTATTATCAATGAGTTTCCTTAATTTTGTCATTAAATGATTTATACATTTGGCTGCTCCCAAGTTAAGGGCATAAATATTTGTACTTGTTACATATTCTTTAGACACTTTTATTATGATATAGTGTCCTTCTGCATCTCTTATTATATAGTCTTTGGTTTAAAACCTAGTTTGATATAGGGATGGCTACTCCAGCTTACTTTTGATGTCTATTAGCATGAGAAATGGTTCTACACCTCCTCACTTTCAAATCTGGGTCTAAAATGAATTGGGAGAAAGAGAATCTTAAGTAGGTTCCAAAACCAGCATGGAGCCCAATGCAGGGGTCGATCTCACAACCCTGAGATCATGAACTAAATTGAAATCAAGAGCTGCCCAAGTGCCCCCCAAAATAAATATTAAGATTATTTCTATTCTAAGAGTAAGGCTCATTAGAGAAAATTCTAATTGCAGAAAATATAAGAATTGAAGAAAATCACCCATTTTACCAAAATCCAGTCTCTGTTAAGATTTTTTTAAAAGATTTTATTTATTTATTTGAAAGAGAGAGAGACAGCAAGAGAGAGAACACAGCAAGATAAGTGGGAGATGGAGAAGCAGGCTTCCCTCTGAGCAGGGAACCCGATGAGGGGCTTGATGCATGACTCTGGGATCATGACACGAGCTGAAAGGAGACGTTTAATCGACTGAGCCACCCAGGCACCCTTCTGTTAATATTTCTAAGGGTGTTTCTTTTCCAGCTTTCTTCTACACATTTAAAATTTCCTTTTTTACAGTTCTGACTATTGTAGTTTCATTATAGTTCTATGTGTTGCTTTTTCTCCACTTGACATGATAAAATACAATTAGTTTCCCACTTTAAAGTCCTCACAAAGATTATTTTCAATGATTACATTACACAATTTATTTAACAAGACCTATATGGTTAAACATTTGTATTAATTTCTAATTTTTTATTATCATAAGGAACTCTGCCTTTAATACATTTATTAATGTTCGGCAATTTGTCACAATATTTAATTTAATAGATTAAGAATTATGAGTGTTTTTGACATTATTGAATTAATTTGCTAAATTTCTGCCTAAGTTGGGTCCCAGTAATCTTTGTTTAAGCACAGGCTTTAGAGTCACCTCCAAGTAGAATCCCAGCTCCATGGGCTGGAGTGAGGCCCTTAGAGGTCCTCACCAATAATAAAAGTGTAGGGTGCCACCTGCCTCTGGTCTCCTGCAAAAGGTACCTTGAAGTAAATAAAACACCCAGCTGAAAATAGGTTGTGAAAAAGGCTAATGAATAAATGTTTCCCTGTGATGACTACTTTAATGAATTTATTTTTTGAGCATCAAATTTCACACTGCATTAATTTTTTTTCCTCTTTTTTATTGCTCCCATTTTACTAGTCCCTTTGGCACATATAAGTGAACACTTGGTTCACTTATAGAATGATGGAGTCCCAGAGAACCACCCTTTGTGCCTTTGAGAACTCAGTAAGTTCAATGGGTCTCTCTAAAACTTATCTTTAAACCAAAGATAATGATATGTATTTTATTGGTTGTTTTAGGGGTTAAAATTGTTTGCTGCTTAGCACAGTGTCTGTCCTGTTAGTAAGCATTCAATAAATGATACCTGCTGTTGATATTTAAAAAAAAAAGTTTTAATATAATCACTGCGCCCACTGTGGGGTTTGAACTCATGACCCCCCGAGATCAAGAGTCACACGTTCTCTCAACCGAACCAGCCACGTGCCCCTGTTGCTATTTTTATTTTTTATTTTTTTTAATTTTTTTTAAAGATTTTATTTATTTATTTGACAGACAGAGATCACAAGTAGGCAGAGAGGCAGGCAGAGAAAGAGTGGAAGCAGGCTCCCTGCTGAGCAGAGAGCCTGATGCGGGGCTTGATCCCAGGACCCTGAGATCATGATCTGAACTGAAGGCAGAGGCTTAACCCACTGAGCCACCCAGGCGCCCCCCCCTGTTGATATTTTTAAAGAGCTATGATGGGGGAGCCTGGGTGGCTCAGTCAGTTAGGCGTTCAGCTTTGGTTTGGGTTGTGATCCCAGGGTCCTGGGATGGAACCCCATATGTGGCTCCCTGCTTAGTGGGGAGTCTGCTTCTCTCCCTCTGCCCCTCCTCCTCCCTCTGTCCCTCCCCATCTCCCTTGCTCATGCTCTCTCCCTCCCTCACTCTCTTTCTCAAATAAATAAAAATCTTTAATAAAAAATCAAAATAAAAAAAATAAAGAGCTATGATGGTTTACATTCTTATGTACCCACAAAATAGGACAGTACTTACCATCACAAAAAAATCTTTAATCATGTAGTGGTTTTTAAAAGTGGAGTCATAGCCTTCTTTAATTTAGCTTTCTTTGCTTACTAATGAAATTGAAGCTTTTTTCCATAGGTTCTGTTCTCATTTAGAATTGTAAATATGGGTTTAAGTCTCAGTTCTTCCACTCATTTGCACTGTTATAAGGTCCTTGGTGGCAAGCAATGGAACACCTAGGCTCAGTGGAACTAAATAAGGACATGGATTCTCTCCCATAAGATGGAGCTCCAGATAGAGCTCCCCCCGGGGGGCTTGCAGGATTAAAATTCGGGGGCCAGATAATGAGCACTAGAACTCCAGATAATGAGCACTACCACTTTGAGCCAGTTCCAAATTTTAAAAGTCCTTGGAAGGTATGGACTAACAGGTATGGACTAACTCACAGGCTCATCTTAGACCCATTGCCATGATCATAGGAATGTCTACCTTGATGGTCAGACCTGGAGCAAGGCTCTCCCTGTCATCAGGGAGAAGGCCTAGTGTGGTTAGTCCTTCTAATTCCTTCACTTGAATGGAGAACAAGTCATTCCTCAAAGGAAATATGTGTATTGGCTTGGGAAGAGGGGAGGGGAAGATTGCAAGAAAAGCAACCAAGGTGCTGAGTAGACAAAAGCAACAGCTGCAATCTGCAAATTGGCATGCAAGGCCATTTGTGATTTCCCCCGACACAGCTCCAGCCTACATTTTGCTTTTGACTCCGTGCGTCTCATCCTGTTAGGAACACTGAACTTCTGTTGAGCTCTGCACCTCCTGGGCTTCCCCTTTGCCTGTGCCACTCCTTCCTCATCTAACCCCTCCATGTAGATAATCCCAATTCGTACTTCAGCATCTGCTGCAGTTGTCACCTTCTCTAGGAAGCCTACAAGGACTCCATGCTTCCCTCCAATTAGAGTTAGAATCCTGAAAGGGCTTGTGGTGCTAGGGGCTTCCCCCGAGCAGAACACTTATCGCATCGTATTGGGATACAATCCAGCTCATTTAAGCAGAAATTTATTTATTTAATACAAGGTATAAGGTAACTTAGAGAATTTCAGAGAGGTAAGGGAGCCAAGCTTGGTTATTACTCAGCCTGTGAGCAAAACAGTTAGGAGAAACATCCAATATCCTATAGAAAATTCACAGCTAGCCACTGCCCACCATTTAGCCCCTCCAATATTAGAACAAGGATTAAAGAACCCTGCAACAACTGTCATAAAAGCCAAGAGCCTCCACCCCCCTTCCTACCAGATGGACCTTGTGGCCACCATCATAGTATTAGCTTTTACCTTCTAAATCTCTGCATAGGAGAAGCCTGGTCATATAGAGAATCTAGCTGCAAGAAAAACGGGGAATTTAGTCTTTACCACAGTAAACAGAGGGCTGGAGTAGTACTGAATGAGCCAATTGCTGGTATATTTCACAAAAGCTGTGTTATTTAAAGTGTACAAAGTTATGGAGTTCATACTGTCTTTGTATATAGTTTCATAATACGTATGAAATCTTTTTTTCCAGAAATATTTTTAACTTAACCTCCATTTTATTTGATATTGGTATTGTTAAGCTAGCTTTCTTTTGGGTACTAATTTCCTGACATACTTTTTTACTATCCCCTTCCTTATACTCTTTCTATGCTATTTTGTTTGAGGTACATGACTTGTAAGCAGTATGGGTAACTGGATTGAAAAAATACAATCTAACAGTCCTGTTCTTTACTATGTGAGTTTAAATGTTTATTTAATATGATTACAAATCTAGTAACTTATCTCTGACATTTTATATTTTCAAATGTACAGAGGTTTTTCTTTTTTTCCCTTTTCTGTCTCCTTTTGCATTTTCAGGTTTTTCTAATTGCTCTTCTTTTTCTTCAACAAGTTTAGAAGTTACACATTTTATTTCTAATCACTGAGGGGCTTTAACAGACTTAAGTTTATATTTTCCTAACAAAGTCAATAGTTAAACTCCACGTCTAGCCTCCTCCTGGACAAGACATTTAGAATAACATAACTTCCCTCCTGACTCACTACTCTGCCCAAATGCCCGTGGTATTACTGTCAAGATTTTAGCTCAGAATGTTTTTATCTGTTCTTGGAAAGAAGTTTCTCCATGTGATCACTCATACGTCTTGATCTAGAGGTTATGACAGCCATTTGATCTCTTCTTTTTTCCAAATTGCTCCCGGCCCCACAGCCTTTCACCTCCTTTTCTGCCTCCCCACACTGCTTATGAAGTTGCACAGCTCCCTCACTCCTCCCCCTACCACCATTCTGCAAACCCTCCAACAGGAAAAGGCAAGCAGGTGTGCATACGCCGAAGAACACGTTCCCTGAGTGTGAAGAACACGAAACCACTGCATTTTCTCCAGCTTCCTTGACTACGTCTATGCTTCTCTTTTTCAGCTTGTGACCCCACCTCCTACTTCAGGGAATATAGAAGCCATCAAAAATGTTCACTTCCTCACCAATAAATTCATCTGTATCCCCACCCACATTTCCCTCTCAACCTCACATGAAACAATCATCTTCTGCCCCTAGGCCAGCTTTCAGAGGTAGTCCCTCAATTCCTACTCCTGCATTTTTAATTCCCCCTCATTAATCCCTCATTGTGCCACCAGACAGTACTAGCTCAAGCAACCTTGCTTCTAATGAACATTTAATACATATTTATAGAGTACATAAATGAATAAATTGGTCAAGAGGGTATTTACAACATGGCCATAACAGCTGTCTTTCATCTGAGACATTGTTAAGAAGCTCAAGATATTGGACACACTCAGAAGAGTAACTTTCCACGAATATTTGAAGATCACATCATGAATTCATACAACAAATATCTGAGTTCCTACAATTGCCCTATCATAGGCACTGGGGATAGAGAGCAAATAAAACAATCAAGGACCCCACCCTCATGCAGCTAACATCCTGGAGGAGGAAAGCAGGACATAAGTAAGTAATCAAATGAAATCATTTCAAATGGTGGTTAGGGGCTATAAAGAAAATAAAATGGAGTCATGGATAAGGAGAAGCATGTTGAGGAAAAAATGAGAAAGTAGATGTGGCAAAAGCCTAAACAACAGGGGGAAGGAAGGATGAGGCGAGGGAAGGAGCGCAGGAGCCAGACCATGACGTCACATGTGGATTCCATTGTTACTGTCCTCGCATGCCACTGACTTTTTTAAACTGAAATAAAATAACATTGTAAGATGTATAGAAAGTGTACAACTTGATGATGCCGCACACACACCCCTCGTGAAACAACCACCCGCTTTGAGATACAGAACATTTCCAAACCTCTGAAGTTTCCCCAGGCCACTTCTCAGTCTAACCATCTCTCAGCTCCAGTTGCTAGCAAAGTCCCCCTAATCTCTAGCTGGCCTTCTATCACTGCAGAGTTGTTTTTCTTACTCTTGAACACCTTCCTCTTCTTTTTTTAAGATTTTACTTATCTATTTGACAGACAGAGTGAGCACAAGCAGGGGGAGCCGCAAGCAGAGGGAGAACAGACTCTCCACTGAGCAGGGAGCCTGATGCGGGGCTCATCCCAGGACTCTGGGATCATGACCTGAGCTGAAGGCAGCTGGTTAACTGACTGAGCCACCCAGGTGCCCCACTCTTGAACTTTTTCTAAATAGAATCCTACAGTCCAAACTTGGGTTGGTCTTCATTTGCTTTATCTGAGACATTCATCTATATTGTTGCATGAGCTGGTAGCTCCCTTAATTTCTTTATTGTATTCTGTTATATAAATACATCGTTTATCTACTGTACTACTGATGACTGTTTAGTCTGTTGCCGATTTTTGTTTCTTATCAGTAAAACTGTTATAAATATCCTCAGACATCTCTGAGTGGACACAAACACTCATTCTGCACACACGCCTAGGAGCGGAATTGCTAGGTCACACAGGAAGCCTATGTTCAGCTTTATTAGTTATTGTCAAACAGCCTCGCAGGCTCAGCATACATTCCCTCCCACTAGTGGTGTACGAGAGTTCTAGTTCCTTTATATCCTCAGCAATATGGAATATTGTCAGACTTTTTAATTTTCAAAAATGTTAGCTATTCTGGCAGGTGTATAGTCATATCTCATTGTAGCTTTACTTTTACTTTCCCTGAAGATTAATGATGTTGAACACCTTTTCATATTCCAATGATATATTTAGATTTTGACTTTTGATAGGTTTTTAGGCAGATTGACCTGTATTTTTAAAAGATCTCTTTGGTCCCTCTGTGGAGGAGCAACTGTGGGGAGCAGAGTGGAGGTGAGGGAACACTTTAGAAGACTAACACAGTGGTCCAGGCAGGAGCTGGAGGTAGATTGAATGAGTAGTGGCAAAGGAGTCAGAAGGAAACAAAGAGATTCCGGATAAACCTTGCAGGAAGCCTACCAACTGTACACATGGATTGGATATGGGAGAGAAAAGGAGGAATCAAAGATGATTTGAACAACAGAGGGGATGCTGGTACATCTCCTACAGTGTCAAAATTTGGGTGAGGAGTTTGTGTGGGAAAGTTATAGGAGATGAAAGGAGAGAGACTGAATCACACTGTGGCAAATACCGACCCGCTCCCTCCCTGCCCACCCCCCCAACTCCTGCCCTGGCTCTGCAAAAAAACCAAAACAAACAAACAAACAAGAAAAGCCCTAAAGCAAACAAATTCCAGTCACAAACTGCTCAAAGAAACATTCTGGGCACTGAGAGAGCTGTGGTGGACTTTGATTTGCTTCCTTGCCTTGCAAATGAGCTCTGTAGCTCTGTGCCATGTGCGTTTGCCAGCAAATCTTATATAACTTCATTTATCACTAATGTTGTTGGGGTTTTCTTTTTCCTTCCAAGAAAAATTATGTCTCTACCAGATGAAATTTAAAAAAAAAAAAATCCAGAAATTTAAATTAGTTTGGAAATTACTGGCATTTTTCTTCTTGTGTAAGGTCACTCTGCCCTTGCAGGTCAGTGCTGGGGAAGTGACACATTTCTTTCTCTGTCCCACACTTCTGCTTATTTTCATGCCATAAAAAGCAAATCCCTAACATATCAAATGTTCAGTGCCTGTGGTGACTGTTTTTCTCCTCATTTAAACCTTTAATTTTAAGTTTTATTATGTAAAAGGTAGAATGCCAGGCCACTGGTTTACCAGGCTCTTTCTATGTGGAAAACAAAATTCTGTACTTGCAGAAATAATAAGCTGACTCTTCCCATCTCCACGCTGTCGGTCTGCCTGCTGCTGGGATGTGTGTAGGGCTTTTCAGTCCTCAAATCTGTGGCAATATCGCATGAAAGAAGGACCTCACAGCTGATAATAGCTTACTATAGATAGTCCCTGTGCTAAACACCAGTCCTATGAGGTATACACTATTATTTCCATTTAACACATGAGAAAAGTAACTTCAGCAACTTGCCTGGGATCATTTGGTTTGGTAAGCGATGGGGCCAAGACCAGAACCCATGTTCATATGAGTTGAAAACTGAAGCTTTGAATGACTCCCAAGCTAGGGCAGTGTAGAATGGAAATTAAAGTGTGCAGATGTGGGGCGCTGATCCCAGGGTCCTCAGATTGAGCCCCATGTCAGGCTCCCTGCTCAGTGCAGAGCCTGCTTCTCTCTCTCCTCTGCCATTCTCTCTGCTTGTGCTCTCTGGCTCTATCTGTGAATAAATAAAATATTTAAAAAATAATAAAAAAAATTAAGTGTTCAGATGCCACAGCCAGCCTCCTGGGTTCATATCACCGCCCTTCCATTTACTGGCTGTGTGGAGTAGGAAGTCCCTTGTCTGATGGGAGACCATCATGGTATCTACCTCATTGGCTAGTGTAAGCATTAAATAGTTAACATGTATAGAGCACTTAGAACTGTGCCTGGTTTAGGCTGTGAGAGGGTTAGGTATTACTTTTTAAAAAATAATAGCTTTATTAAGATGCAATTTGCATACTATACAATTCAAACATTTAAAGTGTACAATCCAGTAGTTTTTAGTATATTCAGAAAATTGTACAACCATCACCATAATTCAATTTGAGAACATCCCATCAGCCCAAAAAGAACACACCAGGACCCACTAGCAATCACTTGCCATTCCCATCTCACCTCCAACCCTAGACAACCACTAGCCTACTTTCCATCTTTATAGATTTATAGATCTATAAGAATCTATTGAATCTCTAAGGCCCATCCTGGACATTTCATGTAAATGGAATCATACAATACATGACCGTTTGTTTCTGGCCTCTCTCAGCAGGTTTCAGATTTCATACATGTTGCAGCATGTATCAATACTTCATTTCTTTTCATCAACAAATAATATTGCATTGTAGAGATAGGCTGCATTTTATTTAGCCATTCATCAATTGATGGACATTTGGGCTGTTTCCACTTTTCGGCTATTGTGAATCGTGATGCTATGAATATGTGTTTACAAATTTTTTTTTAATTTTAAATTTTTTATTTTTTATAAACATATATTTTTATCCCCAGGGGTACAGGTCAGGGAGCCTACTTCCCCCTCTCTCTCTCTGCCTGCCTCTTTGCCTACTTGTGATCTGTGTCTGTCAAATAAATAAATAAAATCTTCGAATTGACAAAATAGAAAAACCAGGGAGTATTATTCAGATTGGAAAAAGAGTCTTCACTTTACTAAATCACTTAACACAACCTTCTTATAATTAGTGAGTTCCCCGGGAGACGGATGCTCAAAAGGTGGTGTGTCTGCCACGGAAATACCCAGGATGCTCTTAGTGATACACGAGGGGCATTTTTAGCTTAATGGTTAATTATTTCAAAATATATTAGAAATAAATATAACTAGAATATCAAATTCATTATATCATTATTTAGAAGCAGGCTAAAATCCTTTTTTAAAATGAAGTCTAGTCAAAGAAACTATTAAGTAAATAATGGTGCAGATAGAACAAATATGATATAGATGGTACAAAAGAGTTTAGGTTTCAGAACACTAAGGACATTTAAAATATGAAAAGTTTTGGGGTGCCTGGGTGGCTTAGATGGCTAAATATCTGCCTTCTGCTCAGGTCATGATCCTAGGGCCCTGGGATTGAGCCCTGCATCAGCTCCCTGCTCGGTGGGGATCCTGCCTCTCCTTCTTCTACTGCTCCCCCTGCTTGTGCTCTCTTGCTTGCTCTGTCAAATAAATAAATAAAATCTTAAAAAATAAAATAAAATTTGAAAAGCTTGAAATACAAAGTACATTTTATGAAGTTGTGCTTCCTTCAGCTTGACTGTGCACACAGATCACTTGTGATCTGTCAAATAAATATGAATGTTTGTGTCATTTCTCCCTGCCCCCCCCCCCCCCCCCACCTCCTATGTTGAAATGGAATCCCCAGTGTGATAGTGTTTGGAGGTGAGGACTTTGAGAGGTGCTTAGGTTGTGAGGGTGGAGCCTCATGAATAGGATTAGTGCTCTTATAAGAAGAGGCCAGAGAGTAAGCTTGTGCTCTTTCTACCAAGTGAGGACACAGCAAGAAGACAGCCCTATAAACCCTCACCAAGAGCATGACCAGGCTGGTACCATATCTCAAACTTCCAGACTTCAGAGCTGTGAGAAACACATATTTGTTGTTTAAAACCATGCAGTCTATGGTTATTTGTTACAGCATTCCTAATTGGACTAAGCCGGAAGCTGTACAGTAGCATCTGAGAGCCTGCATTTAAAAAAAAAAAAATTATTTTTTAAATAAAGAGAGGGAGAAGCAGACTTCCTGCTGAGCAGGGAGCCTGATGTGGGGCTTGATTCCAGGACCCCAGGGTCATGACCTGAGCCAAAGGGCCCACTGAGTCACCCAGGCGTCCAGGAGACCCTGCATTTTCACCCAGCACCCAGAGGACACTGACGCTGCTAATGCGGATGACACTCAGAGCAGCAGGGTTATAAAGCATAAATGAAAATATAAAGTAGTAGTGATAATACTACCTACTACCTTTTCAGTTCTATGCATTCAGGACTCTTGTAGGTACTTTTTAGATGTTAAATTTATCAATGGTCACAAAAATCCTGTAAGGTAGCTACTAGGATCTCCACTTTCCAAATGAAAATGTAAAAATCAGAATTGGTTCAACTTTCAGTCACAATTTTTTTCCCCCACAAAATAAGACAAACAGGCCAAAAGGAGGTGATATCATTGTCCTTATTTTCATCATTGCTATAAAACAAAATCAATCAAGATAGAGGGACCTAAATAAACCATTGCTCCGCTTTGGCCAGTGCGGGTTCTCAGTGCTCGTTCTATTCACATGTCCTCTCTATGGCCTCATTGTGAGTCAGAAAGTAATCTGGTCCAGGGATCAAAGCCTGAAACGTTTTCCTATTTCCTTCCCCACATTCAAAACAAAACAGCTCTGGGCAAGGGATGCACTTCCGTCCCCTGGTTATTTGATGAAGACCAAAAAAACAAAACAAAAAACAAAACAAACAAACAAACAAACAAACCCCACCCTACTGAGAAACACAATTTGGAATAAAAAAGCATTCTTAAAAATATCAATTACCTATGGTAAAAAAAAGGCACACATATACATATGCATGCTAATGTGTACAATGGTTTCCACTGACTTTAAGGGTTATGTTCTCCCAAGTTAAAATTACTAATTTATTCCCAGAGAAGTAATCCGTGAGATAAATACATATCTATCTATTGGGCATAAAGATTTCAAAGCTCAATCTGGCTTGGCTTTCTGTTGTTGTCTAATTTGGAAATCTCCATGTAAAACCAGAGACCTGACTTCTCTTGAGAAATGGGATGAATTCCAGCACTGGACCTAGATTTTTGCATTCGATTCAGCTGCTTGTAATGGAGCAGTGACTGTCCTTTTTGAAGGTCTCAGCAAGTTTCACTCATGTCCATTACCTGCCTGGCCCTATAGGCTTTTGAGTTTGGAATTCCTGGTTCACAAGCAGGGTTTATAAACAGCCAACATTTGCTCATCATTATCCTGGGGGAAAATCTGGCCAAGTACGTTGGAACACTGAAAAACAGTTTCCTTTTAACAAAGTGAAAGCAGCTGGTTCACACAAGAATTATTCATTGAGTTTGTGGAAGCCAGTGTGCCCTGATTCAAACACTATATTACTCAGCTATGCAAGTGACAAATCTCCCATGTTCCCCGCAACACCCCCCTCCATGGCACAGCTGGTTGTCAGTTGGTATACTCTTGGCTCATTTTCTCTGAAGCTCATTTTAAGCACTAGAAATTACTCTGGAAGGGGCCCAATAATGTTTCTATCTAGTCCGCTGGTTAGTAGGGGGTGAACTTACTGAGGGCTAGAAGAGTCCATAGATGGAGATTTTCATGTATGGTGGGGGGAGATGATACCCAGAGAATTGAATTACTCTCTTTAAAAAAGTAAGTACTTTTGAATTTACTTCTTCACTTTTCAACTTGCTTGATTTAGAGGATGGAGAACATTGCAGTCATCTGGCTTTTTATTCATTCAGTAAATACTAAGCACCAACTTTGCTGCCACACACTGCTCATCCATGGACACAAGGGTGAATGAGACTGGGTACTCTGCCCTGGAAAAGCTTAGTCTGGAGGTAGTTATCCAAATATTTATACCCTGATAGTGACTTGAGAAGTGGCTGGGGCTATCTTACAGGTGAAGCAAAAACCTGTCTGTCAGGATCCCCAGAGATCCCACAATATTCCCATTTGTTTGCTTCCCAACAGCCACGGGTATATTTGTCTTGATTTTCCAAAGGTCTTCCAATCCCTCATCCCTAAGACACCTCCAACCAACATAGATAACCTTGGCAAGAGGGAGGTCTCAAAAACCTCCAGGGCAGGGGAAAAGCCAAGGCAAAGCACGGGGGAAGGGGGAGGGGGAGGGGACCGCAGAGGATTGACCCTCTACTCAGGTACTGCCAACTGTTGGGATCCATAAACACTTGCCCCAGTGTTGCCAGAATGTCTGGGTTTGTGAGAGAAGCCAGAGACTGGAATTTATTTAGGGTAACATCTTTTTGAGAGTTAGGGTTTGAATTTATTTTTAATCCCAGTTTTAATAATCAACAATGGAGTCCCAGGCAGGTTTCCATCAGGAGGTCCCCAGACTGATCTTTGATTCCAGGAGACTTCATGCTCCACCCCCTCATTGCATTTAACAGGGAATCTTAACCAAAAACTCGAACCCTGGAATCTGCCTTTTCCAGGAAGTCCTGTTGGGCCTCCCATGTTTTTAAAAATCCGATGCAGGGAAATATTCAGACTTCCTGGATCTTTCTCTTTTTCAATAATTTCTCTTTCTCTGCTATTTTATTTATAATACTTTTTTTCATTAAAGAGTGGCTCTCAAACACATTTATTGATCAATACAAGTTCTTTTTAAAGAGTAATCTTTGTAAGATGTTCACAACAACATAATTTGGCTCTTCTAACAATAGGCCTTAACTTTTCATATTCACACCATTCTGACTTGGAATAAAAATCCTCTCCTGGCCCTCGTCCCTTACTTCTGGACTGGTCTTGAGCTAAAAAGCCCACGAGTGCCTTATCTTTCAATGGCTACAAAGACTTCATTCTCTACCATTCACAGGTGTTCTATTTGCCCTGCCTCCTTCGTATAAGCTAATTACATGAAAGATTTTGTTTTGATTTTCCATCTCCCTGTTCTCTGAGCCGCTTTCCTTTTATCCAACTGCTGTTAAAGAGAAAACAGGATAGAATTGAGCGTGTAAAAGCCTCCCTGGCTTTGTTTTTATTCAGGGAAGATATTTTCAATCTTTAATTACTTTACTGCAGTTTCTCACCTTAGTAGGACTTAATTTATGCACAATAAGTAGAATTAATTTTAATTAGCAACGTGGATTGTGGATTTTCCTCAGCAACATCCCAGAAAAGACTTCAGCTCGAAGCGTACTTCAGATTCCCTGTTCTTCTAGAACTGTGTCGTAAAAAACAAAAACAGAACAGATACATAAACCAGTGTCCCTAACACAATATGTTTATTTTAAACATTTTAATCACCTTGGGATATTTTTTCATAACATTTTAATTACCTTGGGATGCTTTGACTAATCTTTGGTCTTTTTTTTTTTTTTTTTTTCTTTTTAAATCTCCTAATAGTTGGCATCAAAAGAACATGTGCGTGTATAGCCAACACTGATTCTTCTCTGGAAATACCTGTCCCTCAGGTATTTAAAAATGATTATTTCATCATCATGACTTCAAACTGAGGCCTTAGTAGTTAGTAAGGCCTAAATGTGATCTAATTTTCTAAGAATGAGGAAAGTGACTACAGAACCCAAGACAGTAACAGCTGGCATTTTTAATATTTTTTAATTGCTTGCTACATGCCAGCATCGTTCAAATCACTCTGCCTCAGTCAGCTTAGTGAACTCCTATTATCATCCCGGTCTTCTAGGTGGTAGAGCTGAGACCCGGAGAGGCAGTGCAACTCACCCAAGGTCACAGAGGTAGGAGCAGAGCACATACTTGAACCCACACCCTCTAGCCCGGGAGCTTGCAGGGTTAACCATTTGCCTGCCCTGCCTCCTGGGCATGAGCAGAAACAGGGCAGAGATATGGTTAAAGTTGATGGTTTTTCCCTTATACGTTTGCCTTGGGTAGATTTAGTTCTTCCATTTGTCCCAAATTCCTCGTGCATAAATTCCAATAGATTTACCAGTAGATTGTGGCAACTCATTATTTAAATGTATTCATAGTCCTTGGAACTTGGAAGAAAGGCTACATAAATATTAGAGAATGATTTAAAAAATATATGAAATTTATTCACCTGAATATATGATGGTCAAATTTCTTACTATAAAGGAATGGGTGCTGACTTTCGAACCAAGTCCTGAGGCCGTGGCTGGTCTGGCCTAACAGCTCATTGGCTGAGGCTCCAGAGCTCACCGGCCAGATTCTACTTCAGGATCGAGTCCCCCTGGGGCCTCAGGAAATGGCATCCCCAGGGGTGCCATGGTGAGGCCTCCATGGGCCTTCTTCCTCAAACCTTCTATCCTAAGTGCCATGAGAGGAATTCGAAGAAGCAGCAGGAGGGTGGATAAATCGTGATACATTCGTACCGTGGAATACCACTCAGCAAGGGAAAAAAATGAATTAAATGTACGTACAACATGGATGAATTTCACAAGCATTTGTGTTGAAAGAAGACAGCCATAAACTAATAGGTAATATAGAATCTGGTTCATGTGAAGTTGAAGAACAGGCCAAACCTGGGGTGAGGAAAATGCTTTACTTCTTGTTCTAGGTGTGGTTACAAACAGATATATACATGTCTACAGATCACAGGGTTGTAGGCTTACGATCAGTTCACTTGATGCATTTTATCCCTTAGTAAAAAATGACAAGTACTTATGTAGAAGTCTGTGGGGCTGCAAATGCATGGTGGCATCTGCAGCTGGGGCTGAAGGCAGGGGCCAGCTTACAGCAGGGCTTGCACGTCAAGCTAAGGGCCTGTCCTTTATTCAGTAAGCCCCGGGCCTCTTGAAGAAGTGACGTGATCCGTTTGGAGTGTTGAAAGCCAAGTCAGCATCATTCTGCATAGAGAGAGTGCTGGAGTGGGGCAAAACAGAGAGCAGGGAGATAAGATCACCTTAAATAGCTCTCATCTGAGAAAACTCTAATTCTCTATCAACTTGGTGAGTGCACATTGTCTGCAAATACAAAGCCTTCAACTCCAACTCAGAGCTGGGGAAGGAGGTGGGAGCTCTGGGGATCCACCCAGCTGCACCAGGCATGCAGACAATTTAAAAATGGCTTTTCTGTAGCGGCCGCACCATCGTGGGGTCCCCAGGGCAGGGCTTCCTGGCTCACTGCCCTTTCTCAGCCTCTCCTACTTCCCCATCCCCAGCTCCTGTCTGGGTCACAATTTTCTTCTCTTAACAGCATTTGCATAAAAGAGGAGGAGGTGGTCACTGCTGCCCACACTGACCTAAATAAAATGCAGGAGTCACAGGGTCATTTCCATGGGGAGTGTGTATAATTTGCACATTCTCAGTCAGGCATGCTGTCAAAATTCAAGGAATTTTCCATATTAAAACTAAATATCTCCAACAAAGATCAACATTTTAAAAATACTGAATTGAACATAGATGTTTTGTAGTGAGTCCATCTCATAACTGCAAGTCCTTTAAGTCTTCATATTTCTTTTGAGCTGTTTCAACTTACTCAATAAACATTTTTAATTAAAAAACTCTTTAAAGTATATCTGTTTATATGCTTTAAATACATATACACAGGATAATGTTCTGTCTGTAGTCTGGGTTCTTTACTGATGTAAGCTTGCTCAGGCATAGTTCTGAGTTTTTTATCACACACACTAAAGTCGCCATTTATAGGCCATCAAATAAATAAGACATTTGGATTGAAAACAAATGCATTTCAACAACGTAGTATTTTGATTTAAAAATGAGTTTGCATGTGTGTGCCATACAAGTACTTAGTTTACAAATGGATTACTCAAAACTCCAGGTACTCTCAAGACCTTTAGCCTTTCTGGCACTGTAATCGCTGATCCAAAATTTATACAACTGGAAGAAAAGCTCAAGATCGGTCAATGGAGCCCACCTACTTTGCAAACGGAGACAGCAGCTCCACCAGAGCTAAGGAACTAGTCCAAGGTCACCCTGTTAACAGAGTTTTCTTTTCCCCCAGAAGGTTTGTTACTTTGCTTTTTTTCCACTTTCAAACAAGTTATTTTTTAAAATATTCTAAGTCAAAATTCACCCTGGTAATTTGAAGAGAGGAGGAAAAGGATGTTGAAAAATAACCGGGGTCCCTGGGTAGCTCAGGTCATGATCTCAGGGTCATGAGATAGAGCCCAGCGTGGGGGCTCTGTGCTCAGTGAGGAGTCTGCTTGAGATTCTCTCCCTCTGCCTCTCCTTCCTCTATGCTCTCTCTCTCTCTCTCTCTCTCTCAAATAAATAAATCTGAAAGAAAGAAAGGAAGAAAGAAAGAAAGGAAGGAAGGAAGAAAGAAAGAAAGAAAAGACATACATATAAATAAGAAAATGACTTATCTGTGGTGGGATTAACCCAATTGTGAGCTGGAAAAGACAGGACAACAGGGAAATGAGGTACGAGATTGTTCACATCTCCGAGAAGAAGAAATGAAACACCAGTGGGGTGTGGTCAATTTTGTGCACTAGACACCAGCTGATGCTGTTAATCTAGGATGACTTGGTCACTGCCAGGATAGATGGGAGTGGGAGATAGGTTGGAATTTAGATCTATGGCAAAATTTTTAGAAGCCAGGATTAATGGGAAAAAAGATTCATGATAAACAATAAAAATTGAAATACAGACAGGATTTGATGTTGCATTTGCATAATCCTATCTCACATTTTTGTCCCCACCCCCTAATCCTGGCCCTGGTTCCAATAAAACTCCATTTACAAAAATAGGTGGGGTGCCTTTGTAGCTAAGTTGGTTAAGCATCTGACTCTTGATTTTGGCTGAGGTCATGATCTCTGCATTGTGAGATTGAGCCCAGTGTGGGGCTCCTCACTCAGTGGGGTTTCTGCTTCCCTTCCTCTCCCTCTGCCCCTACCCCTGCTCTCTCTCAAATCAATAAATTTAAAAAATGGGCCCCTGGCCTGTGAGCCATGGTTTGTCAATTTGGTTTTTAAAACATTGTATTAAAATTTGATTTTCCCTTAAAACAAGATAAAACTAGAGAGGGAGACAGGCATAAGTGACTCTTAATCCTAGGAAACAAACTGAGGGTGCTGAATGGGGTAACTGGGTGATGAACATTAAGGAGGGCATGTGACATCATGAGCACTGAATATTATATAAGACTGATGAATCACAGGCCTGTACCTCTGAAATCAATAATATATTATGTGCTAATTATTTTGATTTAAATAAAAATTTTTTAAAAATGGGAAAATTAAAAAAAAAAAATATATATATATCATCTACCTTGATTGCTAATATTTTGGCCATCCCCATAAAGTTGTGTCTAAGGTAAGTACCTCACTCCTCTCTCCTTAGTCCTGGCCCTGAGGTGGACCTGGCAACAGTGCACAGTGACTTAGCTAGATGATGAGGCAGCTTGAGTATACAACAAAATGACGTTATTCATGTAATTACTTTTTCATATAGCTACCTTAGATCCCAGTCAGTACATTTTTATGAGTGAGAGTCAACAGAGAAATTATAGTACCTCCCAGGCCTGGTAGAGTGGGCCAAGATGCACGAACCTTCCCGACTGAAAGCTCCCTGAGCCGATCAGGAGCAAAGCAATGACACGAAGAGATACAGAGCTGAAACTAGTGTTTTAACAATATCCTCATTACTTCAGTGTCTAGCATCCTGTAATCTCACGTTTATACCTCTCCAAGATTCATGTGAGAGCTTCTTTGGTTGGTTTTAAGCATACATTATAGTTCAAAAAACAACTCAGGAGTCCAGAGAAAACCACAGTCAGAAGATGAAGTCGGAATTTTTTCAGGATGTGAGTGGTGATTTGTCTCCGTCTTACGACTCTTACACATTCATTTCCCAAATAACCTCCAGCCTGAAAGAACACATCTGAAATGTTACACTTCCTGCAAGAATGTACAGTACAATGATTCCCTGTTCCAGGACATTATATGCTTTAGTGAGTCTTTAACAGACTTTGGATATTTTGTTTTCCTACTAAGGTGTTAACTGAACTCATAATTGCATTTAGGGTCAGCATGGCTTCCTTCTAACTGATTTAGTACATACTTAGAGATTTCCTGATGTCCAGATCTAAGAACATCATCACCCATGGAGTCGCTGTGAAGGTAGTCATAGCTGTCTTTAAAATCTGCAAACAGTTCTCAGAATGGCTAACATGATGTTTGTGCTCATTCACCACCCACCCCCAAATCAAACTATTAATTTGGCTGTGCTGGAACTTTCTGGGCTCATCTGTACATCCATTTATTTTGGGACAAGTTCATTTCTTGCTATGAGAAATTTTAGCCTTTTATATTACAGCTTTTTGACTTCATTGCTGCCAATGGAGATAATTAGATCCAGAAAAGGGTTTTTTCTCCTCTCTCTCTCTCTCTCTCTCTCTCAATTGTTTTCTTTTTTACCGTTTTTTATTTTTGTCGTTGATTCCTGAAGAGATGGTGAGGTTTCTTTTGCTTTATATCTTACCAGCTAAACTATTTGGTGTATCATAAATAAACAAAACATAGCACATTAGTCATTCATCAAGGAAGAGAAAGTTAAGTCATAATAAATTTCCTGGAGCCAAAAAACACCCCTTTGTCTTTTCTCTTTGAAGGTGTTTGGGATATAAAATTAGAACAAACCTGAGGACACGTTGGTATACATCTATGTGTTTCGGTTGCCAAGTACAAGAGGTGAAGTCAGTCTCCGATAAATATCTTAGGAGGTACACACTTGTACTGGACAACCCGAAAATGACTGCCCTGTACTGGAAAGAACACAGAGCTCCCTCCAGTAATTTAGAGGCTGCTTTCTCTGTTTGTGACGGCCTGTACTTGCTGAGTAGCTCAGTTGGCTGGAGCATTAAGTACCAACTGCTCCACAGGAGAGAACAAGCCCAGATTGCTCCAGGGCCACTGAGCTGGGAATGCTCAGCATGGACTGAAGAGGAAGGAGTCCAGAGGTGAGCCCTGAAGACCTAGCATATTGTGGCGGGATGGGGACAACAGAGAGCCATCTGGCTTGCGGGGCCTCCCTGAAGGTAGGGGACCCCAGGGCTACTTCCATTTTTTATTTTTTTTTTAATGGTCCTGAGATAGTAGAACGTAAATGCTAGAAAAGGTATTAAAATTGTAGTATATTTTAAGGTTTTCCAACATTTAAAATTACAAATGGAGTAGCTTTTTCTGCCATTGGTGTATTTTTGTGGTTATTTTATCTCACTGGAGATTATGTCCAAATCCATACTTGAGGCCCTCAGTGAATGCAGGCCTTAGCCAAATGCCTTCCTGGGATGCCACTGCCCCATAGTTCACCCTCAACCTGGACAAAACAGCTCAGGAGACAAGGCCCATGCTCTCCTTAGAGCTTCTTTTTTTACCCTATACCCTCCCTGTGTGGCCTGAGCCCACAGTAGGCCCTTGAAAAGTGTAAGTTGAATAAAGCAATTAGGTGTTCTTTAAACATAACCAAGAACTTTACCACCTCATTTTTTTTTTTTTTGATATGCCCCCGACTTGACTCCCCCCAACCATGCATTCTACCTACCTTTGAAGTTCTAGCCAAGCACCATGATTTTATGAAGTCTATCTGTTCCAGTTATTGTACCCAATTACCTCTACATGCTCACATGTCCTCTTGCACTTAGTCAGAATCATTGGGAGTCTGACACTCCCACACCTCTGACCACCACTTCTGTCTCAGCCTGGAAGATTCAAGCTCGTTGTAGTCAGGAACCATGCCTTAGTCTTCTTTTGTACGTATACTGTAAGGCCTAAATTCCATGCACTACCTGCACATCTCTGAGCCTCATGGGGCCCCAAAGACCTAACCATGAGTACTCCTGCTTTTGCCAGGTATGTCCCCCTTGAGGTAGGAAAGGCTCCCCACGTGGCTGGGTTCTCCTAATAGCTGGACCAGCTACACTCTACCTGGACCTCAACATAATGTATCTTACTTTCCTGTCAGCCTGTAAAATTATTCAAGCAAGCCAATCACATTCTCTCATGGGAAGCAGGAAGTGCCCCACCTTCTTCTTACTACAAAGCCAGACTCCCACAGCATCTGCTGGTTCACTCAACTCCCAAGTATAATCACCTTTTGGTCTTGCATAGTGTACAATGTCCTCCTATAGGCCGTGAGTATACATGACTGATAACTGCTGTCAGTCTCCTCTATCCTGCTTCAGGTGTGGTACGTTTGGCCATCTTGGACTATTTAGGGTGGGGAATTCCTCCTTCAACAATGAGGTTATTAGGAAGTGATCAGAACAGTATCCTACATGGAAGGATACATTTATGTTGATTCTATATTCTTCCTTCTGCGAAGGTAATAGACCCCAGTAAGAGACTGAAAATTAAATAAATATTTGCTGTGGATGACAATAGATTTATTTTCCTACAAAGAATCTATTTGAGTCATAAACAATGGGCTTCCACTCACATAGCTATATTTCAGGCAATCATTTTTTTTTTTTAACTACTCACCATGCTATTGAGCAATAAAAGTAAAGTTGCCTCAGGGCAAATCTGTACTTAATTTCTATACTACTGATCTGGCATTTACATTGTAATTCCTAATTGCTAATAGAAATAAATTGTAGCACTGTCCACTTATGAAAACAAGATGCTGTTATCAGTCAATATAATCCAGAGACTGAACTAACTGGAAGCATATGAGAACTCAGACGGTTTCCACACAAGAATTTACTTAATCTGTTTCATTGCCTCCATTTATCTCATTTCTTTGCAAGGAAAAACGGCAACACTGAAAGCACTAAAAATCAAATAGAATCTTCCTGGAGTCTGTGATTAGTATTAAGCTTATTGGTGCTTCAGAGAGAATTTCATTGGCATTACTCTGCTATTTTATCACTTGGTTTCCCAAGGTCAGAGAAAAAAATAAGGTACATTTTTACTTCGTTACTTTATTTTAAAACAGCAGGGAAAAATTGTACAAGAACCAGCAATTCTGTCCGATTTCCAAATCACAATTATTTTTATGTGGACCCCCTTCTTGCCAGTCCCCTGCCACTTGTCCCTTCTCCTTAGTGCTGGTGAGTTAGAGACCAAGGCTCTGAGAGGGCAGAGGGGATCTGGATGGCTGGTGAAACCTTAGGTTGACTCTGGTGCCCACTCTCCCATCACACGGGGATTCTAAGGACTCGCTTTCTAGCCTCAGCACTCTAAGTGGGAAAGTCCAGGAGGTTAAAATGAGCAGAAAATGGTCATCTCTGCTTCAGACTGAAGCCAGCCACAGGGCCCTTTTCTAAATGCCTGGCCAGTACCTGAAATTAGGCTGCATAGAGACTCTCTAAACGCCTGTTCTCCCAGAATGGATGGTAGAGATGTTGCATTTGGTTAAGTATTGTCTTCTGTACTGATCATGTGATAACGAAAAGGCTACTGACAGAGGCAAGTGTATGTGTTCAGAGTTGGGAGTGGGCAAGGTAAAGAGATAGCTCCAAACAGCTCAAAGGGCTTGCTACTGGGACTAATCATTTCACTAGGCATGAGGAGGGAGTCCAAGTGGGCCAGGCCTGCATGTGCTTTGGTTTAGTGGGCTCCAAGTCTACATGTCTTGACTGTGCACCACTCATGGTGAAGGTCCAAAGGTGGGGCTCCCCAGGCTCATGTAGCATATGGTCTTTGCCTTCAAAGTGGGCAAAGGGAAGGTGGGTTTTGCTCCCCACAGTGGCTAGAAATGGTGGAAAGAAGTACAAAATGAAGTAATTTTTTCCGACACAGGGAGAGGGCAGGCAGGATGCCAAGCCCCTAAGGAAAAGCAGGAAGGATACCTCTTGAATGCTCCTCCTGAATGCTCCTCATTTGGCATCGAATAGAGGGAGAGCCACCAGGGCAGCAGCTGGTTTGCAGGCTTTGGTCCTGAGTTTGCCTACTTTGCTGTTCATTGTTGCTGGCTTGATGAGCCAAAGGAAAAAAATCCCTACACTCGATCCCTTGATATGGAGACGTTCCTCAGTATTACATACACGAACTTTCCAGATTTATTTAATTATTTTTAGTAAAATAGTAATCAAAGAGGAAAAAGTATTTCTCATAATCCACGTATCCAGTACTAATAGTTTTATGTGTTTACTGCCAGTAACTGCATATATACACATATGTATTTTTTAAACCAGATTATATAGTTATGTAATCTATTTTTTTAATTTTTAAATTTTGTCATGCTTATCTCTTTATGTTAAGAAATATATATCTACTTCATAATTTTTAAGGCTACATATTATTTCAAGTGGGTAGATATACCATAATTTACCCAACTGATCCTCTGTTATTGGAGAGTATACATATGTTCCAGATTTCCACATCATAAAATAAAAGTGCCCTTTCTATATAATTGGGTTCTAGCACTAACAGCTCAAACAGGCTTTCTGGAGCTTCCACATTTCTTCCAGCTTTACTGCTGATGAACCTTCACGCCCCCCTCCTTCTAAATGCTCCTTTAATTCCTTCTAAAAAATTTCATCATAACCCATACAGATATTGCACAGAAATTCAATATTCCTTTCATTGTGGTAAGAAAGCACAGTTAGGAGTCAGGAAATGCGGTGTCTTATTCTGACCTCTAGCATTGTGGCAAGAAAGTACAATGCAACTCTTATGGACAAATTATGTCTTCCTCCCCCAAGTTTGTATGTTGAAATGCTAATCCCAATACCTGAAAAAATGACTGGGTTTGGAAACAGGGCCTTTTAAAGCGCTAATTAGGTTAGAATGAAGTCATTAGGCCCTAATCCCATCTTACTGGTGTCCTTATAAGAAAAGGAAATTTGGATACAGAGAGAGACACCACCAGAGGCACATAAGCTTGAAAGATAAGACTGTGAGTCCCCAGAAAGAAGGCAGCCATCCGAAAGCCAAGGAGAGAGACCACAGAAGAAACCAAACTCATGGACACCTTTGACTTTGGACTTCCGGCTTCCAGAACTGTCAAGAGATGAGTTTCTGTTGTTTAAACTGTCCAGTCTGTGGTATTTTATTACAGCAGCCCTGGCAAACGAATATAGCAGGCTTTGAATACGTTTCTTAAATCCTTGAGCCTCAATGCCCTTCAAATAAACTAGGGAATTAGATTATGAGATCTGCACAATTCTTTTTTTTTTTTTTTAAAGATTTTATTTATTTATTTGACAGAGAGAAATCACAAGTAGATGGAGAGGCAGGCAGAGAGAGAGAGAGGGAAGCGGGCTCTCTGCTCAGCAGAGAGCCTGCTTC